>NC_034593.1:42367448-42373064 GCF_900095145.1 Mus pahari
AAAAAAAAAAAAAAGAGTTGGTTAACCTGAGAGAAACAATGGGGATCCCGTGTAAACAGCAAGGAGGTTGTAGAGCAGTCTCAAAAGCAATAATTTCAGACATAACATTGGTGCACTGATGACACATACCCATGAGTGACAGGAATGAGAGGCATCTGTAGTGAGCTTTGGGATCAAATAGCAAAATTTCATATCTGCATAAAAAAAATGTGATCCACAGTAGAGAGGACATAAATAAGTCATTTAAACAGAGAGAATGAGACACTTATCTAAGTGTCTCATTTATTAATAGCTCTTACTTATAATTAAGAATAAAATATGCTTAAAATGGAAGAATTTCATTTTGCATGTAATGGTGAAACTGATGAACAAATATCAGAATATTAGAAATCAGTGTTCTTTTATAACTCATATAAGTAGGAAGTATAAAATAAATAAGAGGAAAAGAGTCATATAACATGATTTTGCAAACCATTGGCACTGTCTAGGCAATCAGAAGATATGGGCAAGAAGCATCTACACAAGAATTTCATAATGATGAATGTTGAACATAATGACACAGAAATGTAAATTGGAGATAAAAACCTGATGAAGCAAATGTACTATTATAACATATACAATTTCAGGACCTCCCTTTGTTTCCTCGTTAATGCTGATTGTAGTAGTGTCCATTGAATTCATTGGCATAAAAGATACCAGATATATCACTTAACAAGTCAGAGGGTTGGTAAAAAGCCAGGCGTGGTTAGAGGATGATAAAATAAGGATTGTCTTGCTCACTGTATTCAAGTGTACATAGCATGTTTTGAAGGAATAGGAATACTTGTAAGAGCATCTGAATATGACATTGACATTTAATTTTAAATTTGAGCAATATGATACCTAGTCTACATGGCCATGAACATGGTAATCAGGAACAATTACTATAGAAGGTAAGATCAATTGTATGGTTTTAATTCATGCAATGGTGGAAGGTCCCCTGATGCATATATGGAATATATATATAAATAGTTTCCTCCATTGTGAGTACATTAATAACTAGACATTATTATTATTATTATTATTATTATTATTATTATTATTATTATTATTATTATTATTATAGGTAGTGGTGGAAGTCAGTTTATTGTTTGATGCATTCCAAATATGAAAAGAAAAGTTTGGTTTTTAAAGTTTGTATTCTTTGTGCAACATGGGAAATGAGAAATTATTTTGTGAAGATGTAGTAAAATTATGTCCTAAAGCATTATAGTAGCACAGACCATCGGCAAACATGGATACTTCACTTGTTTCTAGTCATAGAATTTATTTCAGTGTCTTTTGTGTAGTCACAATTTGAGTTAATTCATCATTATTATTTCAGGCTCAGAAAACACTCCATTAAAGGCAACAGTAAAAAGCTGTACTGTGACTATTTTGTATTAGTGTATGAATCTCAAATAGCTTCTGATTTTATGCATTTATTTCTTCGTTGGGAGTGGGAAGGGACATAGAGCCCTAGGGAAAGAGAAATTCAATATCATTTCACACTCATTAACCATATAAAACCAGATGTCATGATCATTTCTGCAGAGAAATGACAAGAACAATGAATGATTAGGAATACAGCAGTTGATTAATGACTCTATTTTAGTTGGTTAAAAACTTCTAGGTAATGTCAGTCTCTGCTGCTGGAATATACTACATCTTCCTGCCTTAGCCAATATGTGTTTTATATTTTGATTTTTCGAGGATGAATTCTTGTTTCATATAATAATAACTATGAGTTTTATATATATAAACTTATATTGAATATGTGAATATTTTTGAGAAGCATAATATCTATTTTCAAGAAAAACTGGAATCAAAGGGAGGGACTTTAGATGAGATGTTATACAGTGGGGAGTGGGAATTTATAGAACCCACCTCTAGCAACAAATCAGGGCATCAAGTGAGGGACAGGTTGCCATTCCATAGACAAAACTCTGACCCACAATCGTTCTTGTCTGAAAGAGCTGCAGGGATGGAAATGGAGAGGAGCCTGAGGAAAGGAAGGTCCAGCGACAGGCCCAGGGTGGGACCTAGCTCAAGGGGAGGCCCAAGGCCTGACATGATTACTGAGTCTATGGAGCACTCACAGAGAGGGACCTATCATGACTGCCCTCTGAAAGACCCAACAAACAACTGAAGGAGTCAAATGCAGATATTTGCACCCAATCAATGGACAGAAGCTGCTGACCCCTGTTGTTGAATTAAGGAAAAGCTGAAAGAAGCTGAGGAAGAGGATGATGCTGTAGGAGGACCATCCGTCTTAATTAACCTGGACCCCAGAGATCTCTCAAACACTGGACCACCAAGCAGGCAGCATATACCAGTTGATATGAGGCTCCCAACATATATACAGCAGAGGACTGCCTGGTCTGGGTTTAGTCAGAGAAGAACCTAACCCTCAAGAGAATGGACGGCCCAGGGGGTTTAGAGGTCAGGTGTGATGGGGACTGGAGGTTGGTGACATCCTCGTGGAGACAGGGGGGCTAGGAGGAGGTATGGGAAGGGTGAACCAGGAGGGGAATAAAATCTGGATTATAAAACAAACAAATAAATAAATGATAAAAAAAATGAATTGTTTTTCTCTTAGTCTTTGGGATGATCTAAGGACATAGCCCAGAGGAAAACACTTGCTGCATGTCCTAGTTTGTTGTTGTCTAATGTGCTAAACAACTTTAAGTGTCAGTGTATTCCATTTTACAACATATAGTCTATCACAGAAGGAAGCCATGGCTGGAACTCAACACTGATTCCCGGGTTGCTTGGCTGGCTTGCTAACCTACAGGTTAATGCATCCTAGGCTCATCTATCCAGTGATGGTATGTGCACAGTGGGGTGAACTCTCCTACACTATTCTCAATTTTAAAAGGCTACCGAGACACACTCCCAGGCCAATCTAATGAAGGCTATGCCTCAGCAGAGACTCCCTCCTCCTTAGCTATGTGCATGGATGTGTCAAGTTGATTCCTGATGCTATTGAACAATACATGCATGAAGACATCAATTTGTATCTCTAACACATATGTGAATGCCATCCATGTCTGCATACATCTGTAATCTCTGAACAAGAGATAGGTAAAGAGATGGATACTAGGAACTACCCTGACAAGACAGTCTAGCTGACATGGATAACTCTAGATACCAGTGAGAGTCCCTGTCTAAAAAATATGGTGAAGAAATGATTAAGGAAGATATCTAATGTTGACTTCTGGCCTCTGAGTATATTTCCATGGGTACGTGCACACACACACACACACACACACACACACACACACACACAGGCAAACACATACACTCACTCAAACACACAAACAAAAACACACACATTCATGATAACACACACAGAGGGAAAGAGAAAGAAAGAGAGAAATACAGTGAAAGGCAGAAAAAGGCAGAGAGAGGGAGAGGGACGGGAGAGGCAGGTAAAGGAGAGTGCTCTTAGGTTTATCAATAATTGAATTATTTTAGTTAAAATGACTTAATAGTTTGTTTATCATATCTTTTTGATTGACATTTTTTATTCTTGCTATAATTAATAAAAAACAAAATGAAGCATGTCCTTTGTTAATATTTGAGTTTCATATAATACTGAAAAAAAAAATAGAACACATACTACATCTACCCACAAAACAAGCATTTTCCTATGAGGCGAATTAGCACTAAGTTTCCTTTCCAGACTTGACATGTCTGTGGCTCGTTATGCTGTCATTTCTGCTTCTTAGCAGCACTGCATCTCCAACCTTTATGCTGCAGGCATGAAGATGATTCTATGTTTAGATACACAGATGTTTGTTTTTCTCAAAAATATACCAACTACTAAAAAGAACTCTTAAGAATGGATAAACCTGTCAAAATATTTGCCTTTCACAGAGGAAATAAACATAACTTATTTTTTAAATGATTACTTCTTTTAGTACTCTCAGGAATTTCATTCTCTGCAGTAAGATTAGACAATCTCAGAGCCTGCAAACCAAGTCATTTCTGGGAAGGGCACGTCAGAAATAAGAGAAACTTGAACATGGTAGATCCCTGTTTACCTGAAAAAGAGATAAATATTCTGATTACACTAGCACAGATAATGTCTGTTTCCCAGATGCTAGCTTATCTTTGATGAATAGAAAAATATAGAGGGTCAGGAATTTGCAAGGAGTTGTGTAGCACTGGGGGAAAAGGAACTAGGAATAGCTGCTAGAAAGTCCCAGATGCTAGGGACACAAGAGGTTCCCAGAACCCAACAGGGAGGACATTAACCAAAATAGCCAACAAAGGGGAGATAGAACCTGTAGAGACCATATCTAGAAGATAGGCACGGCCCTGATTGAGGGTTGGGGCTGCCCACCCACCTCAAAAGTATTAATCCAGAATTTCTCCTGTCAAAGCAAAATGCAGGGACAAAGAATGGATCAGAGACTTAAGGAACGGCCATCCAGAGACTGCACCACCTAGAGATCAATCACATTTGCAGACAACAAACCTAGACATTATAGCTGATGCCAAGAAGTGCTTGCTGACAAGAGCCTGGTATAGCTGTCCCCTGAAAGGCTTGCCAGAGCCTGACCAATACAGATGTGGATGGGATATTCACAGCCAAACATCAGACTAAGCACGGGGATCCTAATGGAGAAAACTGAAAGAGCTGAGGAGTTTGCAACCACATAGGAAGAACAACAATATCAACCAACCAGATGCCCCACCCCACCCCACCCCAGAGTTCCCAGGGACTAAGCCACCAACCGAAGAGTGTGCATAGAGATACTCATGGCTCCAGCCGCATATGAAGCAGAGGATGGCCTTGTTGAGCATCAATGAGAGAAGAGGCCCTTGGTCCTGAGAAGGCTTGGTGCCCCAATGTAGGGGAATGCCATAGCTGGGAGGTAGGAGTGGGTAGATGGGTAGGTAACTACTCTCATAGAGGCAGGGGAGGGGGAGGAGATAGGGAGTTGTTGGAGGGGAAACTGGGAAGGGGGATAACATTTGAAATGTAAATAAAATAACCAACAAAAAAAATTTAAAAAGTCACTTGTTTCTATGTCAAAATGTAATGCAACTGTAACATTCTGAAATGCAGGGCAGAAGGTTGTCAATCAGCTCAGTTCTTCAGTCTGAAGACCAGGGACTTAAGAGTGACAAACCAGGACTCCTTGGCCATTCATATCCTTGTCATACACTAGTTAGTTAATTAGCTAGTGGGTCGATTAACTTTTCCTTTTTATTTTATCTCATCTCCACAAGATGGAATGAAAACATAGTGGTATTTTATTCAGATTTAGGGTAAGTGTTCTGTAATTCACGAATCTGTAGAATCTTGTTGAGATTATCATTTGTCAACTTTGTGACTGGGTTATTTTTTTTATATATTACAAACTGCAATGTAACAATGTTGTACAAATTGGGACCTACAATTTACATTCTGATAATATCTTCATCTTAAGAAGGTCGTTTATTCAATAGCTGGCTGTGAGCATCCACTTCTGTGTTTGCCAGGCACTGGCATAGCCTCACAAGAGTCCGCAATATCAGGGTCCCTTCAGCAGAATCTTGCTGGCATGAGCATTAGTATCTAGGTTAGGTGGCTGATGATGGGATGGA
>NC_034593.1:42373305-42379464 GCF_900095145.1 Mus pahari
AAGAAAAAGGTTTTGAGTACTAGAGCCTAATTTCTTCATGTGATGGTGTCTATTAATGAAGGGAAGTCAGAGTGACTGACTGGAATAAAGCTGAAGAGATTACCAGCTACTGTTTAAAAGTATCTCATTCACTTTCAATAAAAAATTAAAAACAACAAAAAAAAGAAGGTCGTTTATTTCAGCATAAAGTTTCCCTACATGTATGTGTTTTTCATTTCTGTGTTAGATCAAACTTGAAGAGTACTGTTTTTCAATAACATGAAAGCAATATAGTAACCTTTAATAAGATATTGAACAAATGAGCGATTTACTTAATGATAATTGGACTCTTTTCATGACTGTATAGGTTATTAAAATATACTTATTAAAATATACCAATTTATGAGCCTCTCTACATGGAATATAAAGGAATTCTATGGAATACAATTTCACCAAATGCAACTCAGCAAGCAGGAGCACGTGCCTGGTTACTTTAAATGGTGCTGCCCAGTAGGGCTGTAATGATACCTAGTTCTCACCCAACATTTTATTCCATTCAAATTTTGATGTATTAAGCATATATAGCCTAGATATGTTGATGTTATCTATCATTATGATTTTTCCTATCATTATGATTATGACTAATTTGGGTTGTTAATTATTTATTTACACATTTATTATTTATCTGTTGGCCTCCTGTTTTATAATCAGTTCACATCATTTTTCAAATATTAAGTCATATTCTTCTATTTTCTTCTATTTTCTTCTATTTTTATATATTTGAGAAAATTATATGGCCAAAGTTTAGTAACTTTAAGACTATTTGTTATGAATTTGCATCTTGTGTTGAAATACATTTAATGTTATCTATTTTTTCTACTATATTATCTTTTTAAATGTACAATCAATTTAATTATTTGTTCTTGTAATTGTATCTATGTGTATTGTGTCTTCTGGGGAGTTTGTGCATGTGAGTTTAAGTGCCCTTTGGAACTAAAGAATCATTTAGAACTGTAATTACAAACAGCTAGGAGCCATTCAACATGGGTGCTGGAAACTGTACTCAGGCCCACTGCAATAGCAGTATGTAGTCTTAACCACTGAGCCACTTAGTTAACACTGCATTTTTATAATTTGTACTGTCATATAACATAGTTCTTTTGAAAAATAGTAATGCATTTCTACTTTAATATGTTTGCCTAAGTATTTCTGTTTTCATATGTTCATCTTCTGGCTTTCATAGAAACTAATCAATTGTCTCACAAAGTTGTTTGAAAATATACTTTTTCTATAAAAATGATTGAAATACCATTTTTATTCTATTTTCCTCCATCTAGGTCTTCATAGAGATATTAAAATGCATGGATATTTTCTTCATTCTACTCTATTGTTCATTCTATCATAATATTTTCATTTTAATGAATAATAAATTATTTTATATTATTCCCTACAAGTTTTACCACAAATTTAAAGTTTACTGCAGTTTTACAGAAAATTTTCTACCTGTATTATTTAAATCCTAACCTCTGTGGAGTTTTGTCTTAGGCAAGTTATTTATCAACTCTCCTCCTCCTTTTCCATTACCCAAAATATTAAATAGTAACAGCAATTTTGTTATTACATAAAGCAGTTATGTATTTGGTAAAACTGAGGCGATGAATGATAATGGGCTCATGTATTTTTAATTGCCACTGCATACAGATCGTTGCCTATCTTATTTCTACCATCAAGAGGACATTAACATCTAAGATTTTATAGTGACACATAGTAGGATATTTCCTTGGAAACAAAAAACAAAACAAGGCAACAATAAAAAAAAAACAACAACAATAACAACCACAAAAGAGTTTGGAAGTCATGTTTTAATCCATAGTGAATTCAGCACCTTGATTGTTATGACATAAGTTACTTCTCTCTTTGTATGATATATATATATATATATATATATATATATATATATATATATTAATATGCTTTCCCACAAACATGGGCACATTATCTGTAAACTGCTCAGATAAAATTCTAAATGAGATACTGAGCAATAACTTATTGTGCTCTAATGAGAAATTCAATCAATAAACTCATGTCTACTTCATCCTGGATATATCTACCCTGGAGATGTGGAGCACAATACCAAAACATGGTTGGTAGAATTATCCTTCTCAAAACTTTTATTCTATATACTCTACAATGCTTCTCACTGTGACGTTGTAATAATTCTTCCTATGGCAATCATGAATCACCTTGGTAAACAATAATAATTTTTATCCCTTGAGAATTATTAGCATATACAACAAAGTATGTTCATACTCAACTCTATCCTCATCTTCCAATCTCCTCCTCAGTTTTTCTTTCCTTCTTCTTCACTTCCTCCCTCCATTTTCTTCCTTATTATCCTTATTTCTTCCTATATTTATCCATATACATAAATATATAGTGAGACAATAAAATATACATTTGTGAACAAAAGTAAACACCAAATTTCAAATTAAAAGCTGAATCAATAAATTGCACATTATACATAAATTGTCATACAATAGTCTATTAGAAACACTCAGATCTGTTCCTAATGAACACTTTTTAACGTTCAATGATAGAGTAAATTGTGGTGTTCTCATCCCAAACTGTTACTCCTCAGATCAATTTACTCTTTTGGCTTTGCAAAATATTTAAATGATTGAAGATTACACTTTTTTTCCCCCTCTCAGACTAGCTGAGTGTTCCCTGTGATAAAATCTGCAAATTGCATATCTCTCTGGAACCTCAGAATTTATCTTTGTGAATACTTCCACTGCTTTGCTCCAACTGATTGAGAGCTGAAATTCAAATAAAGTGCTCAACTCAAAACGTTAGAGCTTTCATAATATGTGAGAGCTTGCCAATCAACAGTGGTGCAGCCTAGAAAGAGTACTGGGAGGGGTCCCTTGCCCTCACTATTCCACAGACTATTAAGATCTGTGTCCTTATTCTAGCCTCCCATGATTGTTTACTTAAGTAGTCTCCTGGAGATAAATTATTGTGCGCCCATAGTTTCTGACAAGCTTTGGCTGTTTGAAAGGAACATGTCTATTACTTAAACATAGTGATTTAAAGCATATGGATTTGGTAGCACACTGATTCTCAGAATGCTGTGCTACTGTGAAGTGTGTCAATTTAAAGATGTGTAACTCTACACCATGCCACCTTGGAAAACACTAATGGTTATTAAGTTTAAAGCAGCACAGTATCCCAGTGGGCAATCAAAAAGTCAAAGTCCCTCATGAGAAATTCATCCCAGTGTCAAGGAAGCAGTGTTCCAAGAAGCTAAGACAATTTTCCTACTTTGAAGAGATTCTCTGAGATTTCAAATATTTCATTTATCCAGGCACATTCTAAAATGTTCATTATTTAATTGTGAATATTTAAAAAAAATAGCTTTTCAAATGTCTTATGTACACATGTATTTATTATTACAAAGTGAGAAAACATAAAATTCTATTGAAAATGTTAGCCTCTTATAAACTTTCCACTGATTCCAGAAGAAAAGATGTATGCAAATAAGCCATAAAACATAATAATAACAAGTTTAGTAACCAATTTAAAGTTTTTGGAATGTGCTTCATAAAGCAAAGGGTCTGATTTTCTACCTATATAAAGCAAATATGAATATATTGACTGACTGAAACAATAGATTTACTTTATATTCATTAATTTAGACAGTTTTAGACTCAAAAAAAGTCTTTAGAACTCTCTACCCTAAAAATCAATTCAACAAATTTCTAATAGATTTTTTTATAGAAGGCAAAAGGGGTAAGAATGTGACTTTTGAGGAAAATTCCCCAATTCTATTGTGAAGTATATCACACACACACACACAAACACACAAACACACACACATACTCTCTCTCTCTCTCTCTCTCTCTCTCTCTCTCTCTCTCTCTCTCTCACACACACACACACACACACACACACACACACACACACACACACGCACACACTCATAAACATAAAGACATAACATGAACAGACACAAAAACACAGGCACACATACACACACAATTTCACAAACACACGTATACCCACATAGACACACAGAGTCACATACATACACACACATACACACATACAGATACACACACACGCACACACACATACCCAAACACAAATTCAGACACATACATATACATAGACAAATACACAACAAACACATGAACAAACACACATACATACACACACACACATACAGAGTTTATTCTAGAAAAAATAATCATTCTCCTGAAAACTTTGTAATTATAACTTCTTATTATAATTTTATTTTTACAAGAATCTACATCTATCAGTGAACAGTCAATAATACAACTCTTCATACTTAGGAAGGAATATTATGAACTACACCTGTTTTCAAAGGAGTTCATTTAATTTGGAGGGAATGAACATCAATGTTAGCATAAATAAATATTCATTGATGATGAGGTTTAAGGCTATATAATCATTCATATCATCAAACACAATATCACAAGGAAAGGAAATGGAAACAAGGGACACTGAAGGAAATTAGACAACACGGTGTTCTACACAAATAGATGAGATTTCAATATGAAAGATATTTAAGTAGTTTACCTTGTGAAACTAGGGCAGATGTGGGAATAAAAAAGAAATACCTGAATTCACACTCATCTTAGCTTATGTAGGTACCAAGGCTGACCAAAGGAAGATCTTTTCTCTAAGAAATGAATGTTAAATTAATTAACATATATTTTGAAAGAACTATTTACTGATTTATTTTAGTAAGAACTGAGGTTGTGGACTTGACACAGAAGAACGTTTTTGAAAATTAATTTGCATTTACAAAAGAATGAAAATCATACAACTACCTATTCATAGGATTTAATTATAAAAATGAAAACCTGTATTGTTTTCAAAGCAGTAATAATGTTTTTCAGCAACCTGAGTCAGTGTACCATCTGAGTGAGCAGAAACCATGGTGGGGATGGAGGAAATGTTGCACACCGCTGAACTTGGCATCCCTGGGACAGGAAGTAAATTGAGTGGTACCAAGTAAACTGTGCTGCGCTGCAAAACCATTTATTTGTATGTTTGTCATATAAATGAGTATTTTAATTTTATAAAAAGAAGGTTATTAACTAGTTCTAGTTGGTCAATAGAACCGAAGCTTAGGGTCTGAGCATTTATTCGTGAAATACTAAGTCTCAGTCATCATTTTTGGGAACTTGGGCGCAGCTATATTTAATAGCCAGCATCCACACTTAATCACATAACATTAGTTTTCTTATATTCACAATAAAAATAACCTTCTTTTTAAGGTGGAATCTCAGGGTCGTTTTGATTTACATTTCCCTGATGACAAAGGATGCTTCTTTTAGAAGGAAAATTGCAAAATAATAAAATTTCGGTATTTTTAAATCCTGGATTTTTATTTTTACTTAAAGACAAATGAAAGATTATCACAATAGCCATGGACTTAATCCGACACACCTTGGTGAAGTAAACATATTTTTTCATATTCAGTGGTCTCATGCTCTATTTTTTAAGAAACACCATCAAGTCTCATTATTGTTGAAATTTGACCATCTATTTGTCCAGAGTATCTAAGACATTTATGCATTCACATTACCATTTATTTAGGTTAGCTCTAAGAAATCTTTACTTGATACCCTGTTATGTTATACAAATCATGATTACTTGTAAAGTATTATCTTGCTACTGTGTACACAATGAAACATTACCACCTCGGTGATTAATCATATATTTTATTGGTCATACATTTCTCAGAAATATTTGTTAATCACGATTAGGTATATTCATTAGCTTTGATGATGGAGACATGGCCCTTCTGTCAACATTTTCAACAATGAAGTATATTACAATATTTTTAAAGCTTTAAATGGTTTGCAAAGAGGTTGAAGCAGACTTCAATTTTAAAAAGAAGGGGTTTTAGGAGTGATGTAAAAATGAAGATTTCTCCCCAGGTGAAGAACATGTGTTCAATGAAAGGCCATGCTGAGAATGACACTCCATCTGAGAGCTCCTGTTTGGAGGAAATAAACCAACAGAATTTTTATTAGATATTTTCTTCATTTACATTTCAAATGCTATCCCAAAAGTCTCCTATACCCTCCCCCGGCCCTGCTCCCCTACCTACTCACTCCCACTTCTTGGCCCTGACATTCCCCTGTACTG
>NC_034593.1:42379654-42392178 GCF_900095145.1 Mus pahari
ATTGGGGGCCCTGTTTTCCATCCAATAGCTGACTGTGAGCATCCACTTCTGTATTTGCCAGGCACTGCCATAGCCTCACAGGAGACAGCTATATCAGGGTCCTTCCAGAAAAATCTTGCTGACATATGCAATAGTGTCTGCATTTGGTGGCTAATTATAGGATTGATCCCTGGATGGGGCAGAATCTTCAGGGTTTTAAGTGAATGCTAGTAGCCAGTACAGCCAAGATCAATGCTATTGCCATGAAATACCCATCTTACTCATTCTCACTACTGGCAAGACAAATTTGACAAGCCCAATCACTGTTATAATACTCAACATGAAAAGAATTAAATACACACTAGAAAACTCAAAGAGCTAGAGTTGAAATGTATGTAACAAGTGATCCACTGGCATAGTAAATGGAAACGAACCAACTAAGATGAAATGGTCAGAAATAGCATCAGTATTGAACATAGGGATTTTAAACAATGAGAAGTATAAAGCACTCTTGTATTAATATAGGCACTTTTGCACCAAAAGAGGAAACCTAAAGAGGAAAACATAGTTTTTGCTTAGTCTCTGACGTTCAATATATTCTGAATATCAGACAGAGAATGCTACACAGGACTTTTTACATCAAGGTGGCCTCGATGCAGAGAAAGAATAGTGACTTTCTGCTTTCCCAAATTTCCCTTTTACTAGTGGGCAATTGCCAACTCATAGGATGGTGCTCCCATCAAATGAGGTAGGGCTATAGCTCTCTGTAAGTCATTGGTTGAAATGACCTTATAGACATATCCAGAAGTCTATCATGCTATCTCTAGGTGACTCAAAATTCACTCAAAGTGGATATAAAACTGATTACCACAACTCTGAGAATGGAAGTGTAAGCCTCTTCTTTACTTAGCCATCTCCCTTAGAAGGAGGAATACAAGAGTTATGATAAGAGGCAGCTGGATGGGGGAACATTGTTGGAGAGAGGATGGAGAAGAGAATGGGAGTTTTCCGGACCTGGTGTGGGGAAAGACAGGAAAGCAAGCCAGAGGGCCAGGAAAAGGAACAGAATCAGCAGCAGGTGAAGAGGAATGGGGTGAGGGTATCTTGAAAACATTCCAGAGACCTGGATGGGGAGAATCCCAGGATTCTATGGGGGTGACTTTAGCTTAGACAACTTGCAATGGGGATATGGAACCTAAGAGGCAATCTCCTGTAGCCAAGCAGGACCCCCAGTGGAGGGACAGGGACAAAAATGCACACAAAAAAACTTTTGACCCAAAATATCTCTGTCCATCTGACAAAGATGGAGCAGAGATTAAGGGAATGGCCAACCAATAACTGACCCAACTTGAGACCCATCTCATGGCCAACCACCAATCCCTGACACTATTAATGATACTCTGTTATGCTTGCAGATGGGAATCCAGCATGACTGTTCTATGACATGTTCCACTAGCAGCTGACTTAAACAAATATAGAGACCCACAGCCCAACATTGAATGGAGCTCAGGGAGTCTTATTGAAAAGCTGGGGGCCCTAGAGGGATAGGAAGACCAACAAAGTCAACTAAACAGGATCCTTGGGGACTCTCAGAGACTCAACCACTAATCAAAGAGCATACATGTGCTTGACCTAGACCTGTCCACACACATATGTAGGAGACATGCAGCTAGGTCTTCATGTGGGTCTCCGAACAACTGGAGAAAGGGCAGATTATAAAGCTGTTGCCTGTCTGTGGAATCTGTTCCCTGGTCTTGGCAGCCTTGTCTGGCCTCAGTGGAAGAGGATCAGCCTAGCACTGCAGAAACTTGATGTACCAGGGTGGGAAAATACAGGGCAGGGGGAATGGGGGGAGGGCTCCACCTTCTCAAAGGAGAAGAGGAAGAAGAGGAACTATGTGTGTGTGTAGTGTGAATAAACAAATAAATGGAAAAATGAAAGTGTAAATGAATCAAACATAGTAAATACAATTCTAAAACCAGGAATAAATACTAATGAAAATTATTATACAGTAAGAAAAGCAAATTAAAACTAATTTATATTTTTTAAATGCCACATGAGACACCCTTGTTAGTGTATTAAAAATAAAGATGGACAGACAGACAGGAGATGAAGAAAGAATTAATTTTCACAGAAGTAAACAGCTAGATATGACCAGCTATTGCAAACATGAATCACTGCCACCATGACTGCATGCACAAGATCTCTATAGGCCCATAACTTACAAAATAATAGCATGGATGGAGAATAGGCTCATGAAATCTCATGCTCTGCAAATGAGGTATTGGGAATTAATGGAAGTCTCTGAATGAAGAATAAGGGATGAATCGTGTTTATTCAGGGATGATGGACCTAAGAGTCTGCCTATGCTCTAGCAAAAAATTCCCCATGCCCATTCATATTCAAGAAGCTCTAAAGGGATTCAGCTGGTCTTCAATAAATAAATAAATAAATCTACATGAAATTGTCATGGAAATTTAGTGGTTGTATGAGACAGGGGAAGGGAGGAAATAGTAGGAGATTTGTTTTATATTATATGTATATAATAAACAAAACAACATCAAAGGATAAAAGGAGTCTGGGAAAACCTAAATCAATGTTATTAAACAAAACAAACAAAAACCAAGCAAATGAAAAATAAACTGTGAACTCTCTCTGAAGCATAAGCATAGTTTTATTATTCCAATTCAGTCGACTAGTTTTATATATTAGTTAAAAAGTAATAATGATGATAATAATAAATGTGTTTCTTCATAGTTGTAGAACATAAACTGATATTTGTACTGTTCATTAATTTAAAATTTTTATTTTACAAAGAAATGACAGAAATTTCTTTAGGGCATTGAATACCTTATATTCATAAACAACAAATATGTGCCGAAGTGTTTTTCAAACTCTTTTGTAGAGTGTAAAGGACAAAGCATTCACATTTTCCTGTGCTAAACTGGCATTCCTCATCAGTGCCCTGAAGGGAAAGCCTGTGATGGTTGACTTGCTCGTAAGACACATGGCTAGAGCACATGGCAAGAGGGCGGTGTGAAAGCTGCATTTCCTTTGATCTCTGGGGAATATCAACAGAGTGCAAGTACACGTTCCTTTTCAATACAAGAGGATTTTCAGCACTAAAGCTAGAATACAATTATTCTCCAACTTATATTTATATGACAACTAAGTGCTGTTCAAATAGAATAATAATGTTAATAACAATCCTGACTTCCCAGCAACAAATTAGAAAATTCAATTATAACAATTATCGGGGTTGATTAAAATGTAAAACCAAATGTAACATTGTCTACTGATGATGCAGACTTCATCTTTGCTGAAACTGTGACCTTGAGGATTTAGAAGGTAAGAAAAACAAACAAAGAAACAAGAAACTAAGTGCCATCTTTAATTAGAGACAGTTAGCCCAAAAAGTCACCTGTTGCTAAACTTGATGATTTCACTTTAACTTCAGAGCCACATGGTTAGAGAAACAATTACTTTTAAGTTGTACTCTGACTCTCATGCTTACCCAGGACATAAACATGTGTGCATGCATGTATGTGTACATACAACCAATAAATAAATTTGAAGAAAATAGAAACAAATAAAGAACTAAGACTGTTTGCTTAACGTGTTACTTGGGTTGTTTGTTTGCTGGAAGCTCCATATGTAGCAACATCAGTAGAGCATGCTCCTGAGCCCACGATATTTCACAGCTGTCATCTTGGTAATCTTGTGGAACACCAGGTGCCTGGTCTGAGATTACCACTTGGATCCTGCCACCCAAATTCATACGCAAATCCCAAGTCTGAAATCTATTAGTGTAGGTAGTTCTTATACTAAGATTCTGTTCCCCAATTGGTTCTTGGTCGATCAGTAAAGCTACCCGAGACCAACGACTGATGATAGGGCGGGACACTTAGAGTTGCACGGGAGGAAGCAGGGAGAATCTACAGAGAACTAGGCTGGAGGAGAGGGAAGAGAGCGGCAGGAGGTAACGCCAACCATGTGAGTTTTCCCTTAAGAGTGACCAATGCCCACTCTATTCGATTTTGCCTGGGAATCCAGGGAGGGTTTAGCAGTGCCCAGTCACTGAGTTAGCAAAATTATTTTAAGATTAACTGGTGCATGTGAATGAGTGTGTGTGTGTGTGTGTGCGCGCACCTGTCAGTCAGTCAGTCTGTCTGTCTGTCTGTCTGTCTGTCTGTGTGCCTGTGAGTGACTACAGTGTCTGTACCTGCTCAGGGTAAATAGTCTTTCTTCCATTTTTGTCCCACAGCGTCTTCCTTTGGCCACATCAGTTCAAAAAGAAGATCAAAATATAAAGACTGTGTTTCACAGAAAAAAAATGTAGGTGTAGATGCTGCTGAACAGTGATGTCAGAGAAAACTAGCTAGTGACATTACATTTTATGATTTAGAAAACTCTGTTACATTTAGATGACCAATAACATGTATGGACTGGCCAACTGCAAGTAAGAAAGTCAGTAATTGCAAAAAAAAAAAAAAAAAGAACCAGCAGTGATGCTCACAGAAGCATCCATAAGGCCCTTGCTACAGTGCCTATACACATTAGCATATCAAACCATAGAGATGTTTTTATGTCTCCTTCTTCTAATTTTTGTATCATTTATTAATTTTTTGAAAATCCCCTCTTTTGAATTATTCTTTTTAAAATGTATTGTATTTCAGGTGTCTGTGAGCTTGTTTGAGTGTGTTTGTGTGTGTCACATGCATGAGAATGATTACAGTGGGTGGAAGAAGGCATGATACTCAGTAAAACAGGATAACAGGCAAGAGTGAGCTGTTGGATATGTGCACTGATATTCTAATCCAGGTCCTACACAATAGCTTGCAAGTAGCCTCAACTCTGAGCATCGCTTCAGAACTCTCCTTTATCTCATTCTATATGTATACTTAAAGTACTTAGCAGGATATCTCAATATACATGATGAAGCAGGTTAATAGCGCATCTTTCACTTCATTATGTTTTTTAACTACTGCATAGGTACTTTTGGAATAAGAGAAATTATAATCTATTTACTACATCTCTCAAATATATACTAGTTTGATGACATTCATTATCTACGCATTAGACCTCTACACTTACTTTGTACATAATCTCAATATTGTACTTTCTGACTTCTATCTCCTCCACTTAATCTCTTTTTCTCTAGATGTTCAACAGTGTTTGGATGGACCAGTTCGGCCACTAACATCATGTGGTATTTGTTCCTGTGTCTGGTTTATTTCCATTGCCCTGATGTGACTCAGGTTCTGTTCTGTGGCCACAATCTTCACCCTTGCTGTTGTCCATCTTAGATGAAATACCACAGCTTCTTTATATATCCCACACTCAGAGACTATTAAGTTTTTCTGTATGTCCTGATATTAGGCAAAGTGTTCTGGTGAACGGCATGCCTATGAAGAACTTTGTTACACAGTACTTCTGACATCCTTACAGACATAAAAACTATGTACATTTTTCTTTCTTTAAATGTTCTTGTTTCCTGTAATAACAACAACAACAATAATAATAATAATAATAATAATAATAATAATAATCTTGTATGCATGGATATATCATTGTGTTTTCTTTGTACATTTCCCTGAAGATACCTGGAACTAATCAGGCTTTTATATAACTGTTGTCTAAATCGTTTTGCCTGATTTGATATATATTTCAAAATAGTGTTTATTCAGTATCCTTATCATTTATAAACCAAGAAATATTACAAAATCATAGAAAGCCCAAGTTATTTCATCCTGAAGATACATTTCTTTTTCTAAAGAGTCTTTAAAGCAATTCTCCAACTTTAGCAGAGCTATTTACTTATTTAGGAATTCTACAAGAACATAATTATTCTTGACAGATAAAGATATGCAACATTGAAAATTATCATTACTGAAAGTAAGAGCAAGTAAGAAAATTAAACGTATGGTGTGTCGTGGCGCAGAAGGAAAATTTTCATGATGAGTCTTTAACAAGAATAAAGGACTTTATTACATCAGTTATTGCTCAGTTTGTGCAGCATTGAAAATTCAAATCCTTTCGCATTAGTTACATTACTTTCATCCTGACACCTATTTGTCTCCAGAACACTGAAATTGCAGTAAATCTTCTTAACTGGACTGAAAATAATAAAAATTTCATATTAAGTGAAAATCATCTTTGCAGCCCTTTCTCTTTTCATAGCTGCCTTTCTCAATTCCCTGTGATTTCAGAACCTCAGCAACTGTTAGTCTCTTCCTCCTCAGTTACAAACTGTTTTTCATTTGAATCATCTTTCAGAGCTTTGAGACTTCCAAAGAGCCTAGTGTACTCATTTAACTGCCTTCATTTTTTTCCACATGTGCTCCAATATAGAATTTTTCTCTTTGAATATTTTCCTATCACACCCGTTAAGAAATTCTGTGATCGTCATACTCTTAATTATTTGAAAAGCTATATAAATTATTAATAAGTAGCCCTGATATTTTTCTGTTCATCAGACAATCAATTCCCTTTATGACTGCAGCTGGTCTCTGTTAGCCACATCCTTCCTGTACATCTATTATTTCTTAGTGACATTTCTGCCTGTAGTTTAGTAGCGTCTCATATTTTCATGCATTCTTGCTTATGTGTGTACTGGAACTAGAACTGCAGTTTTTATTAGTTAGTCTGGTTGGTTGGTTGGTTAGTTGTTTTTTTGTTTGTTTATTTGTTTGTTTGTTTCCTTGTTTGTTTGCTTGTTTATTTTACCTCTTTGTATATTTGCTCAAACTTGCTGATCATGTACAATGTAAGTTTTGTTCAATCTAGTCCCAGAATATGCACTCAAATTGACAAACAATGGGGCAATTTATAATATATGTGAGTTATAGTTCAATGTCTTAGTAGTCACAAGTTGTTATCATCTGAAGCAAGAAAACTCAGCAGGCTCACAAGCTTGAGGCTGCTAGCATGGTGGGGATGCCTAAGCATCAGCTCCTGCCTGAGGGACCAGGTCATTGAGACATCTTTGAAATTTATATTTGAATTCAGTTCCCTCTTTCTGTCTGCTTTTTCTGCAGAATGAGGAGTCCTCCTACTAACCTCTGATAACATTGACCAAAATAGATTAGTCTTCGTTGAAATTAATAATGACAAACATTGTGTCATGGTGACTTTTTTCCTGTCATTGTTCTGAAGGAAATTCACAAGTAGTATCTGAATATATCAACTTCTATTACCTACAGCACAATGTATCTAAGATTCTCAGACGGGTCACAGAAAAAAAGCCATATTGTTGAAGTTTTTGCCTTTCAGGATATTAGAGACAAGTTGTCAGATCCGTAAAGGCTATCAGATGAGCAGGTTCTTTTGCCAGAGATGAGGGGTTGAGAGTAGATTAGAGAACAGTGTTTAAAGCTCTGACACTTGCTATACTGCTTGGCTAGGTGGAAGTGGGTGCATCATCTTCTAAAGAAAATACTTTATTGAATGTCATTTAACCTATATGATCCCTGGTCTTCCAGTATACAACATAAGAATATGAGCATGGCTTTGGTAAGAATTGCATAAAAACTTAGGGACAAAACACAAAGACCCATGCTCTCTCATTGCAAATGCTAAAAATGCAAATCATTCAAAGATAGAGTTTTAGTCAAAATATCATGTTGTAAATTTTGTCTTTTTAAATTTCTATGTTCTTTTTTCATCTTTCTTAGTGTATAACAATGTAATTAACCACATTTCAGAACCTCTCTCTGGAATACACACACCTTTAATCACAGCATTAAGGAGGCAGAGGCAAGCAGATTTCTTGAGTTCTAGGCCAATCTGGTTTCTGCGCTACTTAGAAAGACACTGTCCAAAGTAAAATGATACAATACAATACAATACAATACAGTACAACACAACACAGTTCAGTAAAATGCAATACAATACAATACAATACAATACAATACAATACAATACAATACAATACAATAAAATACAATAGGAGTTACTTTCTCAGGAGCTCCAATGCTTAGGATCAGAAGAAGGATTTAGAACTGCTGGATGATAGTTGCCCATGGCATCCCACCTATACTCTAATAAGCATCTGTAAACATCTCACCTGCACAAGACTTCCTTTCTCTCCCCTTCCCTACACTTCAGCCTCTTGGCCATCCAAATATTCAGCTGTTTTGACCTTCTTATTCCTCTATGTTTAATTTCTAATATCATTGAGTGTTTACTTATTTCTGGTTTTGCTTTATTGTAAGCTCTGCGAAGCCAATGGCCTTGCTTTTGCTGTTTTGATTACTGGGCCTACTGCTTTGTAAATATGTAATGATTATCGTCTGATATTTTTCTAGTAAATTGAATTATTGTTTCTTTAAGCCACAGTGTATATTTTAGGGTTGTTGGGTTTTTATTCCAGTATGTGTGAGAGAAAATTCCCTTGAGTGGTGAAGGAGAAAATTAGTTTAGAGGAGACACAAAGTAATTAACATAGGATATAAAGCAAGCAATAAAGTTAGTGGAAATATAACGAACATAATGAAATTAAAATGCTATTAAAGGAAATATTGAAATAATAAGAACCAAAAGTGGTAAACTAAAACTGCAATTTATTAAATTCCATATCATTAGTATCTTAAAATAATACCGTTCCAGGCAATTATACAAATTCCACTGTGTATGGTTTGTCCAAAGGAAGGAGGGCATGGAGACATAGCTTTGGGGAAGGATTTCAAAGTTGCCAGAGGAAAGAAGACAGAAAATATAGATAGAAACAAGAAAGCGTCTTTCATTTTTGTTGACTGGTTCAATTCTTTTAGAAAAAAAATCCATTTTTAGGCCTTTGTGTCTGCAAAATGCTTCAATGCTGAAATGACTATTTGAAATATAAGACCGGTCTCTTCTATTCCACAGCCTTCTTTCTTGAATAATTTTAGTTTTCAAACCTATATAATTGTACAATTATAAAAGTATAGGGCATTTTTGATCTCTTAATTAATAAAAAGATAAGGATTCCTTTAGAGCCCATAGCGGAGGCTCAATTGGTCCACAATCCAGAGATACACATTTTATAACTTGTCTATTGAAAATATGCACACACATCCAACCAATTCCTTAATAGTGTTTTGTTCATATTTCTCTTTGAAGCGAAATGTGTACAAACATGCATGCAGATCTCCATGCACTTATATGCATTAACGGAGCTAAACATCTCTTGAGGAGCTTTGACAACAGCAGAATGCTGCTCAACATGCCAAGTTCAGTTGTAGAAGTCCTTGAGAGAAAGGTTAGCCACGTTTCCTTGTACAGCACTTGAGAGATAAATCTTTATGCTCTGGGTTTTAAACTATCAAATCAGAAAAAGCTGCATTTTTATAAGTTTTGTGGAAACTGAACAAGGGTATACACTGTATACTGTGCTTAACATAGACAAAGAGACAGGGTTAACTACAGGGAAAGAAGGTCGTTTAGTACAAGGAGATGACAATTGTGCCAGAGAAGGTGAAATTATAAAAATTGGTGAATGACTCTGTCTCATCAGAGTTTTCAGTTCTTGGACCTTAGCTCAGCCCTGCACCTGTAGATGTCCTATTGTACTGACTCTCTCATTTTAGGGCATCAAGTTAAATGAAGTTGTTAGGTTTGAGTTAAGGGATAAGCAGAGCACTCTTTCCTAGGATCACGTGTATAGCAGCAGGCATCCTAACAGGCAAATTTCACTGTGTCTGTGATGAGTTCCTGGGATGTTTTAGCCTTCAAGAAATGCTAAACCAAAGAGGTTAGCAGCCCTCAATCTGTTCCGGGCAACCTCTATAGAAGACTCTGGGCTCCTAAATGTTGTAAGGAAAGGCAGCTTATCTGAATTTGTAAGACAAACTCTTCCAAAGCCCTGACTGGAGAAAAATGGCAAGAATTTAAAGAATGCAACAGACATCAAAAGGCTAAGGAACAAGCCCCTGCCCAGTAGTGAAGGCCCCTAAGGTGCCTTTTCTCCACACTCCAACTCCTCCCTCAGTTCTTTAAAGAGATAATAAAGAACGGTGTTTGACTGTGTTCTCTGCATATGTTCTATAGCAATGACTAGCTAAAGTGGGCAATATGCACGTGAGGATAATTCTTAGAAATTACCTCTGACTATATACTCTAGCATGCTCTTTATTTATACCAATCACTAGTTAACGTAAGAAAAATATGAACAACAATATAGATATGAGGTTAATATTTAGTTGACAATGCAATTATAAATCATAAAGATGCAGTCATTAAGGAACCAGAATGTTTGCTATTAAATCTATGTGTGTAATGGATTTTTCCAGGGAATGGAAAGTGCACACATCACAGACAAGGAGCCTACTATGGACCAAACTTACAATTGCACAAAATACCAAGTTAGCAAACCAACAGATTCCACTGGGATAATTAGCAGGTGTATGGATGAGAGGACACTTACAGGAGCAGAGATGACTCACAAAAACACTGCATAGAAATGCAAGTCCGCATTTGTGAAATTACAGCCTTGTAACTCCTTGTCTACATTACAAGCAGGTACAGGTGTCTCTCCAAGGCCCATGGAGTCAGTCCTCCTTTATTCTTCCTGCCAAGGCAAGACTCTTTGGAATTGACAAGCTGTTTACTTCCGGAGTCTCAGGAGCCTCCCCTCCCCTCAGGAGAGAATGTTTATATTTGAAGAATACTATTATATGCAAAATCAAAGGCCAAAACAGACATAGGAGATGAACCTGTCCCAGGAACCTCCACAGAGAATGCACAGTACCCAGTGTTCCCATCCTTCCCTCCTGAAGCAAGGGAACAACAACTTCCCCTTTTTTTTCTGAATTAATTCTTGATAACCTATTATGTTAGTGGTTAAAAATAAATAAATAAAAGGAATGGGATCTCTGTCTCAAGTGAGACTGAAAATTAATTAATTCTATATCTAACTTAATATGTTAGTTTTTATTTGAAATTAATGCAAATTCACAGGATTTTACAAAGTCACTTAAAAAATCAGTCCTATGCTCCCACCATGGACCCATTCTTTTCTTTTGTAAAATCATGTCAAAGAGAAATGCAGCAACTACCAACCTAGGAAATTGTTGTTGTTAACACTAGAGTGCTTATTTATTTGTATCTACTTACATTTGCACTCAATGTTTATGTGGATTTGCCTGTATGATGGTCTATATAGATTTATAACAGGGCTTCTCTGTTGAATTAATTGCCCATAATAAAAAAAAAATAGCTTCTTCTATGATATTTACAATTCTTTCCTATTTTTTATTGGTAGCCACAAGAAGCTCTACCCTTTGCTAACACAGCAATCAATTATTCTCTATAGTTATGCTCGTATATGAAATGTGTAATTGAACTGTATGTATTCTCTTGATACTTTATCCACACCAACCAATTTTATTGAAGTTTGTCCTCTCTTCAGCATACATATCTCAATAGTAATTTAGTTTTCATTTCATGATGATGTCACAGAGTTTATCTATCGATACAAGTTTATTTGGCTTGACTATTCATCTACTAAAAAATATTTGTGGAATTTCAAGTTATTTACAAGTCTCCCTGTGAATTCTCATCTCTGGAATAAATATTTAGAAGTTAAATTATGTTGGAGACCGACACTGAGCCATAAGCCAAAGTCCTCCCCCCACCCTTTTTTTGAGAAACTTCTGACCTTCTGAAAGGACAGCTGACAGAACACCAAGATCAGATAATAGTAACTGCAAACTTTCCGGGGAAAAAAACACAGAACGCTCCCTAAGCTAAGAGTAGATAGCGTGTTCCCGGGTAGGTATGCAGAACCACCCCCGCCCCCGGGCAGAGGCAGGGGCAAGTTTCTCCCTCTTCCTCCTTCTTACTGCTTTTATTCTGTAACCTTTCTCATAATAAACAGACTTTGACAACCATTGCCGGGTCACCTCCTTTTTTCCCCACCCGTTTCTCTTTCAGGCACGGTCCATCTCGGAACCCCCGAATAACTGGGTCCTGCGGGTCGGGACAAAACTAAGCAATATATGTTCACTTGTATACAATGCTCATACATTGATATTTTAGCCAACTTGATATGTGTATGTAGTTTCAACCAAATTTCATAATGTATAATTAATAAGCACACTGTTTGCTTTCTTTGATAACATGCTATACGTGTCTTAATCCCTTTAACATTTTGTTGGTTTTCAAAGTTGATATTTTTAAGTTTTCTTTCTTCTGTTTATCTTTCCTCCTTCTCTTCTTCTTTTTTTCATTCCTTCCTTCTTTCCTTCTACCTCCCTCCCTTCCTGCTCACTTGCCTGTCTTCACTTCTATATTTACTATTTTATTTTTGTACCATTTAATATTTAAATCAGAGCCCTGTGCATGCAAAACTAATATTCTACCAGTGAGTGACACCCACCTCAAAACTAGTTCTTTATAGAATAGAAACACAGCTTACCAGATGCCTTAATATAAGCAGAATATTAATATTAATATTCTTAAAATCTGTAACTTAACTATATAGCCTCCTAATGGAGATGTTGATAAAACAGAGATGGCGATGAAGGTCAATTGTCTCTTTGTTCTTCTTCTTCTTTTTTTTTTTTTTT
>NC_034593.1:42392413-42397528 GCF_900095145.1 Mus pahari
ACCTTTGGAAGAGCAGTCGGGTGCTCTTACCCGCTGACCCATCTCACCAGCCCCTCTTTGTTCTTCTTGTATGTACTCTGTGTTTTGGATGGTGTCTGAAACTGTACTTCTGGACTTCAAGTCTAGAAGGTATTCTCATATTTATTTAATAAATGTAAAGAAATTAACAGGGTTCTAATTGATGTAAGATGTAAAACTGGTAAAATCTATATATGTATAAGAGATTTTATATTTGTATATATCTTACATATACATATCTGTGAAAAATATGCATCCATATACATTATTTTTGAAGTAGTATATGCTTCATTTTAGCTTAAGTCGATAATTAATTTTATTAATTATTTCTTATAATCTAGGGTTATTATTATGAAAAATGAGTGTTTTGGCTTCAAGATGGCAGCAGGGTTTTGTAATTTTTTTCTGTGTGAGTTGGTATCACTTCAGCATTTTCTTTTTAATCTCTTGACATTGGAGAATGCACTGATATTCAAATATTAAATCATTCTTTTAATCCAAGAATTCCTATCATTATTGCATGATGTGTTCTTTTTATTTTGTTTTATTTGATTTGCTAAACCTTTATTTATTTGCTGTTCTTGAGTTCTTGACAGTGTAAACAGTTCACTTCAATTTTGAAAGATAGATGACAAGGTGCTTGAGCCAGACTTCTCAGCTGACTTGTTATGGTGGCAGGCCCTCTCCATTACATGGATTGTTGAGTCTAAAGAGAGAAACCTTACTGGAAGACGAATGAAAAATTTACATCATGCAAGATTACAAAAAAAAAAAAATATCTGAGTAAAAGACATAGAAGTATGTGTTTTACAGTATTTTAAAGGCCTTTCACCTCCAGATTTTCTGGATATTGTGTTAATTGCTTTGTGTATTTTCATTTATTTCAGGCAGCAAATATTTGTTTCTATGAAGTTTGTTTAGGTCTGGATGTGCAATATGTATTGTATTAAAGATGCTATTATTGTAGGACTATATGTTGCTAGGATCTATGAAGAACACTATAAAACATTTCCCCACAATGCTCCTATCAGTCACATATCTTACCTGCCAACATGCTTCCTTTTATGAATACAAATGTCAAGACTGGCTTTCTAAGAATTTTCCAAGAATTAGTTTCTAAAAAGAAAATTTCCATGCTTATTGGGACCAGAGATTCTGTAATTTAGAGGCTGTAAAGTAGTTCCTAGTGTAACTCTTCGAAAGAGTGCTTGCACAGCATGTGGAAAGTCCTTGAAGAGAAATGAAATTTAAGATAAAATTTGAGGCCTGACTTATGTAACTTAAGTCACAGGAGGATTTCTGAGTTCGGGGCCAGCCTGGTCTACAAAGTGAGTTCCAGGACAGCCAGGGCTATAGAGAGAAACTCTGTCTCGAAAAAACAAAAACAAAACAAGCAAACAAGCAAACAAAAACTTATGTCAAATAGTCCAAAGAAAAAGTTGTTTGCAAGCTTAGAAGCCTGAGGCTGATACTATAGTGGAACAGGCCCGGGCATGTCCGTGCAGGCTGTTGTTAAAACATTCCTGGGGCTGCCTGGCCTTAAAGACAAACAAAGGAATGCAGGAACTTGTTCGGGCTATCTTGGCTGAGTCATCAGCCACCTACTTTGAAGTTATATGTTATCCAAATGTTCTGCTGACCTAGATAAGCGTCTGCCCCTCAGGTCTCCTGACATCCTGACTTGCATGTACTATTCTGCTGATGTGTAATCGTTCTGCTGATGTTTAAATGAGCCAATCATGTGAAACCACGCCAATTCCTCCTAGCCCCCGGCCCTCTCCCTATAAAAACCTTTCGAAACTCATGGTCGATTCCTCTGTCTCCTGCGTGAGATACTTATTGGCCCAGAGCTTCATTATTAAACTACCTCGTGTGCTTACATCGAGATGATCTATTCGTGGTTTTTGGGTGTCATCATCTCGAGATTGGAGTGGGGAGGGCTCCCCACGGAGGTCTTTCACCCTGGGATATATCTTGAGCTCCACATAAACCAAGGAGAGGGTACATACATACCTGTTATCCCAGCATTTAGGATGTAGAGGCAGGGAGAACACAAGTTCAATGTTGAAAACTTAAGACCCTGTCTCAAATATAAAAACATTAATCAATCTTATTAATCTGATGTGCACAGTAAAGCAAAATATAGCTGATTCAAAATACATAGGCCCTGTTAATTTCTAGCCAGAGAGTACCTGAATCACTCAAGCCTCGAACCTGGCTGGATTTGCCTAAAACCACACTGCTAGTCAAAAGCCGTGGAGAACTGGAATTACAAAGTTAACCCACTCTCGTCTTTTCACTTTTTCCTTTCATTACCCCCAAATGAATCTTCTGATCTTTAATTATGTTGCTAACAGTATTCTCACAGAATCTGATCCTGGTTTGTAAACAGGAGTCAGACAATATTTGTGAAACTTGATGTAATATTAATTTACAATTTTCTGCAAATGTTTGCATAAATAATGTATCGAGGTGTTGCTGTTTCCACAATCTTTCTTTAATTAGACACTCTTGGCACTCCAATACAACTGTAAGGGAAAAGTGACAGAATGATTTCTTCTTAGCATTTCTATAATTATGTGAGCTACTTTAGAAAGTAAATTTTCAAAAATTGTTCCTCACGTCGCTAAGATTCTCTTTAGTAGCTAATTGGAAACCACTGTGCTCATTTTATTATAAATAAATTATTCAAAATTTAATTTATTATTTACAGCAAGACAAAACTGTTGCTGTTTTATAATATTCCATGGATTATTGATAATAGGTACCCCTTTCACTGAAAGTCTTTCACACCCACACCCACACCACACAAACAGACANGGGGGGGGGGGGAAGATGGAATGAAGGAGGAAGGGTTCCAATGAGTAGCCTCAGTGTGAACAGGGGTTCTAAGAAGAGGGGTGTCTGGGAGCAGGAATAAGTTTGACTCAAAATCAAATCTTAGGTCCAAGCTGGTGCCCTACACTCTGCTGATTTGGCTTTCCAGGTTGCTTGCTCTCTCCTCCTCCTCCTCCTCTTCCTCCTAGGTCCCTCTTTCTCTCCCTCCCTCATTCTGTCCCTGATTCCCTCCCTCTCCTCCCTCCCTCCCTCCCTTCCTCCCTCTCTCCCTTCCTCCCTCCCTCCCTCCCTCCTTCCCTCACTCTGTCTCTCTCCCTCCCTTCCTCCCTCTTTCTCCTAAAAAATTCTCTGGATAGCTCATCTCCTACAGAACAGGTTCCAGCCTTTTATTTTACATATCAATCCCTTTCATTCACTTCAGGTTTCCTTTAGATTATTTTATGAATCAGCATCCTATGACCCCAGCCCTTTGATTCTTAACAGACAGCAAGCATACAATTTTTTTTTTAACCTTGCAAAAGAATTCAGAGATCAGTCTGCCCTTGTTAAGTACAGATGATAAGATAGTTGGGTGGACCCCGCCCTGAAATTACCATTTCTGCACCACCTGGGCCTAACCTTACCAAGTCCTTGACTGACCTTGGACTCAGTAATCTGCCCTGCCTGCCTTTGTATTTTTCTGACAAGTTGCCTCATTAATGCAACTGACTTTGTTCCTTTAGATCCATGGAGCCCCTAGTAATTCACATTAAATCTTTATATTTTGCATAGTTGAGAAATTATATATTTTGAACCCATGTATATAGAGCTCTTTCCCATAGCCTTTAAGGGCTGTCCTGAAGGTCCTAGCATTTACCATTCTGCTGAGACATTAGTCAAGTCTTTGCCTTGTGTACCTGTGTTGTCTGATTATCATGAAGTTGTTAATGTTAACAGAGAGGATATTCCTTGGAGGAATGTGAATATATTTGCATTATTAGACAAACAGGCCTTACACCTACGCAATCTAACCTTGTGGACTTTCACATAGAGGCCCTGTCCCAGGGCCAAGAACCATGTCAAGATCCCCACCATGGCCACACCAGGCTTGGCATCTCCTGGGGGATCACACCAGGGCCCTGTCCCAGGTACAGGAACCATGTCTCCATCTCACTCTTTCCCCACTAGGGCCAGGCCAAACTAAGCAGAAGTGGGGGAGGGGAGAAAGAGAGAGAGATAGAGAGAGAGACAGAGACACAGAGACAGAGACAGAGAATCCAGGACCCAGAATGATTAGAATGAACAAAAGTTATTTTAGCTTTAGCAACAAAGAATCTAACAGAAGTAAAACATTGTGTTATTGAATACATTCATATGCCATATAGAATTACTGTGGTCAGTGATACACTGTGTGGAGAACTTGGTTTTATAACATGATTCTCCAGGAACTTCAGTCATGCACAGAGCATAATACTTGGTGATGTAAAGAAGAGTAGTGGTGCAGATTCATGTGTTGTACTGTACATATGCTGTGTTTTAAAGCTGACTCTGTCTACATAGGTTAAGTAGTTCTTAGTAAAATATATGCCATGGTCAAGTGGCAGCATCTCACATATGTTGTGTATACCACTTCTCATTGCATCATTTTCTTGTGGTTTCATTTCTTGGTGTTTTGTCCTTTGTGGACACACACACATAAACACACTGCATATTTTAAATATCTCAGTTTGTGAAACAATATCATGTGGCACTCACCTCACCCAGAAAGTCTATGCATTCAACCTTAAATGCTGCACAAATGCATTCTTAGGAGATTCTGTATAATCAAAAGATTTTTCTGAAGTCCATGTTTCCTAACACAAAGACAGAAAATACAAATGGAGCACAAAACCCGATAAAGTGCTTTGTATGGTAGCGTACACCTGTAATCCCTTCTGAAGCAGGAAGATGAATTCAGAGCCAACCTGAGATTATATAATGAGACCCTTTCTAATACATAAATTATAAAAAATATGGATAGGTAGATGGCTCAGTTAGGCAAAAGTTTGCTGCACAATTGTCAGTTCCCAGCATTCATGTTATTAAAGATCAAGAGAGTGATGCTTATCTGTAATCCAACTGCTTGTGAACCAGAGGCAGGCAGAATCCTGGGGCTTGCTGGCCAGGCTACTGAAGGGTAAACTCCAACTTCTGTGAGAGACCCTGCCTACATCTATCCTTCCTTCCTTCCTTCCTTCCTTCCTTCCTTCCTTCCTTCCTTCCTTCCTTCCTTCCTTCCTT
>NC_034593.1:42397541-42421348 GCF_900095145.1 Mus pahari
CCTTCTGTTCTCTTTCTTTCTTTCTTTCTTTCTTTCTTTCTTTCTTTCTTTCTTTCTTTCTTTCTTTCTTTCTTTCTTTCTTTTTCTTTCTCTCTCTCTCTCTCTCCCTCCCCATCCCTCTTTCTCTCTCTCTCTCTTTCTTTCTTTCTTTCTTTCTTTCTTTCTTTCTTTCTTTCTTTCTTTCTTTCTTTCTATTTATCTACTGTTTATCTACCTACCTATTATCTATCTATCTATCTATCTATCTATCTATCTATCTATCTATCTTTTTTGTTTGTTTGTTTTTTGAGACAATGTAGCTTTGGCTGTCCTGGAACACACTCTATAGACCAGGCTGGCCTTGAACTCACAGAAATCTACTTGCTTCTGCCTGCTGGGATTAAAGGTGTGTACCACCACAACCAATCTAGATCCTGCTGTTTAAAATACCATGGAGACTGATATCGACCTCATTTTCACATGTACATAAGCATGTACTCACTCACACATGAAACAAACACCAAATCAAATGAAACTTCAAATACTATTTTTTACATGAAATCTTAGGTTGTCAGGCTGGTGTTTCAGGGGCGTAATTAATATTGAGACCTCTGCACACAAACAATTAAATGCACAGTAAAATTTAATGTTATCAGTATTAGATGCAAAGAAACTCAAAATTAAAATGGGAAATATAAACATCTTATGGTCGATGAAATTTAGAGATAGCAAGTATTTTTTGTTTTAAGAACTAACAATGATGATTGAAATGTACTACTATGTTAAAATTATGAAGAATGGCAAAAGAGAGGGTAGTGAGGGTAAAGACTTAAGTTAGAAGCTCATCTACTGGGGGCTGGAGAGATGGCTCAGCGGTCAAGAGCATTGACTGCTCTTCTGAAGGTCCTGAGTTTAATTCCCAGCAACCACATGGTGGCTCAGAACCATCTGTAACGGGATCTGATGCCCTCTTCTGGGGTGTCTTAAGACAACTACGGTGTACTCACATACATAAAATAACTAAATCTTTAAAGAAAAAAAAAAAAGCTAGTCTACCACAAAACCAAAACAGCAGAAAGTATCTACAATAGGGAATGTATAAAACGCTCTGTAAGTACTTGTGTTAGTTATGGGAAGATTAGAAGTAAACATGGATTCAGACTCTGTGCTTCTTTTTATATCATCACACTGTAGCTCTTGTTCCTTAAAAAAATAGCTGTGGTTTAAAATCCTTTTTTTTTTTTTAGTCACAGCACTTTATTGAGGGGCGGGGCTCCGACATCTGCACAGCTACAACTGAATCTCCAGGTAAGCCCGCTTCTCCACCAGCATCACTTTGTATTTGAGCTTGAACTTGGCTCGTTCCCGGGGCTCGATCATATTTCTCTTCTGGAAGCTCTTGAACCTGTCTCGGAGAATGTGACCTTCTGGCTTCAGTGTCCTGAATGAGCCAGACAGCTCAGAGTTGAGCTGCACATCAATGTCAGGGGCCTGGTACTTGAGATGTCCCAGCCTTCGGGGCTTGTTAGCCTCTGCCAGTTGCCACATGAGCCGCTGCTCCCTCTGGCATGCCAGTTCTGCCAGCCTTCGGGCCACCTGGGTCTTGATCCCACGCAGCCTGAAGAGTTCTTGGTGCTGAAGCCGGGAGCAGCTTGTGAGCAGCCTTCTCCTGCCGCCGCTGCTGCTCCGTCTTCTTCTCCATCCTCTTCTCAGGAACAGCAGCACCAGTGGGTGAGGTCTCAGTGGTCCCATCACCAGCCTCTGGCTGCACCGCACAGCCTGGCTCATGCTCACCCTCACCATCAAACTCCTCCAGCAGGCCCTCACACTGCTCCCGAAACACTCCTGGGTGGCAGCTTGCTCTGAGGTGGTCAGGGCCAGCTGTTGCTCCAACTTTTCTGCCTCTTTCTCATGCTGCAGCTCCACCTTATGGGCCTCTTGAAGCAGGACCTGGTGATCTTCAAAGATTGGGTTGGCACCTGGGAAGGCTTGATGTGGAGGCGTGGTGGCTGCCTCATACCTTTCTTCTTGGCCTACTCCAGAAAAAAATGAATCCTGACCAATCAAAGGCTTGCCCAGAGGGTTGTCTGGGTTCCAGAGGGTATAGAAGGGCCTCTCGATGATGTCCTGGGCCTCAGGTTTGGCCTTTGGTGTGGGAGGGCTAAGGAGCCTGGCCTGTACCTTGCGCACATCCCTGGGCAGCTCGCCCTGCTTCTCCAGTTTCTCCCATAACTCCTCCTTTCGCCTGCGCTTCTTGGCATTAGGGATCTGATGTGCGAGGATGTCTTTGGGAGCAGGGATCTTAGACCTATTCTCAAGGGCAAGGTCAACCCGTAGGGGTTTCTGGAGGGTGACGCTATGACTTCTTCTGGACCCAGGTCCTCTTCTTTCTTGGTTCTTTTCTCTTGAACCCAGTGTCCACGAAGGAGCTTCTGCCAACAAGCCACCGGTCGTGCACTCCTGTAGCTGGATGTTTTCCAGGACCTGGTCGATGTCTAACCCTAGCGGCTCCTCAGGGAGCCTCCTCCAGCTTCTCACCACCCCTGTTACCACCCACAGCCATCTTCTGAAAGGAAGCTCTTAGTCGCTTAAACCCCAATCGGTTTAAAATTCTTATTGAGTGGAAATAATGAGTCCTTATCTGGCATAAGTTGAGCTTTGGCAAATATTGAGTTAGTAGTTTTTATAAGCTTTAAAACTATAAATTGAAACCATCCTCCTCCTGTCACTGAAGTATCAATAAATTGAAATATTTGTGGTTATTAAAACTTCTGACAGTCACATAAATGCCTTTACTCATTTTCCCCTGAAATTAACATTTATATAACTACACACTGAATTTCATTTATATACAATTTTTTTGTCTTCTCTCTTTGATCTTTTTATTTTTCTTATAAGATTTAGGAATCTAAATCTTCAAAATATTTGAAAAAATAATGAAATTAATAATACTGGGAAGTAATTAATTGGACATAATGAGTCCAACACTTTGCTAATTGCTTGACAGGGATTATGGTATTTGTTAGTTGCAGTAACTAGTGTCCTTGGGACTCCTCATGACCACTGTTTTAAATTAAAGACATCAAAGCTAATGAGGCAAAATAACTTGTTCCAGATGAATTCATTCATAGAGAGTAAATATTTACTAAGCTAACAGCATTATATATAAATGGGTCAAAACATACCCCAAAGAAGTACAGAATCTCAGTTCTTTTAAACTGTATACTTTAGTGACCAACTAAAATAAGAACATTAAAATAGGTACTTTATAAGATAATAAAAAAAATTTTAAAGGTAGGCACGCATAAAACAGATTGGTCAAATGAGCTTCACCATTTGTAAATTGTTAGTTTTCAAATTTTAAAATTAGGCTCTCTATATGGTGAAGTGGAAACTCCTGGTTTCTTTGGAGATGCAGTTGTGTCATGTGAGGTTTTCTAGAAACTGTCTAGAAAGAGGATGTTTTGCTGAGATCGGACATGTGGTGTTTTTCTGGAAGCTTTCTGGTAAAAGGGCATGTAAGGTTTTGCTGGAGTAGGAGCCTGAGAGGGCACATAATGTTTGTAAAGAATATAACTAACCCAACAGACTGTGGATTAGACTCTGTCATTGGGCCATCTTGCTTTCCTTTTCTGCCTGTTACAACTGCATAGAGAGAAACTCACCAAGGAACTTCTGGTGCAAGCTTCATGGTTTCTTCCAGATCAAGCGGATTCATATTTTGTGGTTGGTTAGTGATGTGGACTGTAGACAACAGAGATTGGAATTTCCCCAGGTCTAAACAGGTCTATGTCCCCTTTGTCCTATTAGCCATCTCCTCTCCTACTTTTGGATGGAGTTTGAAGCATTTCAGAACCCTTATTAAAATAGGTTATAAGAAGTATAAACCTACAATATTGTGTTTGTAAGGACTCTTGAAAAAGTCAGTTCTTCAGCAAAGAAAACTTAAAGGCAATACTAATCCAGGGGCTGATTGGAAAGGAGGCAGGGTTGTGGGCAAGGATTAAGTTGGGCCCAGAACAACTGTAAGGATTTTTACTTTTACCTCAATAGTAACAAGCAACCACTGATACTCTCAAATACTACAAGATATGATGCACTTAGTTCATGTGTGTATGTGTGTGTGTGTGTGTGTGTGTGTGCGTGCGTGTGTGTGTGTGTATGTGAAAGACAGACAGGGAGAGAGAGAGAGAGAGAGAGAGAGAGAGAGAGAGAGAGAGGCAGAGGTAGGAAGAAAGGAAGAAGTGATAGANAAATACTACAAGATATGATGCACTTAGTTCATGTGTGTATGTGTGTGTGTGTGTGTGTGTGTGTGCGTGCGTGTGTGTGTGTGTGTGTGTGAGAGAGAGAGAGAGAGAGAGAGAGAGAGAGAGAGAGAGGGGTCATTGTGCAGGCAGAGGTAGGAAGAAAGGAAGAAGTGATAGATCAGGATCAGATGAGATATATCAAAGGCATCATGGATAATTATGATGTGGGAAAAATAAAGGTATTTCTACCCAAGACAAATTAGAAGATTCTGATGGGTACTGGCAAGATGGGAGAGTAGAAAAAGCCCCTGATGGCCAAGTTTGATTTCTGGCTTACATGGTGTAAGGAGAGAGCTGATTCCCTAAAGTTGGCCTCTGATCTACAGAAGTGTGTGTGTGTGTGTGTGTGTGTGTGTGTGTGTGTTTGCATTTTATATAAACATATATCACACAGAGAAGAAAGACTGAGAGAGGGAAAGAGAATGAGAAATAAGAAAGTGATTTTTTAAATATCATGAAGTTAACAAATACTGAAAGTTCATGCTATGCAAAGATTTATAAAGACTTTTGCTTGAACCTAAACATTACAGGATACCAATCTCAAAATTTTGAATTTTACTATTGAGCACAGAATGTATTTTTACCCAATCCCAGTGAAGCAGTTACTTTTGAGAAGCTTACTTTGACAGAATAAAAAAGAATACTTTCTATTCTCTGGTAGCACTTGATTCTTCACCTTGAAATCAAGATGTGTTTCAAGATGATCCTTTTTGGGGGAGAACAATGATCAAAATGAGGAAATGAAAGACCTCCATAGGGAGCCCTCCCGACTCCAGTCTCAAGAAGGTGGCACCCAAAAACCACAAATAAACCATCTTGATGTAAAAACACGAGGTAGTTTAATGGTGGAGCTCTGGGCCGATGTGTACCTCACTCAGGAGGTAGAGACATCACCAGGTGGCTCGGAAGTTAGGGGTTTTTATAGAGGGAGGGGGAGGAGCTCAGGAGAATCAGTGCAGTTGTACACGATTGGCTCATTTAAACACACACACACACACACATTTGCAGAATGGTACATGCAAGTCAGCAGAACACCTGGTTAACATATGACTCCACACTATCAGCCCCAGGAATGTTTTAACAACGGCCTGTCTGGGCGTGCCCGGGCCTGTTCTACTTTGTCCTCTGCCTCAGGCCTCTGAGCTTACAAACAACTCTCTGGACATAAGTTACATGAATCCCAGGCCTTAAATTTCATTTCCCTTCAGAACAACTTAAAAGGAAGAATAAAGAGGTAATGTGCAGGATGTACTGCTCTGGGGTCTTTATGCCAGTTCCTGTTGATTTCAGAACTGCAGTGCCAAGTGAAAAGACTATTGTGGTAGATACTGTCAAGTAAGATGGTTCGTTTTCAGAAAGGTAGGCAGGTACTTCTTTCTAAGCAGGTAGAAAATTATCTATAGGACTTGCTAGCAACAGGTTAGACTATTTTTTTTAATCACGAATATCATAAATATATAAACTTTTTTGATGAAAACACACATAATATTATAATTCACTATTTCCAGGAAGATGATATATAATCAGTGAAGGTTAACTCTACAGAAATGCTTCTTTCCTATGAGCAATGTGGGAGAGCCAACAGGCAAGGGAACTCCCAGCTGCATTCTGTGTTTGCCTGTGTGCTACACTTACAATACTCTCCAGACATGCATTTTCTGTCTAAGAAAATCAGTCTTGTAGTCACGAGTGGCTTCTCTATTTTACTCTGTATCCATGGAGATTGAGAGGATGTTATTGACATATTTGGAGATGTGAATGGAACACGGCTTGATTATCACTTGTTTTGTTTTTCATTTTTTGTCCAAAGATGAGAATAATTCTAACTTGGACTTGATAGTATCAGCTTTTGTAGAATTATAATGCTTTCTTAAACATAATACAAGAGTTCTGAAGTACATATATGTCTCTGGTGTAGTAGTATTGAGAATGATGGTTATGACACCACTCAGACAAAGTCTCAAATTTGTACATGACTTCCATAAAAAAATATCGAAACTGTCAGACATGGGTTTAGTAAGAGCGACTCAGTAGATAGTGACTTCATGGTCCAACTAGTTGCTATATATAGATTAGTTCCTATTGCTATCCTATGAAGCTAAAATGTCCAGGTCTAATTCATTGGTCACAGTGATGGCCCCTTTTGAACTAGATAGGTGACCAAAGAAATCCAAAAGTCATGAATCAGAAAGAACTTGGCACAGGGTATGGTAGAGTTGGAAGAAATAATGAATGTTATGAAAAAGAAAATAATGAGGCTAGATTATATCCATGTATTAACATCAAAAACCAAATAAATTTAATAGACTAAAAATAATTAAATTGCATAGTAACAGGGCATAAAGAAGTAAGAACTTGCCGGGCAGCAGTGGTGGTGCATACCTTTAATCCCAGCACTTGGGAGGCAGAGACAGGCAGATTTCTGAGTTCAAGGCCAGTCTGGTCTACAAAGTGAGTTCCAGGACAGCCAGGGCTATATAGAGATACACTGTCTTGAAAAAACAAAAAACAAAAAACAAACAAACAAAAAAAACAACAACAACAAAAAAGTAAGAACTTAAAAATATGTCAGATGCATATCCTTAATCACTTGTGATTTGCAACATAGATTACAACATATCAAATAATTATTGTTATCAAATTTAATATGAGAAATAATTGTAATTGTATTTACAGTTCACAGTAAATATTCAATTTCTTAATGCAAGAGTATGTGCTATTTAATCCAGCAAAGCAAGTGTCCTTGCACTTGTGTAGGACGGGTTGTTTCAGTCTTGCCCTGGGTCCTGCGTATCATTTCGCTCTTATCTTGTAGAATCCGTTCGTATTTAGCACTGGAGGTAATTTTCCATCTCTGTAGTCTGATTATAAACTTCCCTTGCTACTTCCCAAATTGCACTGTTCCGTCTGTCAAAAACAGCTGGGCTGAGTGAGAGAATAATGCGAGTCGATTAAAAAGAAAAGTGCAGTCTGGAAATGTGAACTATTTGATTACACAAAAATAGAAAGTTTAAACTGGTCGTTTTCTAATCTTCTCCCGTCTTCTCTGAAGCAGCTTTTGATGGAAAGGTTAGTGGAAACATCAAATTTGTTGGTTCTGAATGGCATCTTTGCTGGGGAAACACATGTAATATTTTCTAAATGTGTTGTTAAGTAAACTGTGTCTGATTTCAGTGAAGTTATTTTGCTGTACAAGAGAGATGCCACACAGATACTCAAGCACTGAACTTAAGTCTTTTCAATATCAAACCGCTTCTATGTTAGTTTGTTAGTCGTATAAAAATGGTAAACAAACAATTCTAAAATTACTGAATTTGGATCCCAAAGTGTGAAGTGTTTTATGTATCCAAATTGCTCATTCCCTTATGTTAGTAAGGAAAAACTATTGAAAAACTCATTTCCTATAATTAGTTTCTTAGGATCAGAAGTAAATTAAAATGCATAATAGATATACTGCCTATGCTCTTTTGGTTATAAAATTGCTTTTTTCTTTCTTTCATTTTTTTTTTTTTTTTAAAGGCAGGCTATTGCTATTCCGGGCCGGGCTTAAACTAACTAACTTACAGTCCTGCCTGAAGAGTTACAGCCATGTGGCACCGTGCTGAACTCAGATGGGACAGTTTTGGAGTTTATGTTAATGGCTTCCAAGTATAACAGCAACATGTCCCTCAAAGGACTGGGTAATATGAAAAAAATTATACAAATAGAAACCACATATGATGCATACAAGAAAAGGGAAACAGAAATAAGAGAAACTGAAGTCTGAGGTCAGTAATGCTAACTTTAGTAAATATCAGTTCCTCTATTAAAAGGACTCATTCATATTGACAAGGTGAGAAATTGGTCTAAGGTAACATGTAAGTAGATGAAGCAATCCCTTCAGCATTATCTTGCAGTGACAGAGTTTATAACACCAGTAAGTGCATGCCACTCATGAAATTTCATCAGCCAGATGATATAACGTGCAAATGTACGTTGCACAGGTTTGTGACTCGAGTAACCAGTTTCGTTGTAGGACTGCTTTCCCTGAGGGAAGCAGGGTCTGAAAGGATTTAATGTTCAAGTACCTTATTAAGGTGGGGTTTCGTAAGGCAAAATTGGACAGAGAGACCAGGTTAGACTCAGGCCAAATAGGGATTAAATGGCTTCTTGGAGCTCTTTGTACAAAAGTGGGTTTTACAGTTTGACATAAGCCAGTGGCTGCCTATGGACTGAACCTAATGTCATAACAGGGGAGAATGAATTTCTAAAGTCTCTAAAGCTGAAATTGGCTGGCAGTACTTCCTCCATGAGGGACAGTAAGATATTCAGTAAAATCAACATATGCAGTCAAGACCACTTTCACTCAGACCATGTCTCCTTCAGTAAATCATTGTTCCTATTTGAGTTTATATCTATGTGTAGGCTTAAATTTCTCAAAACCTACTTTAATTAGGGTTTTAAAACACTTCAACCTTCCTTCTAGCCCACTGACCAGGGGTAGCAAAAGAAGATGGTTAAGAGGACAAGGGGGATGTGGACTTGTTTAGAAATATTTCTTGGGGGTAGATCCAAACATGAATCAGTAGTAACAGTTCAGTCCAACCAGTAAGCATCAAACAGGAATCAGTAGCAAGGGCTGGATCCAGAAGAAAAGGGAGTCTCTGCTGAATGGGCATGAGTCTGCTAAAGTGGCAAGAAGCAGTAAGAATACCATGAGAAGTTCTTTGGTGCTTTCCTCTCTATGAATTGATAACAAGCAAAGATCGACAAAGACCCCAAAGCATTTCAAGGCCAACCAATGCAAGAGCATCATACACAGTCTACCGGGATAAACTTATACCCTTTCCAAACACCGTGTGCTCTCTCAAGCATCTGCTCCAGCCAACCACCACATGCGCTCTCACCACACAGCTTCCAGAGAAACACCACATGTCTGTTCTCAGAAAAACACCCTAAGACGGAAAAACATCACATGACACAACTGAGTCTCCAAAGGAACCAGATTTCTACTTCATTATAGTCTCGTGCTTTCTTGATGTACTTCCCAAAGTGGAATAAAGTTGGAGATGGTTTTAGTTTAATGTACTTGTCTCATTTATGTTGAAACATTAGAGTTTTATGTACTAGAAGAGATTTTCCAAGTTTCATATATATATATATATATATTAATTGATGTCCACCTTGATTGATGTCCCCCTTGAATGATGTACAACCAGGCAATTCTTCAAGTGGGTAAAAACAAAGACACTAATGTTCTTCTTTAATGAGTTACTTAATTATGTTTTTCTGACAGAAAGAAGGGGAAGTAAAAAGGGTTACATACCTGGATTATTTGATTGTAGTTTGGTTAATGTAGTCTTGAATTACATAAAGCTGTGCATGAGCCCCTGCTTCTGCTGAATTTATTTAGGCCATGGAGTGAATTGGCCGCAGGCTCGTCTGTCCTTATCTTTAAGGATATGTGAAAAACTCAGTAATGTTTTGAGAAATCAGGCAGAATAGAGCAGTAAAGGCCTTTTACAGGAAAACTTCATCTAGATAGAAAAATAGAATCTCCTGGCTAGCCACAACCCTAAGAAGGGTCTTTTAAAATCATGCTAAGGAAAGGGAAGAAGCATCCCATTCCTTTGATGAGATACTATAATTTTCCTTTTCAGAATTTCGGATCCTGTCACTTTCCCTGTGAGCTAAACTACTGTGAGAAGCTTGGCTGTACCCAGGTTTCTGTGACCCATGAAACTTGCCCTTTTTGATTTCTGTGTTTCCTTCTTTTGGATTCTGTCCGGATCCTAAATGTGCTTTTTTTCCTGATATTTTGGGCTTCTATACTCTTCGATACTCTTCTATAAAGCCTCCATCTCCACCATAGGATTGCTTGTCCATCATGCACATGTCTGAACTCCATGACGACTTCCACAGAAGGATTTCTTTTGCCTTCTCGAAACCTACTGGCCCTGTTTTTTTTGTTTTTTTTTTTACTTTAAACTCTACTACAGTTGTCCTACAGTTCCATTTGAGTCCATTCTTAAATAAACTAATGAGACAGGAACCCTAAGAGGGAATCTGAGTTTCCTCTGTATCAGATATATTTTCATCCTCCAAAATTATGACCCTGGAATTTTGAAAGCCAGAAAAGAAGACAGGTAGGCAATGTAGCAGTAAAGAGAATAATCAAAAAGAAAGATAAGGACATCTTGAGGGGACAGTAATAATTAATCTTTCTGACTGTGTGATAATATATCATTATATAAATACTTAAATTATTACCACAATTCTTTAAAACATCCTGGAGCCCTACGACTTTAAAAGTTGAAAAAATAATTAATCAAAAAAATTAGAGAAATCAAAAAAAATTAGAGAAATTAAGTGAGATGAAGATACATAGAGATCACATACTATATTCAGAAATGATACATTTATAAATAGTGAATTGTTCCATTTCTCTGGCTAGCTGTATATACTATCTCCCATATACTCACCCTTTGTAGTGTGTTTTTAAGGAAATAAAGTAATGTTTTAGAGACTATTTATAGAAGTTCAGAGCTCCAATGAGGAAAATTCTCAGACCTCTGCCACCCTATCTATGTAGAAGGCTGTCTTTTACTTGATTAAAAATATAGCAGGAGGAGTTGAAGAGATAAGGTTTAAGAGTACAAGACTGCTCATAGAAAAATCTGAGTTTTATTCTTAACACCAAAGTTGGGTGGATCACAGCTCACTGTAAATCTCTCTCCTTGAAATTACACAGTTTGATTTTGCAGAGTATTTCATCACAGTGTAAACCCGGAAATTGAGTAATTTATTGGAAAAACCTGTTTCTAGTTGTGGTGCGCCACTGCCTTAGCAGACGCCTTTAATCCAAGAGATTTCTGTTTATTTTAAACAGGATTTTAAAAAGTCAACAATAGATCAAGAGACAGGGCAAGCAAGCAGTTGACAGGGAGTGAACATAGGAAAAATCCATAGAGAGTAAGAGGAAGTTGGGAGGAGAGAGAGAGAGAGAGAGAGAGAGAGAGAGAGAGAGAGAGAGAGAGAGGGAGAGAGAGAGAGAGAGAGAGAGAGAGAGAGAGAGAGAGAGAGAGAAACAGGAAGTAGAAGGGAGGGACATTCTGTTTGAAGTGTTTTTGAGACCAAGTGGAGGAGTGCTTCCTTTTGGAGATATCAGCTATGGCATAAGGTCAGTGGTGCTTTTTCTGCCTCTCTGAAACTAGCCGGCTTTCTCTTCAGTATCTGTCTGGCTCCTGAATCTTTATTGGCAAAATAGAACATTTGAGATTATTTTGTTAAAACAATAATCTTCTGGACTCTGTAGGCACTTATAATGATGTGTATACAGCCCTGCATAAACACACATGCGTTTTCTTTCGTAAGTGAAATGTAACATTTTTAAAAAAGTAAATAGACTTATACAAAGTACAGATTTCTGATGGAGAATTTTGGGGAACCTTCAAAACAGTGTTAACAGTAGTAGTAGAAGTAGTAGAAGTAGAAGTTATATTAAAATGGTATATACTTTGAGATTCCATATATCTGAAACTCAGGTTACACACATGAGTATATGAGAACCTTGATTATAGAAATCTGTGACATATGAATGGCATAGAAGAATCATCTGGCTAACATAAAATTCTTCTTGCTTTCTTTTGTTATTGCTGTTTTAATCAGCCATGTGTAAATCAGATGTAAGCTACTAATGTAAGATATTTGAGAATCTTTGCTGGGAAGGGGTGGCCAAGTCAGGAGTCATAAACTTTAATGTGCCAACTTAAAATACAACAAATGTCTGTCACTGCCTATGTTTTTCATTCTTTCACCCAGAAGATGCTAGAAGTCAATCTCATCATGCAGTCACGAGATCTAAATTCGACTTGTGATACTTTCTCTTTTAATGCATGGGCATTGTCAAATATATTAACTTACTATTGATTACTCTTTGGCACAATTAGCAGCCATTCTAGAAAGGCACACAATCTAATTAAATTTATGACATTTATTCCTCACAGGACTAAGAGCTAAGGGAGCAAGTTGACTGACCATTTCATTAATTTTTATTCTGATATTCAGAACTGATCTATTGTTTTGATTTGGTCATTCTATATTAACATACTTCTATTACAAATTCCTTTGTCATCATATATATATATATATATATATATATATATATATATATATTTCAGATTTATTGACTTATTTTTAAGTCAATAATTGCTACTTTAAGATAACTAAAAATTTCAAGTTCAGATTTATTCTTTAACCTGAAATGAATGGTAGGAGAATATCTTCACAAAGGAGACTGGACATTGCACAGTACTGAAATTAGATTACGACAGTCATTTGACAAGTGTTTCATTACAATCTACTCTTGCAATAGTTAGGTAAATTTTACAATAAAAATAACAAAATCCTAATTTCTACATAATTACTACTGTTGTCTTTATATTTATATTTATATTTTATATATTATGTGCTTTTGGGTTTTTGGTTGGTTGGTTTGGTTCATCAAAAAGTAGTGAATTATATAACACTGTAAACCATTTACTGTGATGGTGAATTTGATGTGTGAACTTGAGTGTGCTATGACACTCACTTAATAGTCACACCCATTCTTCATATTGCTGTGAAATCATCCTTTATTAATTAGTAGGGATCAAACCCTGATCCTTGTGGACCTTGTATAAACAAGTATTCAACCCCTGAGCTACACACAGAGACCAAGTGTACCTCTCAGAGTGGTAAACATGAAATAAGACATATTACCTCCTAACATGAGGATGCACTTAGTCTAACTGATTGAAGACTTTAAAAGGTACCTCAGTGCCTTTGACTAGAGCCTCAGCATTAAGTATTCCCTGATGTCTTTATCCTTTCAGTCTTTCTGGAATAGTTTGAACTTATGAACCCAATAATATCCATCATAAATTACTTCTTTTCAGTCTGCATTATTTCTTTCTATATGAATATGTATGTATATGTCCACACTTACACCCATATCCCCACACAATCTGACACACTTACATTATCTTTGTTTAGAGAACATAATTACCAATGACAAGTTCATGCATGTACACAAGTTGGTCAGAATGTGATCATAGTGGTCTTTGAGAAAATGTAATTGTTTAAATCATCTCTTTCTTTGTAGCAGCAAATATTAGAAATTCATAACTTTATTGTACCAGGCAAAAAATAGTACAAGTGAAGATACAAATATGGTTGTAACATATGTTTATAACATTATAAAGGATGCTATATGGATTTTAACGCATCTTCATATGATTATTAATGAAGGCTGCAGCTGCAGTCGAAGGTTTGAAAAGGAGAAATTAAATTTAAATTTAAAAAGAAGAATCTTAGTGTAACACCAGCTATATTTTAAATAAGAAGTAATGTATGCCTTGGCAGAAGATAAACCCCCACTCTGTTTTTCTCAAGGTAAATATTCTGTACACATTGATAATTTATATTTTTGGCCAGAACAGCTGCTGTTTAATCATTGTTTTTGCAGTAGAGCAAATGCAAAACATATTTTACCTTAATTAACTCATTAAGAGGAAAATAGCCAAAAACATCAGGCTTCTGAGAACACTGATTTTAAGCACATCACCAGGAATAGAATAGTACCTTGTTCACTTTACAGCTGTGTTATAGCTCCCCGAATAATTCAATTACAGAATGGCACTGAAGCACAGCAATACATGCAGTTCTGTGATCCAGTCTCTAGAGGGCTCTGCACATCACTTTTTCAGTCAGCCTGATTGCAGCAAACTAAACCTAAAGCAGATTATACTCTGCAGCCAGTAAATGCAACAACCTCTCTGCAGGGAGCTCAGAGAAACCCTTCTTTAAAATGTTGTCTCATTTGCATACGTGTTTTAAGAAGCAAAACGTAAGTACTTAGGTAGAGCCAACAGATAAGGGAAATAAAAAGATCAATTTTTTTTGTGTGTACATGGAAGATCTTTCCTTCCTCTGATTTTCTCTCTGTCTCCGACCAACACTGTGTGTGCTACACTGTTTCCTACATGCATCTAGTATTTGTAATTCTGCCAGAATTATTTATGATAGATGATGTTTAATTCAAGACAACAAATATTTCATTGATTTTATTAAGCATTTCAGGATGAAAAGACAGATAAATGCCAGTGCTGTCATTCAAAAGGAACTTGTCTGGAATGCAGGATGCATGCTGATTCAGAATTTTCCAGTGTTCAGCTCCCACAGGCATTCTCACACTTAATCAAGTTGCTATACATTCTGAGAATATGACTCACAGAAAAAGTCATTCTACACTCAGGCTTAAATCTTGATGCTGACAAAGAAAACACCACCTTGTCTAGGAGACTGCAATATCTATGAAATTTAACTTCAATATACATCAAAATGGATGCCCCTCTCCTATTCAGAATTCTCCGTGAAAACAAGTCATGCTCTATTGTGGAAATTTCAAACCAAATACTTCCAAATACTTCTCATGCTCGAATAGAGCATACTAGATGTTGATCAGTTTTGATCATATAGCCTCTCAGGCTAGGGCAAAGTTCTCACCAGGTTTTGTGCTACTTGGAAATGTACCACTAGATATTTATCATAGAGTTTCTAATTTGGAATAACACAGAATCTATGATTAAATATTCCTTTGGCTATTAGAGCTAGAGTCTCTGATAAACTCTGTTAAGAATAGGACATACAACTACTTATGGAATCTTACATATATCATTAATGTACTATGATAGTGATAGAGTTATAGGTTGGGGGAACTGGAACATCAGGCAGGGAACAGATTCATGGACAGCTCCAGCTCTAATTTTTGGGGGACCGTCATGAAGACCAAGCTTCACATTTGCTACATGTATATGGGGACCTGTGGCTAGCCCATGTTAGTATTGAGTTAGTGGTTCAGTCTCTGAGAGTCCCCAAGAACACAGGTTAGTTGATTTTGTTAGCCTTCCTGTGAAGTCTCTGTCCTGAGTCCTTCATCCTTTCCCAACTAGAACCATCTTATGTTTGGCTGGGGAATCTCTGCATCTCTTCTTATGGGCTGCTGGTAGAGCCTCTCAGAGGACAGTTAAGCTAGGCCCCTGTCTGCAAGTGTAATGGACTATGATTAATAGTGTCAAGGTTTGGTTCTTTCACATGGCATGGGTCTCAATTTGAGCCAGTCATTGTCCATTCCTTCTGACTTGCTCTACCCTTGTCCTTACACATCTTCTAGGAAGAACACATTTTGATTCTAAGGGTTTGTGGATGGGGTGCTATTCTTATCTCTACTGGGAGTCCAGCCTGGCCACAGGAAGTAGCCACTTCAGCATCTATATTCTTCACTGGCAAAAGTTTTAGCTAGAGTCACCCCCGTAGCCACCCAGGGGCCTCACCTCACATACCCCAACATTGCAGTTCTCTGGCATGTCCTAGACATTGTCACCCCTGCCTACTGACAGTTTTCTTTCTCTTTTACCTGCTCTCCTTAAACTCCATACCCTCACCCCAGTCCTCTCCCCATCCCTCCTCCCACCCAGCTCTCTCCCTCCACCCACCTTCAGTTTCTATTTTATTTTGTCTTGTGTTAAAGATTCAACAACTTCCCTTAGGCATTCCATGTTATTTGGCTCCTTTATGTCAATGGATTGTAGTGTGGTTATCTTGCGGACTATGATTAATTTAGACTTAGAAGAGAGTACATACCATGTACCTCTTTGGATCTATGTTACCTCACTCAGAATGATATTTTTGTAGTTCCATCAACTTGAATGCAAAATTCATGATGTCCTTGTTTTTAACAGCTCAGCTATATTTCATTGTATAAATGCCATTTTCTTTATCCATTCTTCAGTTGAGGTACATTTAGGTTGTTTCCAGTTTCTGGCCATTATAATTAAAGCTGTTACGAAAATAGTGCTGACAGGGGCCTGATACAGCTTTCCCCTGAGAGGCTCTGCCAGATCCTGACCAATATAGATGTGGATGCTTGCAGTCTACCATGGGACTGAGCACAGGAACCCCAGTGGTGGAGTTAGGGGAAGGACTGAAGGAGCTGTAGGGACCTTATCTGGCTTCAATGGGAGGGAGGGCCCTTGGTCCTGTGAAGGCTTGATGCCCCGGTGTAGAGGAATGCTAAGGCAGTGAGGTGGGAGTGGGCAGGAGGGTGGGGAAGCACTCTCATAGAAGCAGGGTAAGGGGGGATAGGATAGGAGTTTGCAGAGGGAAACCCAGGAAAGGGGATAACATTTGAAATGTAAATAAATAAAATAACCAATTAAAAAATAGTTAGGCAGGTGTTATTGTGGGATAGTAGAGCATCCTTTGTGTATTTGCCCAATAACGTTATAGCTGGGTCTTGAGGTAGAATTATTCCCAATTTCTTGAGAAATCATCAAATTGATGTCCAGAGTGCTTTTACAAGCTTGCCCTCACAACAGCAAATGGAAGAATGCTCCCTTCTTCCACATCCTTATCAGTATGTGCAGTGTCTTGGGTTTTTGATCTCAGCCATTCTGATGGATGTGAGATGGAATTTCAGAATCACTGATTTGCATTTTGCTGATGACTAAAGGACAATGAACATTTCTTTCAGTGTTTCTAGGCCATAAAAGAGTCCTCCATTGAGAATTCTGTTTGCTTATATCCCATTTTTTAATTGTGTTATTTTGGTTTGTTGATATTTAACTTCTTGTTCTTTATATATTTTCGATACTAGTCTTCGGTCTGATATAGGGTTGCTGAACATCTTTTCCCAGTCTATTGACTCTCATTTTGTCTTACTGACAGTGGCTTTTGCCTTACAGAAGCTTTTTAGTTTCATGAGGTGTCATTTATTAATTATTGATCTTAGTGCCTGAGCCATTGATGTCGGTTCAGGAAGTTGTCTCCTGTAACAAAAAGTTGAAGGCTATTTCCCACTTTATGTTCTCTTAGATTTAATGTATCTGGCTTTACACTGAGTTCTTTTATCCACTTAGACTTGAGTTTTGTGTAGGGTGATACATATGTTTCTATTTGCATTATTTTACATGCATAGATCCAGTTAAATGAGCACCATTTGTTGAAGATGCTGTTTTCCGTTGTATAGATTTGATTTCTTTATCAAAAATCAAGTAACTGTAAGTGTGTGCGTTTATTTCTTGATCTTCAGTTTAATTCAACTCATCAAGTTGTTTTTTTTTCTATACCAATACCATGCAGTTATTATTATTACTACTCTGTACTTCAGCTTGAGGTCAGGGATGGTGATATGTCCAGAAGATCTTTCATTGTACAGGGTTGCCTTAGCTGTCCTGGGTTTTTTTGTTTGTTTGTTTTTCCATATGGAGATGATTATTATTCTTTCAAGTTCAGTAAAACATTTTGGAATTTTTATGAGAATTGCATTGAATCTGTAGATTGTTTTGGTAAGATGGCCATTTTCACTATGTTAATCCTACCCATCTTCCCATCTTCTGACATCATCTACAACTTTTTTCTTCAGAGACTTGAGGTTCTTGTCATACAAGTCTTTTACTTGCTTGTTTAAAGGTACACCAACATAATTTATAACATTTCGTGACTGTTGCAAAGCATGTTGACTCACTAACTGCTTTCTGTGTCCATCTTTTGTTTGCATAAAGGAGGGCCACTGATTTTTTTGAGTTAATGTTTTTAAGATTTACAAATATGTATTATTTTCTGTAAACAGATCAATTAAAAGAGTGATATTAAGTGTACCCTGTGGAGAATTGTTTTGAATAATGTGTTATATATATTTAATTTAAAATTACAAAGTATATAACACCAAAAATAAATTATTATGACATAAAAATTATTGCCAACATTCTCATCATTCTCTTTTTTTTTCTTTCTTTCTTTTTTTCCTTTTTTTATTAGATATTTTCTTTATTTACATTTCAAATGTTATCCCCTTTCCTAGTTTCCCCTCCAAAAAATACCCTATCCCCTCCCCACTTACGTTGACAGATTTCCTCATATTAAACCATCCCTGCATCCCTGGGATGAAACCTACTTGATCATGATGGATGGTCTTTTTGATGTTTTCTTGGATTCAGTTTGCGAGAATTTTATTGAGTATATTTTCATCAATATTCATGAAGGAAATTACTCTGAAGTTCTCTTTCTTTGTTGGGTCTTTGTGTGGTTTAGGTATCAGAGTAATTGTGGTTTCATAGAATGAATTGGGTAGAGTACCTTCTGTTTCTATTTTGTGGCTTAGTTTGAGGAGTATTGGAATTAAGTCTTCTTTGAAGGTCTAATTGAACTCTGCACTAAACCCATCTGGTCTTGGGTTTGTTTTGTTTTGTATTTTGTTGTTGAGAGACTATTACTGACTGTTTCTATTTCTTTAAGGGATATGGGNCTGTTTAGATCATTAATCTGATCCTGATTTAACTTTGGTACCTGGTATCTGTCTAGAAAATTGTNCATTTCATCCAGGTTTTCCAGTTTTGTTAAGTATAGCTTTTTGTAGTAGGATCTGATGATGTTTTGGATTTCCTCAGGGTCTGTTGTTATGTCTCCCTTTTCATTTCTGATTTTGTTAATTAGGATGCTGTCTCTGTTCCCTAAGTAAGTGTGACTAGGGATTTATCTATCTTGTTGATTTTCTCAAAGAACCAGCTCCTGGTTTGGTTGATTCTTTGATTAGTTCTTTTTGTTTCCACTTGGTTGATTTCAGCCCTAAGTTTGATTATTTCCTGCCCTCTATTCCTCTTGGGTGAAATTGCTTCCTTTCATTCTAGAACTTTTAGGTGTGCTGTCAGGCTGCTAGTGTATGCTCTCTCTAGTTTCTTTTGGGAGGCTATCAGGTCTATGAGTTTTCCTCTTAGGACTGATTTCATTGTGCCCCATAAGTTTGGGTATGTTTTGCCTTCATTTTCAGTAAACTCTAAAAAGTCTTTAATTTCTTTCTTGATCTCTTCCTTGACCGAGTTATCATTAAGTAGATTGTTGTTCAGTTTCCAGTGTATATGTATGTGCGTTTTCGATTATTTATATTGTTATTGAATATCAGCCTTAGTCTGTCATGATCTGATTGGGTGCATGGGATTATTTAAATATTTTTGTATCTGCCAAGGCCTGTTTGGTTACCGATTATATATTCAGTTTTGGAGAAGGTACCATGAGGTGCTGAGAAGAAGGTATATTCTCTTGTTTTAGGATAACTGTTCTGTAGATATCTGTTAAATCCATTTTTTTTTCATAATTTTTGTTAAGTTCACTGTCTCTCTATTTAGCTTGTTTCTAGGATCTGCCCATTGATGAGAGTGGTATGTTGAAGTCTCCCACTATTATTGTTGAGGTGTAATGTGTGCTTTGAGTTTTAGCAAAGTTTCTTTAATGAATGTGGATACCCCTTCATTTGGAGCATAGATGTCCAGAATTGAGAGTTCATCTTGATAATTTTACCTTCAATGAATAAGAAGAGTCCCTTCTTATCTTTTTTGAAAACTTTAGGTTGAAAGTCGATTTTATTCGATATTAGAATGACTACTCCAGCTTGTTTCTTGGGACCATTTCCTTGGAAAATTGTTTTCCAGCCTTTTACTCTAAGGTAGTGTTTGTCTTTGTCCCTGAGGTGGCTTTCCTGTATGTACCACAAAGTTGGGTCCTTTTTATGATTAGTCTATTAGTCTATGCCTTTTTACTGGGGAATTGAGTCCATTGATATTAAGAGATACTAAGGAAAAGTCGTTATTGCTTCCTGTTATTTTTGTTGCTAGAGTTGGAATTCCATTCATGTGGCAATCTTCTTTAGGTTTGTTGAAAGATTACTTTCTTGGTTTTTCTCAAGCTTAGTTTCCCTCTTTGTGTTGAAGTTTTCCCTTTATTATCGTTTGAAGGGCTAGATTTGTGGAAACATACTGTGTAAATTTGGTTTTGTCATGGAATACCTTTGTTTCTCCATCTATGGTAATTGAGAGTTTTGCTGGCTGTAGTAGCATGGACTGGCATTTGTGTTCTCTTAGGGTCTGTATGACATCTGCCCAGGATCTTCTGGCTTTCCTAGTCTCTGGGGAGAAGTCTGGTGTAATTCTGATAGATCTGCCTTTATATGACCTTTCTCCCTTACTGCTTTTAATACTCTTTCTTTGTTTGTGCATTTGTTGTTTTGATTATTATATGACAGGAGTAATTCCTTTTCTGGTCCAACCCATTTGGAGTTCTGTAGGCTTCTTTTATGTTCACGGGCATCTCGTTCTTTAGGCTCGGGAAGTTTTCTTCTATAATTTTGTTGAAGAAATTTACTGGCCCTTTAAGTTGGAAATCTTCCTTCTTGTCTATACATATTATCCTTAGGTTTGGTCTTCTCATTGTGTCCTGGATTTCCTGGATGTTTTGAGTTAGGATCTTTTTGCATTTTGCATTTTCTTTGATTCGTGTCAATGTTTATGTTATCTTCTCCACTTGAGATTCTCTCTTCTATCTCTTGTATTCTCTTGCTGATGCTTGCATCTATCGTTCCTGATTTCTTTCCTAGAGTTGTCTCGCTTTGTGATACCTTTATTGTTTCTACATCTATTTTTAGATCCTGGATGGTTTTGTTCAATTCCATCACCTGTTTGGTAGTGTTTTCCTGTAACTCTCTAAGGGATTGTTGTGCTTCCTCTTTAAGGGCTTCTAGATGTTTAACTGTTTTTCCTGTATTTCCTTCTCAAAGTCCTCCATCATCATCATGACAAGTGACTTTAGATCCATGTCTTGCTTTTCTGGTGTGATGGTGTATCCAGGACTTGCTATCATGGGAGAGTTTGGTTCTGATGATGCCAAATACGCTTGGTTTCTGTTGCTTTTTTTTTTTTTTTTTAAATTTATTTATTTATTTATTTATTTATTATTTTCTTTATTTACATTTCAAATGCTATCCCAAAATTTCCTATCCCCCCCCGCCCCTGCTCCCCTACCCACCCACTCGCACTACTTGGCCCTGGCCTTCCCCTGTGCTGGATCATATAAAGTTTACAAGATCAAGGGGCCTCTATTCCCAATGATGGCGATTAGGCCATCTTCTGCTACATATGCCGCTAGAGACACAAGCTCAGGGGNTACTGGTTAGTTCATATTGTTGTTCCACCTACAGGGTTGCAGCCCCCTACAACTCCTTGGGTACTTTCTCTCGCTCCTCCATTGGGGGCCCTTTGTTCCATCCAATATCTGACTGTGAGCATCCACTTCTGTGTTTACCAGGCACTGGCATAGCCTCACAAGAGGCCGCTATATCAGGGTTCCTTCAGCAGAATCTTGTTGGAATGTACATTAGTATCTGGGTTTGGTGGCTGATGATGGGATGGATTCCCGGATGGGATAGTCTCTGGTAGTCTCTTCCTGCCATCTGATTATCTCAGGTGCTCGCTGCCCTCAGTATATCTGATTGGAGCCTGTCCTCCCTGTAATCCTGGTTGATTCAGAACTCCTCAGAGTCCAGTTTTCTCTGTGATCCTGTGATTCTGGGATACTGTGATCCTGAGATTATGGGTGTGTCAGAGTTCTAGGCAGTCAAGTTTCCTCTGATGTCCTGGTATGACCAAGCTCCTGGGATGCTGGGATCCTGGAATCCTAAGATCCTGTTACAGTGCCTGGAAGTGGTACCTCTGGAGACTGAGAGGCTGTCTTCTGTGCTGGAAACCAAGGTAGACCAGCACTGACCAGAAGGAACCAGAGCTGCTTTTCAGGCAGGTTTTCTATGTCCCTACAACTGCTGGCACAGGCCTTTCATGGTTGTTTTGGAACAATTGTGTTCGACTCACCAGTGATCCTAAGATCCTGGGTTTGGTAGGGCGCCTGCGGCTTGGAAATTCCATGGAGTTTGCACCTTGGGTTAATTTTTTTTGTAAACAAATTTATTAGATATTTAAATTTTTTAATAAAAATAAAATCCTAAGTTTTCTTTTTTTATTCAACAGGTTATATTTATGAATATTTGTAAATATACAAATACATATATGCATACAATAATAATGATAAAAGAGGCCATGAAATTCAAGGGGAGTGAGGATGGATCTATTAGAGGGTTTGGAAGGAGGAATGGAATGGTAGAGATGCTATAATTAAATTACAATCTCAAAAATCAACAAAAATATTGAAAAATACACAGTGTGAAATTGTCAAAGGATAAATAAAATATTTAAAAAAAGTTTAAGAAATAAAGATATGGTCAAAGTTTGTCACTCCCCCCCCCATCAGTTGAGAAGTAACTGTTTAGTCTCTAATTCCTTTCAGAAAGTAAAGGCCTTCCATTTTAGCTTCAACAGATTATAGACCTGATTTCTAATGTCAGTTCATTATAGCTAAGGCTTCTTATTTATTTTTTTCTTTTTTATATAATATTTTCTTTTTTAATAAAAGTAGATTTTTTTTTTTCATACAGTATTGTCCTGATTACAGTTTCCCCTCCCAGGCCCTCCTTTCCTTCGCTTCCCAGATCTATCCTTTCTGTCCTTCTTATTTTCTTCTTTTCTTTCATTGGATATTTTCTTTATTTACATTTCAAATGTTATGCCCTTTCCTGATTTCCCCTCCAGAAAACCCCTATTCAATTCCCCCTCTTCCTGCTTTTATGAGGGTGCTTCTCCACTCACCCACCCTTTACCCCCCCCCCCCCATGGCTGGGTGTTCCCCTACACTGGGGCATTTATTTAGCCTTCATAGGACCAAAGGCCTCTCCTCCCATGGATGCTCAACAAGGCCATCCTCTGCTACTTATGCTACATGTGTGGCTAGAGCCATGTGTACTGTTTGGTTGATGGTTTAATCCCTGAGAGCTCTGGAGGTCTGGTTGTTGATATTGTTGTTATTCCTATGAGGTTGCAAGAACCTTCAGGTCCTTCAGTCCTTTCTCTAACTCTTCCAATGGAGACCGATTGCTCGGTTCACTGGTTGGCTGTGAGCATCTGCCTCTGTATTTGTCAGGCTCCTAAGTTTTCAAAGTGCCAAATAAAATTCACTATTTTATTCATGTCATTCAAATCTGAAAGATTGGCAGTACTTACCAGAGTTTCCTGTGGATGTATTTTTTTCCTTTTTTCCCTGGGGGTGTTCAGGCCCAGACACACAAGGGGCTGGTAAGGATGAAGCGAAGTATAGAACAGGTCAGTCATATACCAGAATAATGCCAGGAGGAGGAGGTCTCCTCAGAAGGTTTCAGTGTTTCAGTGTTGCAGCTCTTCTTTTTTCAATTTTTTTACTTATTCTTTTTATTATTATTATTTTCTTTATTTACATTTCAAATGCTATCTCGAAAGTTCCCTATACCCCCTCCCTGCCCCTGCTCCCCTACCCACCCACTCCTACTACTTGGCCCTGGCCTTCCCCTGTGCTGGGTCATAGAAAGATTATAAGATCAAGGGGCCTCTCTTCCCAATGATGGCTGATTAGGCCATCTTCTGCTACATATGCAGCTAGAGACATGAGCTCAGGGGCACCTACAGGGTTGCAGCCCCCTATAGCTCCTTGGGTACTTTTTGGAGGATATCATCCTTAGTGAGGTAACCCAATCACAAAAGAAGTCACTAGATATGTACTCACTGATAAGCGGATATTAGCCCAGAAACTTAG
>NC_034593.1:42422258-42433529 GCF_900095145.1 Mus pahari
TGTGTGTGTGTGTGTGTGTGTGTGTGTGTGTGTGTGTATGTTAGATACTATGATACTTGGCCATTTTCCTGCTCCACCTAGGAACTTAAATATTACTTCTCTAATTTAAGTAATAGTCACTTAGTAACCTCAGTAAATATCTAAAAATGTACTTCTCTGGAAAGCAGTTTATATTTTATCAACATCTAGAGTTATTGAAATATGTGTCATGCATTCATCACTAAGATTTCCCAGTTGCTTCCATATTAGCTCTTATATATTTGACTTTGTGTTCTTACTTTTTTATCCTTTGAAATTTAATCTTTAAATAACAAATTTAGACATGTCTGATATTAATATTTCTCTAAGAAAATATGATTTTCTGTGCAGGCAAATTGGATTTCCAATGATATTATTAATCTTTCTACAGTTTTCCAGTCTTTGGCTCTGAGTTTGTTCTTTAATTTATAAACTCTTGCATATTCTGATGTCCTTGACATACTAAAACAAGGTTTCTGTTATAAATCATGAGCATTACAAAGCAGATGGGAATATTCCATTAACTATAACCTTGCAACACTTTTTTACATGTGTCCAAATAAATGCTAGCACAATTTCTAAGGTTTAGTGTAGAAACGGCATGATTTGAAAAAGATCAGTTACCTACAAACCAATTTCTGAACACACTTGACTGAGTTCCTTTGGTAAACAACTTTCAGTTTTCTAAAGACTTAAAACATAAGTGAAATTGTCAGTGTTGCATTGATTCATAGAGATGATAGATAGAAGGATAAATAGATGTAGGTAGATAGATGATAGATAATTGATACATAGATGATAAATAGATGACAGATAAATAATAGATAGTAGGTAGATATTATTTAGACAAACAGATAAATAAAATAAATGAGTTACACATGAATTTCTCTACTCACCTCACTTTATTTTGTATTGTCAAGAACAAATATTTTTTAAAATACATTTAATATTTTCAATTATGGCATAATGCATCCTGTGGTGATAACATAAGGAACAAAATACTCACGAAAGGATATATGTACAGAGACAAAATTTAGAGCTAAGATGAAAGGATGGACTATCCAGAGACTACCCCATCCGGGAATCCATCCCATCATCAGCCACCAAACCCAGATCCTAATGCACATGCCAGCAAGATTCTGCTGAAGGGACCCTGATATAGCAGCCTCTTGTGAGGCTATGCCAGTGCCTGGCAAACACCGAAGTGGATGCTCACAGCCAGCTATTGGATGGAACACAGGGTCCCCAATGGAGGAGCTAGAGAAAGTACCCAAGGAGCTGAAGGGGGCTGCAACCCTGTAGGTGGAACAACAATATGAACTAACCAGTAACCCCTGAGCTCGTGTCTCTAGCTGCATATGTAGCAGAAGATGGCCTAATCGGCCATCACTGGGAAGAGAGGCCCCTTGGTCTTGCAAACTTTATATGACCCAGCATAGGGGAAGGCCAGGGCCAAGTAGTGGGAGTGGGTGGGTAGGGGAGTAGGGGCAGGGGGGGGTATAGGGAGCTTTTGGGATAGCATTTGAAATGTAAATAAAGAAAATAATAATAATAAAAAAAGTTTACCAATTTTTTCATACCTTTTCATAATAACCATGAGTCCCATATCAAATTAAATCATTCTCATCAAGTCTTCTGGTAATATCTAATACTGTCTCTTACCTCTGAACTACATCCAGTCTTACCAGTTTTCATAATCCATAATGACTATGGTAAGGTTTAAATAAGTATGTAGAAAATATCTGCATAAAATCTCTTTGTGTTTTCCCTGTGGTTTCTGAAAGAGAAGAGGCCTCACAATACACTAAAATCATAGGAAAACTAGACTTCTCTTTTTGTTCTCACTTACCATGCTCTGTGTGAACTTGCTTTTCTTTTTTTAAAATTATTTTATTAGATATTTTCTTCATTTACATTTCAAATGCTATCCTGAATATCCCCTATACCCTCCACCCACCCTGCTCCCCTACCCACCCACTCCCACTTCTTGGCCCTGGCATTACCCTTTGCTGGGTCATATAAAGTTTGCAAGACCAAGGAGCCTCTCTTCCCAATGATGGCTGACTAGGCCATCTTCTGCTACATATGCAGCTAGAGACATGAGTTCTGGGGGTGCTGGTTAGTTCATATTGTTGTTCCACCTATAGGGTTGCAGCCCCCTTCAGCTCCTTGGGTACTTTCCCTAGCTCCTCCATTGGGGGCCCTGTGTTCCATCCAATAGCTGGCTGTGTGCATCCACTTCTGTGTTTCAGGCTCTGGCCTAGCCTCACAAGTGAACTTGCTTTTCAAATCTTAGGTGTGTTTTTATCTGTTTTCTTGCTCCTGTTTATTCTCAGACTGGTTTTGGAGGACTTACTCGCTCCACTTGACATTCCTTTCTATGCAATGGTCACCACTTATATTGCAATTTACTAGTGTTTATTTGTATTGCTTTACTAAGAATTTAGTTTTAGAGAAGTACCTCATATAATAACAAAATATATATCATGTGATTATTTAAACATTGGGGTCTTTATAAAACTGAAAATAAAAAAGTTGCGATAACTGAACTGTACATTTATTTTTTTCATGAATACTGAAATAAACACCACGTTAGTTAAGATTCTCAACTAGGAGTTTCTAAATTTAGAATATATCAAACAATATATAGTCTTCACATTTTTTGTTTTCTACATTCATTTTCTTTATTCACATATATTTGGTTTTTTTTGTTTTTGTTTTTGTTTTTTGTTTTTGGTCAGGATGATATCTGTGTGCGTGCGTATGAGTGTGAATTTGTGTGTGTGTGTGTGTGTGTGTGTGCGCGCGCGCACGCACATACCATAGCTTGCATGTAGAGGACGAGGACACCCAATGTGCAGTAGCCAGTCCTTCTTTTGCCATTTGGCTTTCTCGATGAAGCAGAGGTCAGTAAACTTCCTTACTCCCTGAGCCATGTGACAGGCTCTTCTCATTTATCTCCATTAATTCCTTTTTATTCTTGAGATTTTCCAAGGAGCATATAAAATATATGGTAAAAGTACTTCTCTTTCCCACCTCTCACTCCATTCTACCATTTCTTCCAAGAAATCTTCTCCTTCACGTTCATGATTCATTTATTTTCTGTCATTATAAATGCTGGGAATGTTCTGCACTCATTACAACTGCTGGAATTTCCAGAGTTTAAAAATCTCTTTCATCATAAGAGATTACTTTGAAATATATTTTGACTGTACAAATACTTGTACCTTGACATTGCTAGGAAAGTAATGGTGTAATTTTTATCATAAGAATGGCTGATAAAAGAAGGACCAAGAAAGAAATATTGCTAGGTGTGTTTAGCAGAGATCCGTGTAGAAGAAATGATTCACATGTAGTGCTTCATAAAAACAAAACAAAACAAAAGCCACCATAATTGTTTCTGTCTCTCAGTCTCTAGGTGGTTCACGGGAGGTAGGGAAGGTTGCTTAATTTACGCCAGCTTGTTTTAATTGTCCTGTAGGAAAAACTCAAGTTTCCAAAATACTGGCATAATTTTGCCATTGCATAATAACTAAATCTGTGGTTAAACAACCCAGATTCTTGAGCAGAACTTTAATTGTGTTTTAAAATTTTAAAAACTATGTGTTGAGAAAGAGTGTGTGTGTGTGTGTGTGTGTGTGATACAAAGTAATATATGTAAAATAATATGAATTAAATGTCTAAAATGTCTGGAGGGTCAAATACATAGGAAATATACAAAATCTTAAGTGTTTATGGACAAAGCAGTGGGCTTGTAATTGCTGCTCTCTCTGATGCTTTCTCAAGTCAGTAGAAATATGAATTTTGTCTCCAGGAAGTAACTCTTAAATATAATAGTAACCGATTTTCCAATGGTTCCATTTCCCTTCCATTTCTCTGTTTCTACCCAAGTACTTTTATAATTGGATTCATAAATATGTCTTTACAGATACTGCCAAGTACAGGAAACTGTTCTCAGAAAAATATTAAAGAATGGCTTACATATTTTTTCAATGAAATTCCAAACTTGCCTTTTTTACAATAAATAAAAATGGCAGCATGTTTCATTGGAATTACATATTGAGGTACTATCTATTCTGAAAAAATTCAGTTCTTTGTTTTTCTAAACTAAAATACAACAAATATAAAGTAGACTCCTTACTGTTTGTCTTACATGTGCTGTCTAATTAGTTTATCGTGATTGCTTTAATAATCTCCTAATTCTAGTTTCTGAAGGCAGTATGCTGATGGCAGTTTATAGTCTGAACATTCTCTATGATTTGGCTTTTCAGCTTAGTCATATATAAGATGCCTGATTAGGAAAACAAGAATAGTCTATTAGGCAAAAATAAATGTTCAATTATTGCAGTAATAAACAACCACAATAGGAAATAAAACTTTGGTTCTCTTTTGGTGTTCCAGATTTATGAAGGGATGTAATATGGTATACTGTGTATAAATCTAAATAAAGTCTGGCCTTTGAATTAATAAAGAATAATGAACAGAAAAAATATCTAAAACCGACCATGGAACAGATATTGAAGGTGAATAAGATATTTTTGGGCATTTAAACTACTACTTTGAATTGGAAATTTAATTGAAAATGAATCATTAAGTAGTATACATCCAAAGTTGTATACTTTTCCTTAAATCAAACCAGCAAATAAATTATCAGGTGTCTATTACATGCAGATCCTATATTAGTTAATGACTTAGAATCAATTTCTGCCTAGATGATTTACACCCAAAGGATCATGCATTTGCATAGTCATGAAATTCAGATTTTAGAGGTTCTGCAGGATGCAAGGAAACAGATGTTTAAAGATAAACAAAGCAGACATCCTCTTCACAGTAAGTTCTAGTAAGGCTGTATCACTGAGAGTTCAAGTTGCTCTCAAATTGTAGAGAATCTCGATTGGTGTCTCTTCTAGGGAGATTGGCCTTTCTTGCAAAGGGACTCTAGCCATGTTTTTTTCTTTTGCATATGAAAGATAATCTGATCTAAATATGTAAATGTATGGAAGAAGTAAAGCATGAGTTGGAGAAAATCAGTAAGAGAAGAGAGGAAATAGAAAATAATAGTAAACTGCTGAGGGCCAAAACACAGAACGATCATATGAAAAATTGATAAGAGGAAAGTATGTTTTCCCTAGCTATAGTACTTTTTTCTACTTCTTTGTGTTTGTGTTTGTGTTTGTGTTTGTGTTTGTGTGTGTGTGTGTGTGCTTGTGTGTGTGTGTGTGTGTGTGTGNTGTGTGTGTGTGTGTGTGTGTGTGTGTGTGTGTGTGTGTGTGTGTGTGTATCTTTCCCAGACAAAGATATATAACTATCAAAGTTATACTTATGCTCTGGCCCTAACCGTTATTCCAAAATAAATGATTATGTTTTTTACCAAATCTTATTTTCCCACTGACTGGAAGAAAAACAACCAATAGATAATAGAACAAAAGATAAAAATTAAGCACAGAGGTACAATTACCAACAAGAACAAAAGGAAAGGGTGTGGGTGGCGCTCAGTGGATGTGGCATATGTTGAGCAATCCAGATACACTGACTTCAATCTTCAGAACCCACATAAAGTGGAAAGAGAGAACTGACGTTCAAATATTAGCCTCTCACTTCTACATGCACCATGACATGGACAGGGCTGCATGTTCTCCTGAGTACATGGACACATGTGGGGATGCGCACACACACACACACACACACACACACACACACACACACACACACCAACCACCAAAACAACACGTAAAATATGTATTTTTTAGAAGAGAAGAAAATAGATGAAAATCAACCCTCTTAATTCAGAGAGAAAATGTGGCATTGATTTACAATAGATGCTAATACTACCAAGGGAACTGGCTTCCTTATAAAAAGCCTAGCATATCAGTCCCTAATATCCATTCCTAATCATTTCTGCTAAGCTTTACTTTAAAAATGTGCTGTCAGTTGGGCATGGTGGCCCACACCTTTAATCTCAGCACTTTGGAGGCAGAGGCAGGCGAATTTGTGAGTTTGAGGCTAGGCTGGTCTACAGAGTGAGTTCCAGGACAGCCAGGGCTATAGAGAGAAACCCTGACATGAATGTTCAACATCCTTAATCATCAGGGAAATGCAAATCAAAACAACCCTGAGATTCCACCTCACACCAGCCAGAATGACTAAGATCAAAAACTCAGGTGACAGCAGATGCTGGTGAGGATGTGGAGAAAGAGGAACACTCCTCCATTGTTGGTGGGATTGCAAGATAGTACAACCACTCTGGAAATCAGTCTGGCGGTTCCTCAGAAAATTGGACATAGTACTACCAGAGGATCCAGCAATACTGCTCCTGGGCATATATCCAACTGGTAATAAGAACTGGCATTATTCCAACAGGTAATAAGAACACATGCTTCACTATGTTCATAGCAGCCTTATTTATAATAGCCAGAAGCTGGAAAGAACCCAGATGTCCCTCAACAAAGGAATAGATGCAGAAAATGTGATACATTTACACAAGGAGTACTACTCAGCTATTTAAAACAGTGAATTTATAAAAATCTTAGGCAAATGGGTGGATCTGGAGGGTATCACCCTAAGTGGGGTAACCCAATCACAAAAGAACACACATGATATGTACTCACTGATAAGTGAATATTAGCCAAGAATCTTAGAATACCCAAGATACAATTTGTAAAACACATGAAACTCAAGAAGAATGAAGACCAAAATGTGGACACTTTGCCCCTTCTTAGTATTGGGAACAAAACACCCATGGAAGGGGTTACAGAGACAAATTTTGGAGCTGAGATGAAAGGATGGACCATCCAGAGACTGCCTCACCCAGGGATTCATCCCATAATCAGCCACCAAATGCAGACACTATTGCATACGCCAGCAAGATTTTGCTGAAAGGACCCTGATATAGCTGTCTCTTGTGAGGCTACGCCAGTGCCTAGCAAATACAGAAGTAGATGTTCACAGTCATCTATTGGATGGAACACAGGGCCCCCATTATAGGAGCTAGAGAAAGTACTCAAGGAGCTGAAGGGGTCTGCAACCCTATAGGTGGAACAACAATCTGAACTAACCAGTACCCCCAGAGTTCCTGTCTCTAGCTGCATATGTAGCAGAAGATGGCCTAATCAGCCATCACTGGGAAGAGAGGCCCCTTGGTCTTGCAAACTTTATATGCCCCATTACAGGGGAACGCCAGGGCCAAGAAGTGGGAGTGGGTGGGTAGAGGAGCAGGGTGGGGTGTTACAGGGGACTTTCAGGATAGCATTTGAAATGTAAATGAAGAAAATAGCTAATAAAAATTGGGAAAAAAAGAAAAACAAAAAAAAGAAAAAATGATTTTAAAAATGTGTGGTTATATTGCTAACAAACCAGCCAGTTGCTCTCATTTGTAAACAAGACATCAAGCTATGTAGAAATGTAAGTAATTTTTCTATTATGACTAAGCTTTGCCCCCTACTTGGTGAGTTTTCATAAGTAGAGGGAATCAATGAAATTTCTATCACAACTTCCAGAGATGCAGCCTGTAAGAAGCAGAGGTGTCCCTGCCAAGATATCATCCAAGCATTCGTGAAAGAGAGCCAGGAGGACCACGAATTTAAGCATGCTTCACAGTGGAACATTTTCATAGGGAACCAAAACATTTCAGAAGAAAACATAATAAGGCTAGGTACAACCTTTTCAATAATAAAAATAGCAATTAGCTATAGTTGCAGTGGTTCGTGGGTAAAAAATGCATGCACCCCAAACCAGTCATTTGAACATAATCAATCTCTGAAGCCACACAAAAGTGGAAGAAGACAGCTAAATCTACAAGTTCTCCTCTAATTTCTATATATTAATCACAACACCAGTGTTTTACACATCAGACACGAACACACACATAGACACATATAGAGACACACATAGATACATGCACAGATACACACAGGCACACACAGACACAATTAGAATAAATTTAATATTAAAAAGAATTATTTTTCTTATGGTTGTTTCAACATTTTGTATTCTGCATGAGATGTTTTAATTGATGAATTATTCATAAAATTGAGAATGAAAATATAAAACCTAAAATATTATAGATTATCTCAATATTTTTTTACAACAGATGTAACATTTTGAACAACAGATTTTCAAAATTTTATGCCATTTCATGCACAAATTTTTTTTATTATTTTCTTCCCACGTGTTCCACCAGAGATGAAAAGCAATGAACACCATGAATCTTAAGGCTTACTGCTTAAAGCAATATAATAATTTCTAACAGTGTCTCAAGGAAATTAAGTTTATGAGATGTAAGGTTATTATCACTTTTCCATTTTCTGCTCATTTTGTAAGTAATAATATAAAATATTCAAATATTTGTACCAACATGGACCTACAATGATAGCTAGCCGCCAGCAGTGTAGCATTTGATGGCTCAAAACACTCATTCTTCAACAGAATTGTAACTGTCACAACATAGTGTAAAAATAATCAATTAAAAAAGAAAAAAAAAAAAAGAGTGTCAATGAATGATCTATGAAGTGTTTGCATGCATATGGTTCAGAATACTGAATGAGGTGCCAGTCTGAGAGATATCACGTGAAGGCATATTTTAACTCATGGCTGTGAGACTCTGATGCATTTGTAAAGTGGAAAATTCCCAGATTTGCTAAAAATTTGAAGGTACATTATTTCCTTAAACCTTTTCAGGTAAATTTCTATCTACTCTGGTCTACTTTCAATCTGTCGAGCTCAACGCTTCAATTTTCTCATCAGGAAAATAGAAGCAAATATCCTACTGCTTAGGACTGTTATTGAAAGCAAGAGAGATCATGAATAGTAGAAAAGACTGTCTCATAATTGGTGCTTAGATATGGGCAGATAATACAGACAATTATTATCTGTTTAGACAAGCTATATGAACACCAAAATGTAAAGTATGATTCATAAAATTATAACTAAAAGGTTGAATTTTATTCATGCCAATGAGCAGTAATATAAACCTATGCATTGGTTTTATCTCTTTAAATTATTTTTCCTAAAAATCGAAGATATTGTGTTTAAACTTCAATTCAGAAAACTGTTTTCAGTTTCTAAAAGCTATTTTACCATATGTAAACATATGTAATACACATGGTGGAGAAGTTAATTCAACGACAATAACAAAACAACAACGAAATAGTCACTGTGGCTCATAGAATTTCATTTATTTGTTCATTTATTCATTTTACATCCCAATATCAGCCCCCCCTCTCCATCCAGTATCCCTTCACAGAGATCCTCCACCCATCCTGCCCTTCTCTTCTCCTTTGAGAAGAGGCAGCGCCCTCTAGGTCCCACTCCCCAGCCCCTGTGAATATCCATTGTGTAAATGAATCACATTTTCCTCAGTTGAGGGGCATCTAGATTGTTTCCAGTGTCTGGCTATCATGAGCAAAGCTACTATGAACATAGTTCTTGTGGAATAGATTAAGGATTATGGTATTAGCTCTTCTTTGAAAAATGTGTAGAATTGTACTAAAACCATCTAGCCCTGAGATTGAGGGGTTGGGGGAAGGTATACTTTTAATGACTGCTTCTATTTCCTGAGGGGTTTAGATGGTTTACCTGATCTTCAATTAACTTTGATGTGTGGAGGAATCTATCAAGAATATCATCCATTTATTTACTTTTTTGAATTTTGTGGCATACAGGCTTTGGAAATAGGACCTAATTTTTTTTTTTTAATTTTCTCAGTGTCTATTGTTATGTTCCCCTTTTCATTTCTGAATTTGTTAATTTGGATATTGTTTATCTATCTTTTAGCTAGTTTGGCTAAGGGTTTGTCTATTTTGTTGATTTTCCCAAAGAAGTAGCTCTTGTTTTTGTTGATTCTTTGTATTATTCTCCTTGTTTCTAATTGTTTGACTTTGGCCTGAGTTTGATTGTTTCCTGCCATTTACTTCTCTTGTGTGTGCTTGCTTCTTTTTGTTCTAGAGTTTTCAGGTGTGCTGTTAAGTTGCAAGTCTGAGATATCTTCTGTTTCTTTAAGAAGGAAGGTAGTTAGGGCTATGAACTTTCCTCTTACCATTGCCTTCATTGTGTCCCATAAGTTTGGGTATGTTGTACCCTTATTTTCACTGTATTCTAGAAAGTCTTTAATTTCTTTTTTTTTGTTTTTGTTTGTTTGTTTGTTTTTTTACTTCTTCTTTGACCCAGTGTTCACTGAGTAAAGAGGTCTTCAGGTTCCATTAAACTGTATGCTTTCTGATGTGTCTGTTGTTGAAGTCTAGCTTTAATCCATGGTAATGGGCTAAGATGCAAGGAGTTATTTCAGTATTTTGAATCTCTTGAGGCTTTTTTTGCAACTGATTATGTGGTCAATTTAAAGACGTTTCCTTGACACGCTGAGAAGAAGGTGTGTTCTTTTGTTTTGGGTGCAATTATTCATACATATAGACATACATACATACATACATACATACATACATACATGCATACATACATACATATCTATTTGAATAATAGCCTGTTTTAGTTTCATTATTTCTCTGTTTAGTTTCTGTCTGTGTGACCTGTGCATTGCTGAGAGTGTGATATTGAAATCTCCCACTAAAAATGTGTGTGGTTCAATGTTTGATTTACGTTTTAATAATGTTTCTTTTACAAATGTGTATGCCTTTGAATTTGGAGCATAGATTTTCAGAATTAAGATCATATGGTGGATTTTCCTTTGATATTTGAAGTGTCCTTCCTTGATTCTTTTCACTTCTTTTGATTGAAAGTCTATTTTATTAAATATTAGAATACCTTCTCTAGCTTCATTCTTGGGTCTGTTTGCTTTGAAACCTTTTATCAGCACTTTACTTTGAGATAATATCTATTTTTGCTGATGAGGTGTGTTTCTTGGAGACAGCAGAATTATAGATCCTGCTTGTGCATCTGTTCTGTTAGCCTCTGTTTTTTATAAGGGGAATTGAGTGCATTGACATTGAGAGATATTAATGGCCACTGATTGTTAATTCCTGGCTTTCTGATGTTAGTAGTGGGTACATGCTTGCACATGTGTGTGTGTGTGTGTGTGTGTGTGTGTGTGTGTGTGTGTGTGTTTCTCCCCTTCTGGATTTAATGGTATGAAATTATGTATTTCTTGTGTTTTCTTGCCTCATTTGGATGGAATTTTTCCTTCTAGCATCCACTATAAGGTTAGGGTAGTTGAAAGGCATTGTTTAAATTTGGTATTGTCATGTGTCCCGCGCTACCTTCTCGCCAGCAAGAAATGACGCGGCACACAAACAGGATCCTTCT
>NC_034593.1:42433540-42440095 GCF_900095145.1 Mus pahari
GGGAAAGGCAGGGCACAAGGGAGTGGAAATCTACCCAGCACATGCGCAGCTGCCTTGTTTGTTTGTTAGAGCACAGGACATCAGCGCTATCTTGTAATGGCGAATGTGAGGGCGGCTCCCCACAGTCATGGAATATCTTGGTTTCTCTTTTGGTGGGTATAGTAGTCTGGGCTGACATCTATGGTCCCTTGGGGTCTGAAAGACCTCAAATTTTTAATATCTCTGTTGAAGTCTTGTATAATTCTGATAGGTCTACCATGTATGTTACTTGGCCCTCTTCCCTTGCAGCTTTTAATATCATTTGTTCTGTACATTTAGTGTTTAGATAATTATGTGGGAGGAGGATTTTCCTTTCTGGTCCAATGTATTTGGTGTTCTACATGTTTCTTTTACATTTATAGGCATCTCTTTCTTTAGGGAAATTTTGTTTTAGTTGTTGTTGTTGTTGTTGTTGTTGTTGAATTTTTAGTGTTGAATATATTTTCTGGGCCTTAGAGCTAGGAATTATCTCCTTCTTCTATTCCCAGTATTCCTAGGTTTTGTATTTTCATAGTGTCCCAAATTTCTTAGATGTTTGAGTCATGAACTTTTTAGATGTTGAATTTTCTTTGATGATATATCAATTTCTTCTATCATCTACCTATGCCTGAGATTCTCTTCCATCTATTATATTCTGTTAGGGAGTATTATGTCTGTAGTTCCTATTCTCTTCTCTAGGTTTTTCCATCTCAGTATTGCCTCAGTTTCTTTATTGCTTAAAGTTCCGTGTTTAGTTTTAGGATAGTTGTTTGTATTTCCTTATATTTCTTTATATTTATTCATTTCCTCTTTAAAGACCTCCTTGCGTTTGAATAAATTTTCCTGTGTTTCTTTAAAAATTTTATTCATTTCATCTTTAAAGGGAGATATCATTTTTATAAGAGTAGATTTAATGTCATCTTTGTTTCTTGTGCTTCAGTTTTATTAGTATATCCAGGGCTCTCTGTAGCAGAATAGCTGGGTTCCACATTACCCTGGCTCTTGTTGCTTCTGATGTTATGCTACCCTGTAGCCATCTGGTTTTTTTCCTGGTATTGGCTGGAAGAAACTGATGCCAGCAGGACTCCAAGGCAAGGCATAGAGATCTGAGAGCCAGACAATACAGGTCAAGTAGATCCACTTGGCAAGGGATTGGTGGGCCTGGATTCTAAGCTGGTTGTTCCTGGGCGCCTCCAAGCCTCCAGGAGGAAGCAGGTTGCCCAGGAATTCTCAGGACATGAGGGTGAATCCAGTGCCAGAAAATGCAGATCAGGAAAATGTGCAAAACTTTTCTCTGTTGGCTGCGGCTAATAGAATTTCTACAGTCCTTAAACATAATGGATTAAGAGAAAAAAATTTAAAACCAAATATTTTTTGAGAATGTTTCCTAAAACATTTGCCCAAACTTGAAAACTTAACATCAATATATTTCATTTATTCTGATTACAATGGAAAAGGAATTGAACAATTTTTTTTTCTGGCAAAGTAAAATATGAGCACCAAAATAAGCACAGAACTAACCCACCTGGCTGCTGCTTCTCCCTAGAAAATGGTGGTGTTCTTCTTATCCATTTTTTCCTTAGCATTCTTCCCTAAATTATTTTTGTGGCAATTATATAACCTCTCAAGTGCAGATTGGTAAGAAGACACAATAAGGTTATTACAACATTTTGGAAGAAGTTATGTCATCTATGTATGTAACTCATGGACAATATAACATTTTCTCCTGAATTGGTCTTGGTAACACTCCCACAAACTCTAGTTGTCACTTAGTAGATCCTTATGCTGCTAGTACATACTCCCATATCCTATTTCCTATTTGACCATCAATGCGTGTATATGCACTGTGAAATCACATTTTTTCACCTCTTAGGTTCTATCAAACAGATTCAAGATAATCACAAGTTTCTTAGCAATGGATTCAGACCTTACATATGCAAGCATTAATGCCAGTAATCTAACAGGGCTTGCATGTGATGCAGATATAGTCTCTGGTTCTGCTATCAAACCAGAAAAATAAATTGTCCAGTTTGAATTGATGTCTGGACTCCAGTTGGCTTTTTACTCTTCTAGATTCAGTTAGGCACACATCTTTCAATATCTCACTATTCAAGAGAGTAAGGTAGTTTTACTATGCCTTAATGGGTTGGGGTTTGATAGTCACACTGAGATTCAAAGCAGGACAATCCCTCCCTGCAATGAGACCTTTCCCATGTTCTAGCCATGTCTTTTTGAATGTCCATGTGAACTACAGTTCTTAAAACAATTCCATTTTGAATATACATAAATTGCCAGCCCCACATTTGTTTGGACATCTTCTGGTGTACTTTTAAAGGAGAAAGAAGAAAAAGCCACAGTTCTACCTCCCTGTCCCTGGGTGATCCTGCTGGCTCCATGCATAGAACTGTGTGTCTCCAGTATTCATTTCCTCAGTATGACAACTGTGTCATAAACACAGAGTAGGCTATGTGTCCATCAAAGAAACCCCACCAAGAACGACTGCTAGAGAGATAGAACTCACAGAACTGCTGTCCTTAGAGGAGCAATAAAGTTCCCAAAGAGACCATTCAGTGGACTTTTTAAAGATGATGGCAAGGACTATATTATGCGTTTTGTTTAGAAGCCATGTCTTTGTATCTGTTTGCATGCATGTGTGACACAGATGCTGAGAGACACATGCAACTGTAAGTGTGTGTGTGTGTGTGTGTGTGTGTGTGCGCGCGCGCGCGCGTGTATACAACTCTACTCTGAGCAAAAATACCCAGAGTCCACAGAAAGCAGAGCATACCCAGAATTGTGTTGTGTAGCTATAAGACTTAAGAACATAGTCTGGTTTCCCTGTGAGATTTTTGTGCCTCAGATGCTACACTAGTCCAACACTCAAATTAGAGCTGCCTAATCCAAAGGATGTTTTCAGACCAAACAAGAGCATGAAAATAAGATTACTCCTAATAAAAACTGCATAGGATTATGCTCCCAAAAGAAACTGCTCTCATAATCTTTCACTCTTTAATAAAATCTGAACATGGCATTGGAATTGCTTTTTAATTTTAAATTACTCACTATGGAAGCTAGCAGAGAAGGCCCTATGCAATCTGGGACTTCAAAAATTGTTTGTTGTGGTTTTTTCCAATAACCTTTCCTCTTTTTTTTTTTCTAGTAAAACATGCATAGAGAGTTGCAGAGAGTAAGGGAAAAATCCCAGCAGAAACAAGAGGCAATACGCATGTGTTTGAATTTCTACTATTGGTTTATTTATTTGTTTGACTGATAGATTTTCTATGTGTTATATATTTTCTTCGTTCTAAAATGAACAATGACATTACTATTCCTTAGATGAAGTCCATATGAAAGAGGACAAACATACAACAAACAGAGAAACCAAACTACAATGAAAATGAAATCACACAGGACATGGTGTGAAAACTAAGAGAGACTAACACAGAACAAAGGAAACAAATTGAACTTTAATCTGACTCCCAAGTGCACACAGAATAGCAAAATCCTACCTAAGGCCACCGGACAAAAATGCCACACTGTGGAGCTGCCTACCGGATTATATGTCTGAGTCATTTGCTAAAATTCTTTCATTTAACCAAAGTAGTTTTGTAACCCTGTAGGACTTATTTAATTTACATAAGAACATGATCAAGGCAAGTACAAATCAATGTATTTATAGCGAAATGGGCGAAATTGCTCTTTCGAGAACACAAAGATTATTTTTCTTCTTATTCTTCTCTCATACATTACAACATTAGCATAGTTTTCCTCCTTCCAATACCCCCCACACTTTCTCTTCCTCCCACCTCTTCTCTCAACCAAATCTACTCCTCTGTTTCTCCCCAATAAATAAATAAATAAATAAATAAATAAATAAATAAATAAATAAATAAATAATAAAATCAGTTCCCCCAGGGATATCGACTGAACACAGCATAAAAAGTTACAGGACTAGGCACAAACCTTCGCTTCGGCAGGGTGAGACAATCCAGTAGGAGGAAAAGGTTTCTAAGTACAAGCAAAAGAGTCAGACACACCACACTTTTGGGAGTCTCAAAACGACACTAAAATACACAGCCATAACACCCAGGCAGAGGACCAAACTCAGACCCGTACAAGGTCTGTGTTTATCACTTCAGTCTCTTTGGGCCTCTCTGACACTTGTTTATTGATCCTGTGGGCTATATTCCTGCCTACAAGAAATGCTGAAGTAATTGTGTTGCAAACTTCTGGAGGTGGTCAGCTAATGACTGGTCCAACCTGAGGGAGGCCCATGCCAGGAGATGGAGCCTATGCCTGACAGTGCTTGGATGGGCAGGAACCAGAAGCGGCACCATGCAGAGACCCAGAATAGAATCAAACATGACTGATTTTAAAAAGTCACTGAAATAATTCCTAATAATCTTCTGCTGTACTCATAGATTGGTGCCTGGCCCAATTGTCTTCAGAAAGGCTTCATTCGGCAACTGATGGGAACAGATGCAGAGACCTACAGCCAAAAATTAGGCATAGATTGGAGAGTCATGTGGAAGAGGACAAGGAAGGATTATAGGAGTCAGAATGGTAGAGAATAACACCAAAGAAATTATTTTTATGGCATAACCATCTAAATTAGTATTAACAACAATCATTCTATCGCTACTTAAACCCTTTTTTCAATTCATTTATTCTCTCAAATATTACAAGCCAACTGTGGTTTCCCCTACCTCCTTTCATCCCAGTCGATCCCCTCTTCCTTCTCTCTCCTTCTCCACTCCTCCTCCATTTCCCTTCAGAAAACAGCAGGCATACCAGGGATATCAACCAAACATTTATATTGAGCTATTAGTATAGGTAAGCCCCACTTCCTGCACCATATTAAGGCTGGACAAGGCAACCCAGTAGGTGGGAAGGGTTCCTAAAGCAAACTCCTTCCTATAAAGTATTTTAGTATGTTATTTTTTAGGAGTGACATAGTGATTAACTGTAAAATATAATACATGCTTTTCAAACTTTCAGAACTAATGTCCTAAATGGCAAAATTTAGAAAGGCAATGCAAAACTATTCAAAACATCATCTATTGCAGTTTCTTTTATAAGAGAAAATGAAACGTGAAGGACAATATTCTGCATAATTATATTGTGGCTTTCAAAATTAATAAAATAGCAAGACAATCCTTGTTGACAGTATTATAGCAAACAGAAGAACAGTACAGAAATAGGCTTGTCTTGACTGTTATATCTTGAGGAAAAATGTAGATCTGATATTTTTCATCTCAGAAAAAAAATAGGGTTTCTTCTTTTCACATGAATTCATTTCATTGTCTTCAAAGTAAAGACAAATGTCAACCCATGTTGGTTAGTAAGGGACATAAAGTATTCTAAGTGAATTTTTGTTCGACTGTTAAAGCAAGAAATGACCTGTGATCTCATAAGGGACGCAGACACCTTTCTCTCTAGCAAAAGTTTGACCACATATTCCAAGAACAGACGCCCACATAAATGTAAGGCATCTTCCAATATGAATGTGATTCCCAGAGCAAGCTGATAGCTAACACGTAAGTGTGATGGCTGTTCAGGACATGATAGTTTGTCCCTTGATGTACGAGTTGAAGATGTGACACTCGTATGTTAGGAGTCAGAATGGTTTATATGTGAAATATTGTCCACAGGTGATCTGCTGTACATGTGTGTGATATCTGAACAATAGTCGGTCCGTCAGTTATATCCACTGAGCCAACAATCTGTTGTAACTGTGGGGACATGCGCCAGAAACAAATCCAAAGACAGAAAACTTTTCCTCAGAGAATTCAGGAGGACCAGAAACTAATACATAGTAGAAATATTTAAAACAGTGTAGAGAAGAAAAGAGAGTACCTGTAAACATGGCATGCAGGGGATTATTTGGCAGTGTACTTAGGAAACCTTAATGAGCAGCAAGATGAGGCAGAGAGTGTGCCAGAGAAGAGCTTGCAAAGGTGATAACTATTTGTAAAATCTGTGTGTGAGTGGGCCTGGCAACTAGTTAGTTATATAATAAACATTTACCTTGAGAATGATGACTTCAAGGAATGCTACATGGCTGCTATGGGTGGGAATTGTAGATGAAGAAAATGTGCAGTCGTGGAGCCTAAAATGTATAGATGGAAATGGGCTATTGAAGAACATTGTTACAACATTCCGAAGGAATATGGTTTACAAGGACTTTTAAACAGAGTGCATATTATTAAATATATCATTTGGATTTTTTAAATATCCCTATATCTGAAACTTTCATTTTTATTAACTCATTTTATTTACTGCCCAACTTCTCACAGGGTCTCTTAGTTTCTTTTCCATTGCTATGGTAAAATATTTTGACAAAAGCAAATTAAGGTAAAAAATGTTTATTTCAGACCCCAGTTAAAGATTACACCCCTTAGGTGGATGCTTGAGATTGCTAGTCATATTGCTCTTTTGTTTGAAACAGAGAGTAGTGGATGTAATTTGCATTAACATTTCTTTCCTTTCTCTCTCTCTCTCTCTCTCTCTCTCTCTCTCTCTCTCTCTCTCTCTCTC
>NC_034593.1:42440285-42447329 GCF_900095145.1 Mus pahari
TCCTTTCCTTTCCTTTCCTTTCCTTTCCTTTCCTTTCCTTTCCTTTCCTTTCCTTTCCTTTCCTTTCCTTTCCTTTCCTTTCCTTTCCTTTCTTTCTTTTCCGCAAACCAAAAGAATTGTGCCTCCCTTTCAGAGTGTGTTGTTCCAATTCAATTAACTCAACTAAGATCATCCTTACAGGTGTGGGCAAAGGGTTCTCTCACAATTAATTCTAGATTTCGTCATGCTGACAATTAACTGTGACTGTTGCACAGGGCAGTTTAATTCTAGTCATCTTAAAATTTTATTTTATCAATTTGAACCCAGTTTTAGAAAAGATTCTTCCCTGAATTCTTTCTAAATATAAGAATTTGGTATTTAAACAATAGGTAGAAAATTTATAGGGCCACAACATAAGCTTCATGGACTCGTTCTAAAACAAATTCATCCATACAACAGAATGGCAGCAATTACATAGATAGTTCCAGCTTATTCCAAAAGGAAATATAATGGTTATTTCTATTAAGATTCTCATCAGATAGAGGACAGCTGATTTTATTTTCCAACATACATGAGTTCAAAAAGGAACATGCCCTCTTACAACATAACAGAACACAACACACAACACACACACACACACACACACACACACACACACACAGAGGCAAATTGTGGGGGTCTTCTGAAAATCTACCTTTACACAAATCTTCATCATTGGAAAGAACATGATATTCTATGACAAAATGTATTTTTTTCCCAGAGGGAAAACCAGAATGACTTGGACAACCTGACGAATACATATTAGCATACATTATTTCTGGAGAATATCCTTTATGGTCTGACTGTACTCTATAGTAAGGGTTTATAAAGAACATCATTGTGGTAGACATGAGCTAGTGCCTACTGAACATATGTCACAAGGTCATGGTGATGTGTCACAATGTCTTCTTGACAAGTCTAGAGTTTCAGACTCTCTCACAGTGTAGCACATTCCCTGTGCTTGTTGAAGCTAGTAATTTGAAAAAAATCATCCCAGATGGAACCAAAGAGGCAGAACTAATCTTCGGAGAGGTCTATTCCCCCCTTCGGTATAATTTTAATTTCTGCCTTCAATGAAAACTCAGATTTATGTCAGGAAGTAATAGGGGGTTGATTGCTGGTGTGATTTGTAGTTTTCTGATTTGGAGATCAAGATGCCACTTGCATAGCTAAAAGGAAAAAGAAAGTCAGTCCTTTATGTTCAAAATTATAGTGTGATGTTGTGAATATCAGTCCAGTCCCCTACATCCTATCCTTTCTTGCACTTGCTACAACAAAAATCAGAGGTTATTCTTCCACCAGAAAGGAAATAATTTTAAATGGTACTCTAAAGGAGACAGACAAAAATGGAGGTCAGGCAGGGCAATAAACTACATAATCAAAGGAACTGAAGTGTCACGCAGCATCAGCTAGATATTTACTAACGAAATTTTTAGGACAAATATAACAATACTTGGAATTTTTCATTTAAGTGTTACATTTTCAAAAGTACAAATAACAAAAATTCCACTGAAATAGTTTTAATATGTTAATAAAAACTTATTAACATTATTTCTATAAATGAATACTTTAAGATCTTTCAGATCAAGGATTTTCAATTCATCTTGCCTTGTTAAGGTCATCACTTTAGAAACATTGTTTTCCATCTGCTAACAGACCAGCTATGTCTGTTCTGTCTTTCACCTACTCTCAGAATTCAGCAATAACAAAACCACAGTAACAGCCACAAAACACAGTGCATTTAGGCACTGAAGCCACGGTGACATCAATCTCATTTTTCGTTCAAAATGTTTTCATTATATATAAAAATAATAGCTCTAGGTTAAAAGGTAGCTATACAGATTTCTGTGTTAACAGCAGAGGACTGTGGGACAAGTTCTATTTACTGTGTGCAACAGAAACATAAATACACAGGGTGCTCATGTCAGCAGATTGAGAGGAACAGATATGCTGTGTTATTGCATTATCGGGTCAGCCAAGAACAGAGAAGTCAAACATAAAATGGTAAAGTAAAAAGGGAGATTCAGTTTAGTCTTCTCAAAACAGCAGCTACTGTTTTGCCCTCTCTACAGTATTTATGATGGTTTTACCACCATCATTAAGTAACACTATTAGACCTTGTGACTTTAGTCCATCAAATTTCCTTTAATTTCTAATGCAGACTACTTTTATATTTGCATTGCTCTCATTTTGCTACTCTGTTGAAGACCCTGGAGAAGGTAGGAAGTGGTTAAACATAACAATAAACGATAAAATAAAACAGTATGTGATGGAAATCATTCTCTGTGCTGATCTTTAACACTGAGATCAAAGCACTTCATTTCCAAAGTTATAAGAATTCTCTGGTTTAACCTACCCCCACCCCATCCTATGTTTTACTGACAATAGATTGTTTTCTCATACAATACATCCTGATTACAGTTTCCTCCCTCTACTCCTCCCAGTTCTTTGTCACATCTCTTCTCATCTGGATCCACTTCCTTTCTGTCTCATTGAAAACAAAACAAAGCAAAGCAAAACCAACCAACCATCCAACCAAACAAACAAACAAAAACATTGCTGACTCTTGAGATAAAACTATTCCCAGTTTTCTAAGAAACCAACAAATTGATTTCCAAAGTGGTTGTACAAGTTTGCACTCCCACCTGCAAGAGAGGAGTGGTCCTCTTGCTTTACATCCTCACCAGCATGTGCTGTCACTTGAGTTTTGGATCTTAGCCATTCTGACTAGTATAAGATGGAATCTAAGAGTTGTTTTGATTGGGATTTTCCTGATGATTATGGACTTTGAACATTTCTTTAAATGCATCTCGGCCATTTGATATTTTTCTGTTGAGAATTCTCTGTTTAGCCCATTTTTAATTAGGTTATTTGAGTTGCTAGTACCTAACTTCTTGAGTTGTCTTTATACTTTGGATATTAGCCCTCTGTCAGATATAGGTTTGGTGAAGAGCCTTTCCCAATCTGTAGGCTGCCATTTTGTTTTTGTCCTATTGAGAGTGTCCTTTGTGTCACAGAAGCTTTTCAGTTTCATGGGGTCCATTTATCAATTGTGATCTTAGAGCCTGATATTCAGGAAGTTGTCTGCTATACCAATGAGTTCGAGGCTATTCCCTACTTTCTATTCTGTTATATTTAGTATCCAGTTTTATGTTGAAGTCTATGATCCACATGTACTTGAGTTTTGTGTGGGGTTATGGATATGATCTATTTGTATTTTTCTTTATAAGCAGACATCCAGTAAGACCAGCACCAGTTGTTGAAGAAGCTTTTTTTTGATCCCATTGTATGGTTTTGTCTGCAACTGTCAAAAATCAATTGTCTATAGGTGTGTGGGTTTATTTCAGGATCTTTGATTCAATTACATTGATCAACCTGTCTGTTCCTATACGAATACAATGCAGTTCTTATTACTATTGCTCTGTAGTGTAGCTTGTGGTCAGGGATGGTGATACCTCCGGAAATACTTTTATTGTTCAGGATTCTTTTTATTATGCGGAATGTTTCTTTTTTGGTGAAGAATAGGGACTCTGGAAGGGTTGGGGGAAGGACTGCAGTCCAGTAGTAGATAGGAGCTCTACAGGAAGACCAACAGAGTCAACTAATCTGGACCCTTGGGTCTCTCAGGGACTAAACTCCAAACCAAAGAGTATACATGGAGTAGACATAGGCCCCTCTGCACATATGTAATGGATGCACAGTTTGGTCTCCACATGGATCCTGAAGAATGGGAGAGGGGTCTATCCCAAAAGCTGTTCTCTGTCTGTGGGATACGTTCTTGTCTGGCTCCAATGTGAAAGGATATGCCTAGCCCTGCAGAGACTTGATGATCTTGAGTGAGGGGATAATATTCAGGAGGGGCCTCCTCTATCACAAAGAGGAGGAGAAGGAGAAATAGGAGAAGGATTGTGGGAGGAAGTCACCAGGAAGAGGGGCAGTAAGCAAGCAGGATATAAAGTGAAAACATAAAAAATAGTAATTTAAAAAAAAAAGAAAAAGAACAGGATTCAAAGAGATAACATAACAAAGTAAAATACAATAAGATAAAACAAAACCATTACATCCCATTGGACAAGGCAAACAAACAAGAAAAATCGACCAAGAGAAGGCAAAGGGGCAAGAAACTGAGTTTTTCACACACTCAGAAATCTCATAAAATGTTAAACTGAAAGCTATAATATATACAGATGCCTTGGTGTGTACGCATATGGGCCCAGTGCTTGCTGCTTCCACAACTGCGAGATCCCATGAGCTTCGCACACTTGATTCAGAGGACTTCATTCTCCCGATATCCTCCATCTTCCCTGGCACTTTTCTACCTCCTCTTCTGCAGATTTCCCTGAACTCTGAGGGGAGGAATTTGATGGACCCATGATGGTTAGAGCTGAGAGTTTCAATGTCTTTCTCTCTCTTTCTGCAGAATGTCCACTGTAATTTTCTGTATTTATTCTTATCTTTTCTAGGAGGAAGCAATAATTCTCCACTATTAATGTTATATGGGTGAATACAAGGTTATTTACCTCTTAGAGGGGTTACTGTGCTCTTTACTTACTATAAGATTTAAACTGAAGTGTCATTAAAATGAGTTTTAATAAGAAAGTGAAGATCGTTTCTGACAACATAGCCAAAGTGATGAAATCAGTCTCTTAGGGTGGTCCAGGACTACAATTTGGTGGTGTCCATGCTTTCCCACAATGATTCCTCATTTCTCTGCTCAAAAGAGATGGGAGAAAGACATTTTATTTTGAATTTGATACTCTTACACAAAGCAATATCCTAAGTTGATTCTAAGTACAAACATCCCAACCGGTATCCGACAAGATTTCAGTAAAATGGACACGCCGATTTTCAAAACAAGAGTAGAGTAGAATAAACATTAAAAATGTGTGAGATGTGGGCTTAGAAATTGAAAGAAGTTTACCAGACTTAGTCACAAACAACTGCCAGCAGTCACGATCAAGGTAAATCCATCATCTGACCTTCCTTTCATTCCCTGAATCCTCCACTCTGATTGTCCTTCCATATCAAAAAGCATCTGTGCTGTGGGTTTGGAAATGGCCAAGAGGATAAGAATTCCTTACAGCATGAGAACCACAGTTTGGATCTCCACTAATCATGAAAGTGTCCAGCTTTACTGTTGATACCTCCTCCAAACTGGAGTGGGACAGAAGGCAGGTAGGGAGGGAGTTAAGGGTGGGGGGAGGGACAAAGTCCCTCCTTACCTGCTGGGATTTGCTGGAAAGACAACCTGGCTGAAAACAGCATGTCCCAGTTTCTGTGGGAGACAGTGTCTCAAGCCAAGAGAGTTGTAGTATTTGAGGACACCAGACATTCTCTTGAGACCTCTACATGCATGTGTATGCGTGTGCACACTTATACATCTGTTCACATAATCACATAGATTATACACACAACACTCACCACATATTCTGTTTCCACTTTCATGCTATCTATGTTTACAAGGATACATATATTTGCTGAATGATCTTAATATTGTTCATAATATTTTATCATTAAAATTCTATGATATTGGAACTGGAGAGATGATTCAGTCATTAAAACCATTTGCCATAAACAACCACCAAACACAGACACTATTGCATATACCAACATGATTTTGCTGACAGGACCCTGATATAGCTATCTGCTGTGAGGTTATGCCAATGCCTGGCAAATACAGAAGTGGATGCTCACAGTCATCTATTGGATGGAACATAAGGCCCCCAATGAAGGAGCTAGAGAATGTACCCAAGTAGCAGAAGGGGTCTGTAGCCCTATAGTAGAAACAACAATATGAACTAACCAGTACCCCCAGAGCTCACATCTCTAGCTGCATATGCAGCAGAGGATGGCCTAGTCGGCCATCAGTGGGACGAGAGGCCATTGGTCTTGTGAATATTCTAGGCCTCAGTATAGGGGAATGCCAGGGCCAGGTGGGTGGGTTGGGGAGCAGGGGGAGAGGGAGGGTATAGGGGATTTTCAGAGAGGAAACTAGAAAAGGGGATAACATTTGAAATGTAAATGAAGAAAACATCTAATAAAAACCAACCAACCAACCAAACAAACAAACAAAAACACCCACTTGTTACTTATACATAGAACTAGGGATTTGCTCCCAGCACACATCTGGTGTTTCACAGCCATCTATATATACTAGCAGGTCCTATGTTTCTGTTACTCTCCTGTAGCATCAGACAGGCACATTTGTGCACATATATCCATACAGGCAAGACACTCATACACATAAAAATAAATAAGTCTTTAAACTTCTAGGATACTGAGACATATATTTCACGTCTGAAATCTGACAGAAAAGCAGTATTCATGGTTCTCTAGTCCTTCACTCTGAAAAAAGCACATGGGTAAAGTTGTGAAAAAAACAATAGGAAGGAAAAGTTATTATGTCTTAGAGTATTTTTAATATTAAACTAAAAATTATATGACTATATGTGTCAACAGTTTATTGTATAATTTAATAAAACACAAAACTGGTGCAATTGCAATAAAGTTCCATTAAGATAAAAGTTCTTCTGACTAAGAGAATATAATCTCTGGCCTGTATGGAGAACCAACATTCCAGTGGGGCCTGTCATCTGCTCAAGTGACCATCCCTTAAAAGGTGCAAACATTAGAAAGATAGGTTCGCCCTCATCAATTTAGGCTAAAGAGACTCTTAATGGTATGTCCAAATATATAACAGAAGCGCATCTGTCTTGACTTAAATATAAGTTAATCATGTGTATGCATGTCTGTGAACATGAGTGTATGTGTGTATATTTTGTGTGTCTCAGGTGTGTACTTCATGTGTGCAGATGTTCATGGAGGCCAGAAGACAGTATAGGATCCTGAGGAGATGGCGTTAGAGATAGCTAAAGCAAAAACTCAACATTGAAGTCCTTTTGAAGAGTGATAAGTGCCCTTGATCATAAAGTGTTCTAGACCCTTTTCTTTTCTTTTTCTTTTTCTTTTTCTTTTATTTTTAAAATTATTTTATTAGATATTTTCTTCATTTACATTTCAAATACT
>NC_034593.1:42447948-42454914 GCF_900095145.1 Mus pahari
CACATTTTCTGTATCCATTCCTCTATTGAGGGACATCTGGGTTCTTTCCAGCTTCTGGCTATTATAAATAAGGCTGCTATGAACATAGTGGAACATGGGTCTTTATTAACAGTTAGAAAGTTGTCTTATTCCAGTGCATGTCTCTTTGAACCTCGTGGTTGCTATCTCAAAATATAAGCTCTCTGTTACTTCTCGAGCACCATGCCTGCCTGCTAGCCTGCTCCCTTCGATGATGGTCATTTTCTCTACTACCATCAGGAACTGTAAAAACACACAGGAAATACTTATTTTTAATATAAGTTGCCTGATCATAGAGTCTCTGGACAGCAATGGAAAAGTAACTGAGAAAGAAGGTTTTAATGAGAATTGTCCCCTCAAACATGTGGCTGTTAGTTACTGGCACAGTTTGGTGGAAGTTACATCCTGGATAGATTTTTCTGGAGGAAGTATATAACAGGGTTTGAGAGTTGGTAACCTTGCCTCACTTCCAGTTCACTATCTGCTTCTGCTTGTAGTTAAACTTTTGATTTCTCAGCATCCTGTGTCTCCTAACATGCCCACCACTTGCCACCAAGCTACCTTGCCAAGATAAAGTTGTAGACCTCTGGAGCCATGAGCACAAATATACCCTTACTTCTATAAATTTTGTTGGTCATGGATTTTATCAGAGCAGCAGCAAAGTAGCTAAGATAGTTGGGAAAATAGTTTATATAGTTTGGGATAAATTGGGTTTAACTTTGGCATGTGATATCTACTTAAAGCCAAAATGAAAATTATCTTAAGCTAATTAATTACTTTCAGGATATTTCTCTTTTCAGTGATGTGGTTAAATCTCAAGCCTCAGGCATGATAAGCAACGCCCAAGTACTAGACCACACCCCCTGCCTTTTTTCTCTTAGTGATATATAAAGCATGTGCGTGTGTGAGTGAGTGTGTGTGTGAGTGTGTGTGTGTGTGTGTGTGTGGCGGGGGCTCTAACAGTTTCTATTTCTCACCAAATGTCTCTTATTCTTAGTTTCAACTCAGTGTCTTTTTGTCATGAGACATGTCAACAAAGCTAATTGCTAATTGTTGTCAGGACAGCTATTGAATAAACTTGTGATCATTCTCGTTTACAAAAACCAAGAATCTATGCCTCCATTGTAGACTCATCCCTAGAATGACCTGCACACAAATTAGGTCAAACAGACATGTTTACACCTCACATCTTCCACTTTAGGAACATGGAATATCTGTACCTTCACCTCAGTGTTCTTTGATTTATATTATAAGGATTTTGTAGGTGGCTGCAAAGATGACTCAGGCATTGCTAAGTGTCCCTGCTGGTTTTGCTGGTCTTTATCCGACATGAAAGTGGCCAAGGAGATAGATGACCATTTCTTAACTTCCAAACTAAAATTTGGGCATTTGTACTCTGTTTTGTAGCTTTATTTTGTTTTATTTTACAGACAATAGAAGATTACTATTCCTTCAGTCTGATAGTTTAACTGAATTTCAGATTACACAGTAAAATGCTCATATTTCAAGATGATTGTTATTGTCTGATGTTATTTTCATCATGAAGCAACTCCATGAAATGTGGCATTTCTGATAATGTGTTTTTCCACACAGTCTCTAACACCTAAAATATTTCCTGGTGTGTGGTATGTTTTTGAGATATTTTGGAGAAGACAAATGAATTTCTCTATACATATTATCTGTTTATCAAGCTAGAAAATAAAACTCACTCTTCCTGGAATTCTCTCTCCTCCCCCCGTCTCTCTCTCTCCACCCCCCCTCCATGTATGTGTTTGTATTGTTGCTTGAGGTAGAGTTGTACTAATAGCCCAAGATGGAAACTCAAAATCCTCCATCTTCAGGTTTCCTCTTTTTGAGATTATAGGCCTGTTCCGTGTTGTCTGGTTTTTGAATCTCTCCTACCCTATGTATGGTAAATAGGATAGCTTTATTGCTTCCGTCAGATGCAATCAATGTCTGTATTTCATATTTATACTATCTCTATTTCACTTCAAAGTATCACAGACCCTTTCTGTGAACATATTTTTTTTCAACCTTTATTTCCAATTCTGTTCCATGTGGAACAGAATAACCCTTCTAACCTCATCAGAGAAAGCTGGAACTTCACACGTGAGCATCATTCCCAGCTGCCCTTGCCTTAAGCAGCACAAACACTGCCAGTGTTTCGCAAACAAATAACCAGATTTTCTCACTGATGGAACTATTCTTCTGCCATTTCAAACCTCTACGGATCCTGGTTAGTGATATTTTTATTCATTTGAACTTTTGAAGTTTTTAGGTTTATTTGATTTTCAGATTGCATTCTAAATTTTTGTTCCATGCATATTTATTAATAGCTGGTTTAATGTGACTTTTCGTACAATCCCACACCTGGTCCTTTTAGAGTTATTTTCTATTAATAATTTTCTATTTCTTTTTAACAAATAAAGGTTCCTGCTTTTCATTTCCTTTCCTGCATAGTATCATACAATTGTGTTTGCCATTGTTCTTTAAGCGTTTCTGGACCATTAATTGGAGATTCCTCTTTTGAGAAATCTTTGTTTGCTCTGTACCCTGTCTTGTTATTTGGCTTGTTGGTGTCTAACTTCTTGTGTTCTTTATATTCTGGATATTAACCATCTGTCAGATGTAAGCTTCCTGAACTTATCTTCCCATTCTGTAGGCTGCTAACTTGTCCCACTGACAGTGTCTTATCTTACAGAAGTTTTTGAGGTGTCACTTATTAGTGCTTGAGCTATGGTTTTTTGTTGTTGTTGTTGTTGTTGTTGTTTGTTTGTTTGTTTTAAATAAAGCTGACTTCTGTACTAATGCTATAAAGACCATTCCCTACTTTCTCTTTTATTAGATGTAGTGTATGCAGCTTTATATTAAGATATCAATGTACTTGGACTTACGTTTTGTGCAGGGTGATAAATATGGATCTGTTTGCCTTCTACTTGCATGCATCCAGCTAGACCAGTGGCATTCGTTTAAGATGCTCTTCCTTTTCCAGTGTATGCATTTTGATTCTTTAGGAAAAACAAAGTGCCCAGGGTGTGTGGGTTTATTTCTGGGTCTTCAGTTTGATTCCCTTTACCAGCCTGTCTGTTTCTATACCAATACCATGCAATTTTTATTAATATTGCTTTGTAGTACACCCTGAAGTCAGGGATAGTAATACCTGACTTCTTTTACCATACCGTATTATTTGAGCTATCCTGTTTTGTTTTTTTTGTTGTTGTTGTTGTTTGTTTGTTTTGACATATAAAGTTAGGAATTACTTTAATCGAGGTATGTAAAAAATGATGTTGCATTTTTTATGGTAATTGCCTTGTATTCATTGCTTTTGGTAAAATGGGCATTTTACTATGGTAATCCTTTAGGTCCATGAACATGGGAGATCTTTCTAGCTCTGATATTTTCTTCATTTTCTTTTTTCAGGGACTTGACGTTCTTGTCATACAGATCTTTCATTTTCTTGGTTCGAGTGACATGAAGATATTTTATATTATTTGTTGCTATTCGGAAGGGCACTGTCTCTCTAACTTCTTCCTCAGTCTGTTTTTTTTTTTTTTTTTTTTTTTTTTTTTTTTTTTTTTTTTTTTTTTTTTGTATAAAAGAGCAATAACAATTTCTTTGAGTTAATTTTGTATCCATCCACTTCACTGAAGGTGTTTTTCAGCTGTAGGAGTTCTCTGGTAGGATTTTTATGGTCGCATATGTATATCATCATATGTGCAAATAGCAGTATTCTGACTTCTTTCTCTCTAAGTTGTATTCCCTTGGTCTCCTTTAGTTCTCTTATTTTTCTACCGAGTATTTCAAGTGCTACGTGGAAAAGATAGGGAGAGGGGTGGGCAGCCTTGTCTCTTATTTTAGTGGAGTTTTTCTAAGGTTTTCGTGTTTGTTGGTTGGCTGGTTGGTTTTGATTTAGTCATTTAATTTTGACTTGATGTTGGCTTGCTGTATATCGCCTTTACTGTGTGCAGGTACCGGCCTTGTGTCCCTGATCTCTCAAAGACTTTCACATGAAGTGGGGTTGGATTTGTCAGAGGCTTTTCCCCATCTGATGAGATAGTGATGTTTGGGGTTTTGTTGTTTTTTTTTTTATATTTAAGAATTATATTAGTACTATTATTGACAAACATTTATACTGGCAAAATCCAATAAATCATAAGCAGTTGGTAAGGAATCTCACTATTATATATCTATATAAATAATAATTTTTTTAAAAAATTATTAGATATTTTCTTCATTTACATTTCAAATGCTATTCCAAAAGTCCCCTATACCCTCCCCCCCCCGCCCTGCTCCCCAACCTACTCACTCCCACTTCTTGGCCCTGGAGTTCCCCTGTACTGGGTCATATAAAGTTTGCAAGACCAAGGGGCCTCTCTTCCCAATGATGACCGATTAGGCCATCGTCTGCTACATATGCAGCTAGAGGCACGAACTCTGGGGCTACTGATTAGTTCGCATTGTTGTTCCACCTGTAGGGTTGCAGACCCCTTTAACTCCTTGGGTACTTTCTCTAGCTCCTTCATTGGGGGACCTGTGTTCCACCCAATAGATGACTGTGAGCATCCACTTCTGTATTTGCCAGGCACTGGCATAACTCACAAGAGACAGCTTTATCAGGGTCCTTTCAGCAAAATCTTGCTGGCATGTGCAATAGTGTCTGGGTTTGGTGTTTGATTATTTTTTCTCTCAGTTTTTTTTTTTTTTTTTTTTTTTTTTTTTTAATGATAGATTATGTTGGTAGACTTTGGTATTTTAAATCACCCCTGCATCCCTGTGATGAAGCTTACTTGGTCATGGTGGATGATGTTTTGATGTAGTTCTAGATTCAGCTTGCAAGTATTTTATGACTATTTGTGCAGCAATGTTCATAAAAAAATTTAGTCTGAAAATTTCTTTTGAGTCTTTGGGTTTTTCTTTCTTTTTTTTCTTTCTTTCTTTTTTTTTCTTTTTCTTTTTTTTTTTCAGTCTCAGGGTGACCATAGTCTCATAGAATGGGTTTGGTAATATTTCTTCTGTCCATTTTGTATAATAGTTTGAGAAGTATTGATATTAGCTCTCTGGATAGTCTGGTAGAATTTTGCATTGAAATCAGCTACCAATGAGTCTCCCTTCTCCCTACCCCCAGCTGGGAGACTTTTAATGACTGCTTCTGTTTCTTTAGCATTTATAGGAATATTTAGAACTTATAGGTGGAACAAATCAAATGTGTAGTATCTGTCTTGAAAATCATCCTTTCCACCTGTGATCTCTTAGAGACTGTAAAACATCTGCCCAGGCCTTTCTGTCTTTTAAACTCTGTTGAGAAATCTGGTGTAATTCTAATAGGTCTTCCTTTATATGTTACTCGGCCTTTATCCCATGGGGCTTTGAATATTCGTTTTTGTTCTACATATTTAGTGTTTTCATTGTTATGTGGTGAGAGAATTTTCTTTTTTTGATCCAATCTATTTGGCATTGTGTAAGCTTCTTGTATATTTATGGGTATCTCTTTCTTCATGTTAAAATTTTTTTCTTCCATGATTTTGTTAAGATATTTTCTGGGCCTTTGAGTTGAAAGTCTTCTCATTTGTCTATTCCTACTATTCTTAGTTTTTGTTCGTTTGTTTGTTTTTGTTTTTTACAGTGTCCCAAATTTCCTGGATAGTTTGTGATAGAAATTTTTTAGCCTTAGAGTTTTCTTTGACCAATGAATCAGTTTCTTCTATTGTATCTTCAATGCTCTATATTCGCTCTTCCATTTTTGGTATTCTGTTGGTGATGCTTGTGTCTGTATTTCTTTTTAACCTCACTAGGTTTTACATCTTCAGGATTTCCTCAGTTTGTGGTTTTTTGTTTTTTGTTTTTTTTTTAAGTTTAAAGATTTTAATTTCTGAATGTCTATATATGTACATCATTACTATTTTCAGGCTACAAAATATAAAATAACGTTTACTTGTTTGCAATTAAAGTTCAAGTGGTTTAAAAAAGTTGTAATAAACAACATATTTGTAATAGAATTTTCACATTTAAAACAAGTTTTTACGACTAGAATATTCAGAGTAGAAATCTTCACAAGCATTTCACATTACAAAATACACATTGACACATCCCGGTTAATAGTGAAATTACAAATATTTCCTTGCTTTCTTAAGTCTTTTTCAGTCTTGATAAGTAAAAAGAAACTAAGAAATGGACAAAACCAACCTATAAAATAAGGACACAGCTACAAAGTGATCTTTAGACAGGCTGAAAGTAAAAATGCATTGGAAAATACACACATAGGTATGATCCATAAACTCACACAAACAAGGATGAGAAACCCCCACAGTACTTGGCTTTTACAAATGTAAATTAGCTTTTTGTTGACCAACAGATTGTATGATGAGTCTTCCCTGCTCCACATGATCCTTGCAGCCAAGTTCATTTATGCGTGGTGCTGTTAGTCAGAGTACGCTGGACTGATGAAAGAGCTGGGAAGTCACTGCCTGAGCCCAAGGAAGCAGCGAGGGAGGGAGGGAGGCTTTCGTTGCTTGAACAGCAGATAGTGCAGTATGATGGGATCTTGGACTTGATGATGATCAGACTTTCACTCCCGCCATTGGGTTCCAGCCTTTGCAAAACACAGATTGTGAGATCTTTTATTTATTTTTTGTTCATTAGCCTCTTGGAAAGAATTGTAAGCAGAAGTTTCAGGTGGTCATTCAGAGACGAGCTAACAACCACACTTACCTGCAAAAGTGCACTCAGTCTTCTTTGTCTCTTTCTTTGTTTCTTCCTTCCTTTCTTCCTTTCTTTCTTTCTTTCTTTCTTTCTTTCTTTCTTTCTTTCTTTCTTTCTTTCTTTCTTTCTTTCTTTCCTTCTTTCCTTCCTTCCTTTCCTTCTTTCTTTCTTTCTTTCTTTCTTTCTTTCTTTCTTTCTTTCTTTCTTTCTTTCTTTCTTTCTTTCTTTCTTTCTTAGATATTTTCTTTA
>NC_034593.1:42455020-42474229 GCF_900095145.1 Mus pahari
ATGCAGCTAGAAGCACAAGCTTGGGGGTACTGGTTAGTTCATATTGTTGTTCCACCTATAGAGTTGCAGCCCCCTTCAGCTCCTTGGGTACTTTCTCTAGCTCCTCCATTGGGGGCCCTGTGTTCCATCCACTTCTGTGTTTGCCAGCCACTGGCATAGCCTCACAAGAGACAGCTATATCAGGGTCCCTTCAGCAAAATCTTTCTGGCATGTGCAATAGTGTCTGTGTTTGGTGACTGATGATGGGATGGATCTCCAGGTGGGGTAGTCTCTGGATAGTCCATCCTTTTGTCTTAGTTCCAAACTTTGTCTCTATAACTTCTTTCAAGGGTATTTTGTTCCCTATTCTAAGGAGGAATGAAGTATCCATGCGTTGGTCTTCCTTCTTCTTGATTTTCTTGTGTTTTTCAAACACTCCATCATTGGAATGAACTAAAGGTGCCTTCGTTACAGGGATCTGTCAAGGCAGCAAAAGTATAGCTTTTTTTGGAGCACCCTTGACAAGAAATACATTCCTAAATCCTTCCTTTAGCACAAAAGTATAAGGATGCTTGGTCTCCCTCAGACCCTCAGCTAAGGTAATTAGAAGTGGGTCAAATGGAAGAATTTCAGGCATGCATTCCCACTGTAACATGTGTTTTGCTGAACCATGTACCATTGTGCAAGAAATGCCTCCTTGAGAGTAAAGGGAATGCAGAAGGGGTTCATGACTGTTCACTGAAAGGCTTAATGGTTTTAGGGTTGGGTTTATCACTTGGCCTGGATGAGCCCTTCTTGTAGCCTCTGGAGAACTGGTTAACGAGTAGGATTTGGTCTGCTAAACTGTAGTTCTGTGTTTTCTTTGGGTGCTTTAGGATGTTAATGGATCATAACTCCCTGTTGCTCAGTTTTGCAACTGCACACCTCCAGGGCACTCGGATTTCGGCATGGCTCACCTTTCTGGCCTCCTCTCCCACTTCTACCCATGCTCACCACCACCCCACATGGAGCATTCCTCCAGCTCTCTGTTCTCTGCACCAAAATCCACTGAACCAGCCTCAGACAGTCATGATTCAGGAAACCAACTTCAAGTAGCAAATACATCCGAGGCCGCTCACTGATGCCTTGCCAGGTTTTGTTTCCCTTACTGCGATTAAGGTGTGTTAGGATTTCTAGGACTTGCTGCAGAAGGATAGCTGGGTTCTAGTGGTGCCATATTGCCCTGCTCTCGTTGATTTTGTTCTTACATTGGTCTCTAGTCATGCGGTTGTTCCTAGTGTTGGCAGGCCTGTTAGTCCCTGATGCGAGCAGGCCTCTGGGGTTGCAGGTAGAGCTGATGAGGGACCCAGTGGGCAGGGGCTTGGTCCTTGGGGATCTCACCCCTTTGTTCTGGATGGTAACAGGCATTTAGGGATGCAGGTAGAGTTGTATTAGGGCATCAAGTGCAGAGAGAGCAGGGCAGGACTTGCTGCTGCTGTGTTTTCTCAGAGGGGTTGACAGGTAACTCAGGTAGGGGTCTCACCTGGCGGTCTCTGATAGCCGTAGTCCTCTGGGATTGTGGTTAAAGGTGTGGACCGGAATAGAGAGCACAGTGGGGACAGGAAGGTCTTGAAGGCTTGTGAGGGGACCTAGTGGGGAGGATTTGGGGTTTGGGAATCTTACGATGATAATATTAATTTACTTAAGTATTGATATTTTGATTTTATAATCATAAACACTTAGGTGATCATTTCACATAAATATAAAAAAACAAAATGACAGAAATGTTGAGGACTTTTAAAAACATTTAGTGTTTTTATTATTTAATATTATGAACATGGATGATGTGTGTTACATGTGCTCATCCAGGCTGCCTCACACACATGACATGAAAATGATAAATGTTTGCAAAACTATAAAATCTGTGAGAACGGTAAAAACTGATATGAGTTGGTTTTATTTTTTTCAAAAACATGCTTATTTTTACTTCAAAGGGTTTTATGTTTTGTTTTTTGTGTTTTGTTTTGTTCAAGATAGAATGGCATCTCACCCAGGCTGACCTTGAACTTCCCATGTAACCAAGAATACTTTACCCTAATCCTCCCTCCTCCACCTCCCTGGTCCTGTGATTACTGGCATTTTCCACCATATGTAGCTGATCCAGTGTTGAGGATCAAACTTCAGGCTGTGTATGCCCAGTAAGCACTGGTCTGACTGAGCTACATTTCCAGCCTTTTAAAAAGTCTGCAAGAACTCTGCAGAACATCATAGCTAGTGAACTTTGAGACTTGGTAATCATCCAAAATGACTGTGAAAAAGAGCAAACCTTCTCTAAAGCCCTGCATAGAGCTCAGTTCTTAGCTCAGACTTCTCTCTGACATGTAGAAAGAATGAGACATCAAGGATAATTTAAGTAAGCAGACAGATATGACAACTAGAGTTCACACAAATAATTATTTTCAAATCAAAAGACCTGAGATATGCAAGATGATGGTGGGTGAGGGGTACAAAGGCAAATCCCAGTGGATCCGTAGAACACACTTAAAGGTGGAAATGCCTCCACAATGTGGACACACATTCGTGTGGGGCAGGCATGCTCCTCTACGTACATCACACAAGCACCTCATATTATTAATAGTTAAGTTTTGAAAAATCATAAATAATTGATCTGAATCTTCTAATAAAACCAGACTGTCTGTTACCTACTTCACAGTGAAAGGTGATCTCTCAACTATGGAAATCACACTGAAATATTAGCCTTCCATTGATCTACCTTGAATCCACTCTTAGTTTTGCGATGCAGAAGGATTTTTCTCACATAATCCTTTGCACTTACCAATTTCATGTTTATAATAATTTTATTTATTTACAAATCAGTTCATATCCCTGGCAACCAATACTTAATGATCATCTAAGACATAATTCAAGCAAAAAAAATATATATATATATATCAACAATAATGGAAAATAAATGTAAATGTCTGTAAACAAATGTGAATAACATCATAGCTTGAAATTTTGAAGGAATCAGAATTCCAACCTGGGATCATAATAATAGATAGATAAATAAATAGTCAAAAAAGATAGAAGGAAGAGTGGATCTGTGGAAAGGAGAGAAGGGGAGGGTCTGGGAAGAGAGGAAGTGCAGTTAGGATATAGTGTATGAAAGAAAAATAAATAAACTTTAAAAATGAAAAGAAATTGTTGAAAATACTCTCTTTAACCCAAACCAAAATTCTTTTAATGATTTCTAAGAAATATATCAGCAACTCAAGTAGTATCTTTAGAAATCAAATGTTTTAATACAATCCAACCCAAACATATACTAATTCGATTTTTATGTTAGACAGAATCATGGTAGGAAAATGCTTAAAATATTTGTTTTCCTTTGTTAAATTATGTTTTTGTAAGAACATACACTCTACAGGTCATCACTTCTCATCTTGAGTTTGGACCACAGTGTCCCGAGTTGTGCTAAGAGATATTGTACATACTGCTGGTGCAAACACTGCAATGTGTACATGATGTGTGTTCTGAACCAATGTGACACTCGAGTCTTGTGATGAAACATGTGTGCCTCATGCCAGGTTACCTCAGATTCTTTACCTATTTAATTTTGATACTTGTGTTGTTGTTGTTCTTAAATTTTCTGAAGCCTTTTAGTGCTGCTGGGTTTTTCATAACCACTACTTTCTTCATAAAATCTCACGCGGTCTGTTTCAGTTAGGGCTTCTATTGCTGTGAAGAGACACCTTGACTAAAGCAACTCTCTAAAGGACAGCATTTAATTGTGGCTGGCTTACAGTATTAGGGGTTCAGCCCATTACCATCACAGTGGGAAGAATTGCAGTGTGCAGGCAGACTCTGTGCTGGAGAAGGAGCTGAGAATTCCACAAGAAACTGAGAGTTCCATTTCTTGATGTAAAGGCATTCAGGAGGGGGCTATCTTGAACAGGCAGCCAGAAGAGAGGAGCTCTTTTCCACACTGGACCGAGCTTGCACCTGGGAGACCTAAACACCTACATATAAACAGTGACACACTTCCTCCAATAAAGTCACAACTATTTTGACAAGGCCACACCTAGTACTAGTGCCAGTTCCCATGGGCCAGAAATGTTCAAACCACCACTTTGTTAGAACCATAAATTAAATAAGAATAGAGAATAATGTTAATAAAGAATACTGCCCTCTCTTCTAAAATTGAAACTTTAAATTTCTGTATGGCTTTCCTTTTTTAACTTTGAGAAGTTCTTCATATTTCTAGAATAAAAACATCAATAATTCTTGGGAGAGTCTGCATAAATGACTTAGGGTCGGCTCTCAACATAGACAGCTTTTTGTCTTTAGCTGAGGTGATTTGTGAACTCTGTCTTCAGCTCAGGAATCCCAGTGTTCTCCCTTCTCACTGGTGTTCTGTGGTTATATAAAGTCCATACTATGAGAGGCTGTCCAGTCTTGTGTTCACTGAATGAATAACGTTTCTTCAACACATTATTCCTACAGTCTTTATTATCATTATCTGGAGACAGTTGTCTCATATTTTCCGTCTCCTTTTATGTGGTGAAGTAATAACGTGGTATCAATTAATAGACAGTAATTTTATTGATATAATCAAAGTTTTTTATTATTATTATTATTATTATTATTATTATTATTATTTCAAGGTTTGAATGTTGTAATCTACTTAAACTGTCAGCCAACATTTATCAAACAGGGAGGGTAATGATGTTGGTAGGATTTAGTAAAAGTACACAGCAAACCCCTCTAAGATGCCATTTAAGATTTTCAAATCATGTACATAAACTCTTAAGTATCTCAATGAATTTCCTCAGTTGCAATCATAAAATCCTGTAGTTAGCCAATTAATTTTTCATAGAGTGCAATGATCGAGGAACATAATCTGCTGATGGAGCAGCATAGATCATTTGAATAGCTTACTTTTCACATCAAACCTTCTGGAGCTATCTATTGGTGATCCAATACTACAGCTTAATAAATAAGATTGCTTGCTCCTTTTTGCATATTTTGCTTTTTCGGTAAATTGTTTAATCATTATGCTTGCCAAGTTTTACTGACTAAGCTATATACTTTAGCTCTTGATTTTGCATACTTTATTGCTCACATTACATATTTCACAGGCTTACCTCATGCATATTCTAGACTGTTGACAGAGTTTTATACATTATGAGTTATGAGCACCAAGATCTCTTAGGCTTTGCTCATTTGTGTATTTTGCTACATAAACCATGTATTTAAAAAAAACCTGTAACAACTGAAAAATCATGTCTTATACTCATAATGCTATATTTATAAACTTTGATTTATATATTATATATTAAACTGGTAATTTATACAGGAAAGTAAATTTATTTATTTCAGTGTACTTAAAGGTAAATATCTGAGAGTCTTATATCATTACATAGGCAAAATTAGAAAGTGTCTCAGTTACTTTCTACTGCAGTGACAAAATACCATGACCCAGAATGCTTATAGAACAGCTCATTGATGGTTTATTGTTTTAAAAGGTTTCTGTCCATGACTATCAAATCCAAGACCATAGCAGCAGGCTTAACAGATATGGCACTGGAGCCATAGCTGAAACCTTATGTCTTGGTCTGCAAGACAAAAAGGCATAAAGAGCTAACTGTAAATGCCATGGGCCTTTGAGAACTTCAAGTTCCAGAGACACAGCTGTTTTAACAGGTTATGCCACATTGTCCTTCCCAAACAGTTAATGTAACTAGGGACTAAGCATTAATATATGAGCCCATGTGGGCCATGCTTAGCCAAAGCACTGCAGAAGGGAAGCAGCATGAATGAAAAAGATTTTCTGAGGTATGCTGTGGATTTGTTGAAACTACATTCAGAACCACTCATTTAATTCAATCCCACAACATCCCTATGTTTGTACATTTATCTATCAGTCAGTCTGTCTATCTATCTATCTATCTATCTATCTATCTATCTATCTATCTATCTATCTATCTATCTATCTATCTATCGACATCCAGAACACTGCTACCCAATAGAGTCCCTTGCTATATTACCCCTAATCTTCTCTGGGAGGGTCGGCTCCACTGGGGATCCCCCTACCTTGGTGCATTAGATCAGGCACACATCGTCTGCTACTGAGGCCAAAAGAGGTGCCCTGTTGGAGAATGGATACAAAATTAAGGCTACAGCTTTAGGGGGGAGCCTCTGCTCCAGTTGTTGGGGGACCCAGATGGAGACTGAGCTGCTCATCATCTTTTAAAGATTCTATCCCCTCTACAAAGTTTCATTTATAAACATTTTTAATAAGTATGTATACGTGTATGAATATTCACAAGGGTGGGGTTTTGTAGGGGTCTCCACATTCATGTGGAGCCTAAAGGTTGAGTGTCTTCCATGATCACTCTCCTCTGTAATAACTTAGTCACCAGGTAACCCAGAACTCTGCTTTGCATTGTCTTTGCCAATTAGTTGTCTCCTGGGGACTCCTTCATATGCCTTCCAAGGACTGGAGCCACAGGCTAGATGTCATGCTTTTCTGAGTCTTAGAAAGTAGTTGAGATTTAAACTCCAGTCTTCAAGTTTGTGCCACATACAATTTACCCACTCACTCATTCCCCCAATCAAAAAAAAAAAAAAAAAATCCGAATGTCAATATGAGCTCTGGAAGGGATCAAGCATATTCAAGTAAAAGAAATACTAAACTTTCTCTTGTTCTGTTACAGAGCTTCAAGGGAAAGAAATGCGTCAAGTTGCTCATCTGCACCTCTGGCTTTCAAGCAAAGTACCTCAGATGTAGAAAGAAAGAAATCCCTAGCTTGCAAGTAGATAGATACAGATTATTCAACTAAGGTTCGATGGATACTGGCAAAGAGAATAAACACAGCGATGGCTATTGTTCATATAAATCTAAAGTATTCATCTATACACAATTACAATTACTAGGTACATTTTTATTAGATATTTTCTTCATTTATATTCCAAATGCTATCCACAAAGCCCCCTATAACCTCCCCCCGCCCTGCTTCCCAACCCACCCACTCCTGCTTCCTGGCCCTGGCACTCCCCTGTAGTGGGGCATATGATCTTCACAAGACCAAGGGCCTCTCCTCCCATTGATGGCCGACTAGGCCATCCTCTGCTACATATGCAACTAGAAACACAGCTCTGGTGAGTACTGGTTAGTTCATATTATTAAGTGAAGCATTTGAAAGTGACTATATGGAACTGGTTATTCCTTGGATTATCAAATGTTAATTAAGTGAAATGATTTGTTCATACTATTGATGAGTGGCAGAATTCACATTTACAAATTTTTTGGAATTCTTAAAAGGAGCTGGTCTGACATGTAGTCCAATTGCTGCCACATAAGCAAAATCCAGTGGGAGATTGGTTTCAGTAGAGCAATTAAAGTGAGACTGCTGGGGTCTGCTTTGGCAGTATCTCAAATGGCTTATTTATTTATATCTTTGTGTTTGGACTTGACATATGGAAATATTGTACAGTATTTCTTATTCATATCCTTGATTTAAATGCCAACAAAGAGTAAGTTTTTAGAATTTGAATGTAAAATCAGATTTAAATATACTTGGGTCTACAAACTCTGCCAGTCAACCTGTGAGAGATAGATACATATTAATAGCCATTAAGATGATGAAGAAAAGGAAAAAAGGCATCAATATCTTAAATGGTATGTGATACTACCATAAGAAAAGTGGTAACCAATATGAAGAAAATGCACCAAGCATGCGGATAAGCACTTACATACAAGATTAGTTTTCACTGTCACTATAAGAAATGTCTTTGTACTTTCTCTTGAAGATTTATAATTAATAAAAACCAAAATCAATGATTTTATTGAAGCCAAAGTTCAAATTCTAAATACTATTTTGCTAATAAAATAAAGGGGAGTTCTTTGAATAGATGATTTACCCTATAGGAGCAGAAAAATGCCACATTAAAATAGTTATTTTTTCCCGTTGGCCACATGAAAGTAGAATAATTTATTATCTGAGAAGAAAGTACAAAAGATATAAATTGTTTAGTTTATAAGAGCATCAAAATAAATAATGGTATTGATGGGCTATAATCAACTGAAAAAAAAGCAGGAAAATATTAATCTATATGGAATATCCATTTTAAAATTAGTTATTTGTAAAGTCAAGAAGAAACATTATAAATGAGGTATGTAATTTTTACTATGTAAAAATGAAAGGTTAACATTATGATGAGTAAAACTGGTACTATTATAATTAATTGAACAAAACAAAATTCAAATAATGGATACAGGTATTAAATAGTACTTAAAAGAATTCTGTAAATAAAGAATATATTTATTATTATTATTTGAAGAAGAAAGCCAAAACAATTAGTTAGATGATAGATGAATATCTAGATTGATAAAATATAATTGTTAGTTATACAGAAATACTAGATAGATCAATGATCGATATGTAGATGATAAGTATATAGAAATGCCATTAGAGAGATTGGTTCACAAGAACACTGAAGCTGAGCATCGCAGCTAATTATATGAACTCTGGAGACCCTGGTATGTGACATTTGGGTAGGAGAGACCATTTCACAGCAAAAGCATCAGACAAGAGATGACTTTAAACATGAGGTCAAATTCTTAAGAGCCTTAGAGATTTCTTGGACAGCTAATTTCAAAGAGAAGGTGATGAAGTTTTTCAAGCACTGGAACTGCAAAAATTCACCTTTCTATTGCTTCTGGTTCCTGTCCAGGAGCCATTTGAATATTGCCTACTGATGATGAGGACAGATATCCTTAGCCAATACATTGATATGTGTGCCATCTCTAAGAAACAGACCCTAATAGACACATCAAGTGTAGTGTTTAACCAATTCCTAAGCCTTCTTTAATCTGATTAAATAAATGCATAAAGTTAATTTATGAAATAAAATTTTCTCCCAACACTACTGAGATATTTCTCTAGAATCCAGTTATTTCATGAAGTTAAACTCTTGGCGAATTAACAAATTTTTATCCCTCAAAAGCATAAATATAGTGATATCCAAATACCCACTATCTATTCTAATAGAGTATACAGATAGAGAAATTGAATTCAACAAGTGATTTCAAGCTTGATCCTTTACTTCAGAAGATACTTGTACTATTGTAACAATTAATAAAATTGAACATGGATTTGAGAAAAAATACAAGTATTTTAACAGTTGTAATGTGATTATAAATAAGAATGGTTTTATTAACAATTTTGTGACAATTGATAATTCTCAAATGGAATAGTTGATTTTGTATTTTAATCCAAAATAACTCATTTTATATGTATGAACTGAATTCAAAGAACATAGGCACTCAAAATTAATGCAATATGTCTACATTTAAATAACACAAAATTTAAAAGGTATATTTGTATATGAGTATATATTTGTATATGTGTTTAAACTAGAAGTACAAGATTATAAGAATTTATTGAAAATATCATTAGCATTTTTCTGATTGTGGAGATGTGTTTTATATATGCTAAATAAGCAATAGAAAGAGAATATTGAGATTGATTTCATCGAACAGATAGAAGTTGCTAATTACTTGAGAAATGTCTGATTGTCTTATACACATTATGCAATGTGTCCCTATAGTAAATTATTTCATGAATGAGTTTCGCAGGGAAAGTAATTCCTTGCTTTTAAACATTTTAAAGCTAAAAGAATAAGCTACAATGCTAAGAAGTGATAGAATACTGTGAGGTTACACACAAACAAAAAGCAGTTCTGTGACTGAGTCAAAGAAACTGATCCTAATCACTGTCTCAGAGCGAAAAATGAGGCAAAGAAGGCCATGAACTTTGCAGCCTCACACACTGCCTTTACTCTCCACTCCCATTCTTCTGGTCTATGAACCCAAAGAAAAGTTGAGTTACCTTTTTGAGCCTGGAATTTTTGTTTGGCGAAGTAAGAAAAAATTGTAATCAGTTATAGAATTACTGTGAGACTAAGAGGGATTGCAAATCAAGTGGTGGGTACTGGCCCATTTGATTTATTGCTTTTCTTTTTTTAAATAGATATGGATTATTGATTAACTTTCATTGCTATAATCTATTTGACAAATAGACTACTCCTTCATGAATTGCTAGACTTTGGAACATGAGAAATAAAAGTGTACACTGTGTATTTCAGAAGATAATATTGTGCTCCATGTTAGAAACAGGACCTTCAGACACTGGCCCCAATGATATGTCCCTTTCCTGCAGCAGGGTGGCCATTTAAGCAGTAATGAAAGGACCTGCATGGTGCCATATGTGTCATTACTGAAAACTCCTAGCACCAAATCAAGTCTTCAAGAATATAAAATTAGCCCTCAGTATTCATGATAGTTCTATTTGCATATTCACTCGTACAGTAACAAATTGAGAAAAAACTATACTAATGCTACTTGGTGCCATCCATGGTTATGAGAAATGCACTGAAACTTGTATTCACCTTTCCTAATTATTCCCAGATGCCATCTTCTTTCCACTCCCAGTCACACTTTAAAAAATACTATTTATGTATATATTTATGTATATATATATATGTATGTATGTGTATATATATATATAAATTAAAATTGCACCTAATCATTTTGCTAATAGTTTTGTGGTAGTCTTAAATACAAAATTCCATGAAGTACCTTAGAGAAAATATGGGTAGTTGACAAGGTGTTTTGACATGAGTTGTAGTGGTATTGACTGTGGATTCAGTACTAATTAATGAACACTGGGTATGATTATTTTGAACAGAAATGCATACAAAATAATGTTATATTTTGATTGATGTGATGCTATAAATGAAAGATCACATTAACCTAATTCTGTATCCCCCTTAGAGGAAATGATCAATTATTAATTAATTCAGGCTCCATGTTAGCTTTCTAGAAATTAACTAATATCAATAGTGAAAATTGACTGCAGCGTTATCTCATTGAATTGCTTTTAGGGAGAAAATGAAGAAGATACCCATTTGCTTAGAATTTCATAGGTAACATTTCAACCAAATTAAGGAAGTAAAATACGAAACAAAACAAAGCATATAACCAAATAAATCAGATGTGTAGGAGAATTATCACAACATGCTTTTACAATAATGTTAAATGAAGGGAATAAAATTGAGTTTAAAATTTCAAGTTAATAAAAGGTCAATAAAAGGTAAAAATATGATATTACTGTAGGGCATCTAAACACAAAGATCACTCCTCACTCAACTCTGAATCTTCTAAAGCTTACATCATATGAATATAAATTAGACATAAATGAGGTAAATAAAAACTCTCAAAGCCACATGATGTTGGATCTAATATTGTTTCACTTCATTTATATTCAACAACAACAGCAATGGTAATGATGATGATGATGATGATGATGATGATGATGATGATGATGATATGAACACTAATCTAGATATTGAGGCTCCACATTATTGTTCTATATGGATTAAAATGATAAGCTCTAGTTAGTTGTTTTATGTAAGATAGGACGGAATCCCAATAATTACTTAATTCCTATTTTGCTTTGTTTGTTCTGTCTTGCCCTACTTAAGACATAGTCTACCTGTATAGTCCAGGTTAGGTCCAAAGTCCTGATTCTGGCATCTGAGCATTCTGAGTGCTGAGATGACACACATGCACCAGTGTGCATGGCATAAGTAATAGACTTTACTTGGCATCACACTCTAACACTTCCTAGACAAAGTACTCACGTAGACCTTACATGGTAGAGTAAACAAGAATCGAAATAATCAAAGCAATACTAAGGAGAAACAAAAAAACTATGAATTTCCATATAATAATGTGATATTTTAACACTTAGAGAAAATACGTTTATAAATACACAAATTCACCTGGATAATCACAGGGATTTCTTTTATTATAAAAATCTCAATTTAATTTTAATTCTGAAAATTTCTTAGAAAAATTTAATCTCTACAATTTAAAATTAAATAGGAAAAAAAGTCACCTTTATCTGTAAAAAGGCAAGAAAAGGACACAAGGAACAAAATGAAAGAAATGAGATAAAGAAACCTGCAAAGCATTTCAGTAAATCCAGTGATAGAAAATTACCCCAACATGCCAACTTAAGGTTAAAGTAAAACAAAGTAAATGTTCTCATGGAATTTCTATATGGATAAGCAACTTGCTTCAAATAAAATAAGCAAATGTCATTTCAGAGGGAGTGTCATGGTGATTTCCATAAGTTCTATGGGATTTTGGCCAGCCTAGAAAACAACAGGGTGAAAAATATGCATGTTTGAAAGTGAAATTCATAGACACAGATACACACACACACACACACACACACACACACACACATACTAGAAGACAACAGGGTGAAAAATATACATGTTTGAAAGTGAAATTCATAGACATAGATACACACACACACACATGTGCACGCGCGCATCAATGCTTTCTATACATATTTCTGTATTAAAGTTAAGTTGGTAAGGATGACTTTAAAGATGAACAGCAAGAAGCAAGGGACTACAAAGGAAATTTCAGGATAAAGTTCTATTCAACAATATAACATGGTAATCCATAACACACAAAACCAATAGAACTCCAAGAATAAATAGACATATGCACAGTCCTAGTTGGGATTTCAATCTCTCTATCAGGAACTCACCGATCTCTTCTGAAGGGAAATAAAAAAGCCAGTGCTGTATGCTCATTTTGGATGCCATACTTTATAGTTTTGCATAAATTTAGGGAAAATAGATCCATTTTAATATTTCTGTGTGTTTTCTTGTGTGTGTGTGCATTTGTGTGTGCTTGTGTGTGCATGTGCTTGTGTCTGAGTTTTTGACAAATATTTCTCATTAGATAGAAAAACAAAAAAAATCATAGGCAAGAATTAAATAGAGCATTATATGGATAACCGTGTTTCTTTTGATTCTCAGTATCTTAACAGCAAATCTGTAAAGTGAGCTCATGCAGCATGATAGTTTTGCTTAACCTCATTTGTCACTATGCATGCAAACCTAGCACAGTGTAGCACTCATCTTTCTGATCAATTGCAGATCCCCTTCCCCCCCCCCCACTTCACACACACACACACACACACACACACACACACACACACACACACACACTTAGCATCTTGTACATTCTGAAGTGGGTGGTTTGGATGAAATTTTCCAGATAATTCTAACCTTCAAATACCATTGACACACATTTTACACACTAGCCAAAGTGGGCAGCACAAAGCTTTCCCAATGTTCTAGTTAATCCTCTGCTGCTATGATAAAACATCATGATTAAAGAAACTTAAAGAAGGAAGTGTTTATTTAGGTTTATGTTTCTAGAGTGATGAAAGTCTGTCATTGCTGGGATGAAGCAGACATGGTTTCTGCAGTAGCAAGCTGAGATTACACATCTTGAACTGCAAACAACAAGAATGTCAGAAAGAGAGAGAGGGAGGGAGGGAAGGAGGGAGAGGGTCGAGGGGAGAGGGGAGAGAGGAAAGGGAAAAGGGGAGAGAGAGATGCTAAGAATTGCCCACACTCTGAAACTTAAGTGCCCATCCCCAGAGACAATTCCTCCAGCAAATCATACCTCCCAAGCCTATCCAAATGGTGCCATTAAAATGAAAGCCAAGTTCAGTCACCTGAGCCTATGGGGAGCTTTCTCTTCCAAAGTACCCCATTGGATGGCCTTTGAGTCATAGTCTACTGAGCTATAGACAGCTAGAGTGGAGAAACACTTTTATTCCAACACAGAGAATGGGAAAAAGAATGTTCTCAGGGAACACACTACAGTGTGTCTAAATATACCAACACGTGCTGTGATACCTCCTGGTTCTGTGTTTCAGGATAATTGTGATATTTTTACATCTTTGTATCTAATTAGCTACTCTAGAAAACTGGTCATGAAAATGGATTTCTTTAAACTCTTGTGATGACTACAGTGAAATCTATTTTCTTTGAGAACCCAATGATTCTACTTAGTTCCACTAGTTATCTAATGCAGCAGGACCCTCTAAGGCAACATTTCTAGCTATGGGCTTTGTCTTCCCTTTGATTCCCCATAAGCATGATTATAGGGAACATGAAATTCAGAGTGCATGCTGGCTAAGTGTTTCTGTAAGATTTTGTATTTTTACAGTGTATTGAGAGGTGCATTAAGAAATTAAATGAACGGGACACATGAATTGAAGATACATACTTGAAATGTAGAAACTGAAATTTCTTCTGTGTTTCGCCCCATTGCATATTAGGCACTTTTTACAGGCTGCATAACTTCCTTGAAACTCTCCTGCTGCTACTGCAGCTATTACAATTGTCTTTGGGTATTGAATAATGACTCTGAAAATGCTTTATAGAACTTTAAAGCTCTATTGTTTTTCATCAATGCATTTATCAAACAATTTTTGAGTCCATTAAGCACTAAGCCCTGGTAGCTCCTGGGGTACAAATAATGCAAAATTGGCATTTTAAGAATGCAGATGGTGAAGGATAGGGGAGGTGTGAAATTCTGACTGTACTGCAGAGAATATGTATATAAATATATATACATAGTTCTGCCCATTTTGCAACAGTATGTCAGTGAAATAGGAAGAGAGGTTTAGAGAAATAGACATGTTAATATTTTAATACCACATTAATTGCCACTATTTATATACAGGGAGACCTAGCAAAGTTGACTAAAAATGGCAAAAAGTTCACTGCGTTTAAAGAGAAATGCCCAAATGAACAAATGAAAGATGAAGAGCCAGATGGAAGACAAGTGAATATACTCTATGACTAAAAGTTAAAATTATCAGATAATGGCAATAAAATATATAAATGGAGGTTAAACGTAAATACTGTAAATCACTAAAGAAAGTTCTTTATAGCATAATTTCAGGAGGAAACTTATTTTCCTAGGGAAATGGTTCAGTTGGTAATAAAATTGCTGCACTAGAGTGAATCCACAAGTTCAATATGCTTCATACACATACAGTTATTAGATTGGGTGCTGTGGATTTATAATCCCAGCACTATGAAGACAGAGACAGGAAAACCCTGGAACAACCTAACCAACATCACAAGGTCCCTGGGCTTATATAGACAACATAGTGTAATAAATAGGTCCCACTCCCAAGAAGAGAGCCTATCTCAGAAGAAAGATGGCTATCAACCCGAGGTTAGCCTCTGTCTTTCATCACATGTACTAATATGAGCATGCCTATCAGCACATGCACGTGCCATGCCTCCCCTCCCAGGAGCGTGCACTTATATCACTATCTGTCCACACAGAAAGAAACTTCTCATTTTCTCACTGTATATAGTTAAATTTGTCAATAAGTTTTGCTGATAAAACCATTAGAAAGAGAAGAAGTTTAAAAAACTTACTTAGGTATGTGATAAACAGTTGAAAGGCTGAACATTCTGTAATCTGTTAACTTCACCTTCAGAAATTTGTGTTAATCACTCTTCCTTTCTGCGAACGTACACAACTTAAAGGCAGTATTTACTTTGATTGACTCTTTCAGTGCTCTGCTCTGCTGGGTCCATTGTTTAGGTCGGTAGCTAAGAAAGAGCATTGTGGTGTATGAGTACGGTAGAAGTCAAGTCTTCTTCTCATGGAAGACCAGAGGGATGGAAGAAGGAAGAAGAAAGCTGATAATATAACTTTCCAATCAATGAGCCCATTGCCTACTTTCAACAGGGGAGATCCATATCCAGGCCCATCACCAAAACAGTTCATTCTGCTGTGAACTCAGCAATGACTCAAGCCTTTGAAGTCACCTCTCAATCACTTCATCAGCTAAGGATTAGCCTACAGTATCAAATGATGGGTCTTCTGATTCAAGCATGCTCAGAATGGGGAAAAGAAGAGGGTTAGGTCAGATAGAGTCTTGAAGTTCATTGCAAAGAAGCAGGGTTTTTTTGTTGTTGTTGTTGTTTTTGTTTTGTTTTTTTGTTTGTTTGTTTGTTTGTTTTTCATGTGATTCAGGAAGCATCTGGAGAGTTCTGGGGAGGAAGCAGACCTAACCTGGTTATTCATGTACCATCATTCCCTTTACCTTCTCAGAATTTGTATGGAGGTAAAGATAGAATCCTGAAAGTGACTTTGGAAGTGGTTTTAATCATCTAATTGTAATGTTCTTCCTCTATTTCTAACAATTCTTTGGATTGTCATAGTTTTTCCATATTCATGGTTGAATGGAGACAGAAACACATACATATTGAAGTCATAGTTTTCCAAAATGAAGTGATGGCTTATTTGTGTATATATGGATGTATGTTTATTTTGTGTGTGTGTATGCTCATGCACACATTCGCATGCATGTAGAGGCCAAAGGTTGGTACTTTGTGTATCATGCTATCACTTCCCTCAAGTTTTGAAAAATAGTATCTGTGATAAACATAAGCTTGTTGGTTTTTAAGCAGATGGATGAACTCCAACAATCCTCCTGCTGCCACTTCCTCAGAACAAGGATAGCAATACACAGCACCATGCCTTTTTTGTTTATAAGTGCTGGGGAAGCAAATTCAGGATTTGACTTGCTAAGCAAGCACTTTACTGACTAAACATCTTTCAGAGATTTTTATGCATATATATATATATATATATATATATATATATATATATATATATATATCAAAAATGTGCTAATCAGTTCTGGAAGGACTGTGAACTTTCCAGTGAACTTCATAAGGCCTTGAAGTTCAGTCCTTACGACACTGATGGCCTTGAATCACCTAGTCAGAAATGTCACAGACATCAGTTCCCATACCTACATATGCCTTTCTCAGTTACAATCAATTTGTTGATACTTTTATGGTATCTGATTTTTCAGACTATACATTCAAAACTCGTTATTCATCATTTTTGCCAAATTCTTCCCATACTATCCTATTAAAAATACCTGGCAGTTTACTGTTTAGCTTTTAATGTACAACTTTATCCATTTATGCCTAGGCTCTGAGAGTTTATATTTTGATTAGACTAGTTTACTAACCATTGTACTTCAGTCTACAAATGTGTACACACTGCTTAGTAGAGCCATAGTACAAATATTGACTGAGTGAGCAGAGGACACAGAGTAGTGGAAGTTGGCTGTAAAAATTTGACTGAGAACATGGAGTTATTCTTCTCTAAATAAGAGTAAATTTAGTGACAAAGAGAGTTGGTAGCTGACTATTTATGCTATGTTTTACATAACAATTAGATACCCAAGTGCATATGCTGAATAAGCATTGGGCAGGAAAGGCTGGAGGCTTGGAGCATCTTAATGAAGAGGTGAAGGATTAGCATAGGAAGAGAAGTGAAGAGTGAGAGCAGAATGAGACTAAAGACTACACATGGTCCATTTAGATACCAAAAGGCTAAGTAAATATGCTATTGAGTAAGTCAGGGTGGACACAGTCAGCGAGGTTGAAAGATCCGCAGGAAGACAGGTGTTCTGGAATTAAAGGAAAGAGAAGTTCAATGAGAAAAACAAAAACTGTGCCAACTCCAGGTGAGAGATCAGCAATTGTTCCTAAAACAGCTGCTCAGACCAGGTAGAGGCTAGCCAAACCGTTTTACCAAGTGTTTCAGGGGAAATTCAGGAGAAGAGAACTTGATCCTCATGTGTCATCAGATCAGAGATAACAAATGAAAGACAAGGAACCAAGACACCAGTTTCCAAGAGTTCTGTTAAAGGAATGGCATAAAAAAATGTGGCCTGTGTCATGGAAGGCAATGCTCAGGTCATTTGCTTTTTGGCTTGAGCCCTTCGACATCCACACCCTTTGTCTCCATCTGTGTCTTCTCTACCAGCAGCTTTCTTCCGGTTATCAGTGCTCTTCCCATTATAATGCCTTCCCCATTATCACCAGCCCCCTCATCGTCAGTGGATTTTCAATATCTATCCCCAGAGGGTGCTTCTGCTGCCAATAATGAAGCTTTGCCATACAGTTATCACCAAAATTCTACAACTTACACTAACAGATATTGCTGGAATTGTACAACCTATGCATTTGGATAGACAGGTTTATGGCAGGGCTTCATGGAATAAAGATGTCTTTATAATGAAGGACCTTCTTCTACACTGGTAGTTAATGATTGGATGCATACCAAAACATTCTTATGCTCAAGCAACAAGTGCATCGGTGTTCAAAGTTGAAAATCAACAATTTGCACTTGAGAACATTTTCAGGTGAATTCAATATATAATAAAAACGAGGTTGCAATGGCTGTGCTTAAACTTTCTTGTAACTCTATACCCTCGTGTTATCTTTAGGAAGCTTTTAATATTATTTTTCTGTGTAAAGATGTGTGTGTGTGTGTGAAGTATGTGTTCATCAGTATAGGTGCCCATCAAGGTAACAGCCAGCAAATGGCCATCATTGGACTATTGTGTAAGTCACACGCATGCACACACACACACACACATGCACACACATATGCACACAACTACAACTTTACCTTAGTATGTATGTGTTTGAGATTTTACTTCTCTACATTTGTTCCTTTAGACAACTCTCCTAAGACAGTAACTGCAACTGCATTATTACAATCTACCAAAGTCCGAATTAATATATTTCTTCTTCTTCTTCTTCTTCTTCTTCTTCTTCTTCTTCTTCTTCTTCTTCTTCTTCTTCTTCTTCTTCTTCTTCTTCTTCTTCTTCTTTTTTGGTTTTTCGAGACAGGGTTTCTCTGTACAGCCCCCAGCTATCCTAGAAATTAATGCATTTCTTTAATTTTAACTGTACTTTTAAAAGGCTTTTCACAAGAAACTGATCAAAATGTTCCTTTTACCTGAGATGTCAAATTTCTCTAAGTGCTATCTCACCTTAAGTGTGTATCGTAGATCCATAATTCACAATAGAGAATATCATGTACAAAAACTATGGGCAACTTACTTAAAATACACTGGTAATTAAAAACCTTTCATGAATCCTGAAGCTCCGTACTGAGACTGGATCTCATACTTATTTCATACAAAACTCTATCTGCTTTCCTCAGGAAGTAAAGTAAAATATCTTTCTGCATTGACTATAAGTAGTATGGCATTGGAGCAGCTATTACATCTAGCTTGTCCTTAGTCCGGGATGTCTAAAAGTACATTTGAGGAATCTATTCAGTCAAAGGAAAAACACACAGAAGAGGAGGAGGAAAACCCTTCTACAGTTTTGCATGTTAGCACCAGGACACTCCAAGGCCTGGCCCAACCATGTGACACTAGACCAGGACAACGACCCTCAATCCCACAACTCACCTGGCTCAGTCCCCACCCTCATTGGTGTGATGTCATTCTCCGTATAAATTAGGGGATC
>NC_034593.1:42474240-42475462 GCF_900095145.1 Mus pahari
AGTGTGGAAGCTAGTTGGCAATGTCAAGACTTTATCTTGCTAGAGCTGTGTGACTATGGCTGGGCCAACAATTACTCCTAGCTTTACATATGTATAAAAGGATAGTTAAGACAGTGTCCTCTTAGAGTGAGGCCATGTTCACATAGAAAATGATCATTATTCACACCAACCCACAGGTAAGGTAGCCGACCTTTGGTTAGAACAACCAACCCAGGGAGAAGAGCTTTTAAGGAAAAAAAATTATCATTTATTTCTTTGAGTGAACTGGCATACAAGACAGGAGGTCCTAGAAACTTGTGCTTCATCTGTGTGAGTCATCACGTTAACTCCTCTGATCCAATTAATAGTAAGCTCACCACTATTCCACAGTAGCATGTAATATGTTAATTTAAGATGAATAAAAGATGTATTATCAAGGCTAGCATTTAGTAACTGAAATTATGTTGAATGAGTTAGACTACATTGATATTTGACACATGCAAAAAGTGTCTTATAATCATCATCATTTCTTGTTGATCAATGTTTCTCTTTTCCACACAGTAACCCTTACCCAATGCACTCTTACTCTTCCCCATGCTCACAACCCTGTTCCCTCTTTTTGAAAATAATTATCCATGCTTCAAAGAACTTACATTCACAGAATTTTTTTCTCCCTATTTTCTATGCTTCTAACATCTATAACTCAAGCAGATTTCCTATTGACTGATTCTTGCCCAAAGACTAGCACATTCATGTTTCTACCATTAACTGCTCATCAAATCTATTCTCTGCCTACAACCATTTGGATCAGATGGTGGTTAATACTGTTCCCGTCAAACTACACACACACATTACATATAATAATAATAATAGTGACATAGTTGGAAATAATAAAAAATGACTTAGCAGGAAACATCATAGGTACTTGCTGATATGTAGGGATTGATTTTGATGCTTTTGTCACGACTGTAAGTGAACTCTGGTCCTTTCCTCCAGCTGGATCTTAAACCACCAATAAGGATGTTAATGACCAATGAGCTGGGTGGAATAGGCAGGACTCTCAGTATTACCACAGGAAGGCTAGCAGATGCAGGGGAGGAGAAAATTCACCATGCTACACAGGCAGAGTCATCAGCCATGTGAGATCTAAGGTGTATTGGCCATTGACTGTTTCCCCAACTGGTCTGGAGTGGCAGGAGGGAGAATAGAAACTTAAATAAGCTGAGGGTAGATTTAGGGTGCT
>NC_034593.1:42478577-42484153 GCF_900095145.1 Mus pahari
AGCAAGAGGTCACCTGCTCCTCATATTTTATATTTTATTTTGAGAACATATCTCACTGTATAGTGCACATATAGNACAATGTTTCAATACTTATAACTCAGTTTTAACAATGCTAGAATTACTAGCATGTGCTTGCACATCTGTCTCCTTTTCAAGTTTGTCATTCTTTCCCCAGATTCAAATAGCAGGATAATACCTCAAATAATTAATTTAAAAAAAAATTTTGCCTAAAACTTGTACCAGAACTAATTGAGAAGTATGTAGGCAAGTGTCCACCAAACCTCAACCATTTTAGAGGAATAAGAAATTACAATCATGAACTAATGAAGTAAGTATAATATTAAAAAAGAAGAAGTAAAAAAATGTATTTTATTTATGTACAAAAAAAGGCCTAATTAAAGTGTGGCCTCTCATAGTAAGGAATGCATGTTGCAAATACTCACAGGTTACTAGACACAACCAAAACATCATTAAATAAGGATAGATGTCTTTTATTCCTTTTTTTGCCTCTTATGAGTTCCACAGGGCCTTGACACAGCAAGTTTCGATGAATTTCTCCCATGTGATCCTTCTCAAGGGTTTCCATAGAGAAAAAATAAATAAATAAAGATACTCCTCTTCCAGGTCTCCACCTAACAGAACAAGGATTCAGGTGATAAGGTGATAAATTTTAAAGGGTTCATGATAATAAAAAAACAATAAATAAAGTTGAAAGAGAAGACCTGAAGAATATAATAGCAACGTTTATAATGATAACAGTTAATATATGGTATACAGGTATGAAATTCAAAATAAATAAGTATGTGATACTAAAAGATAATTGTAGCTCTTAACATGAATGATATGCTAATGGAAAAGATAGAAATTAAAATTTGAATTTTAGGATGCTTTTTATACATGTAAACACCCAGGCCTTTTCTCTATTGACCTATATACATGATTCCTTCAGAAATGTCTTTTTTAATGTGATTGCTCCTTCCTCAAACTATCTTTAATGGTGAAAANTTAGAAATGAGCAGCTGGTTCACACTGTCTTCTAAAGGAATAATTGCAGTAATCTAAAGAACTCAGGCCAAAGACCTCTGCTTTAGTGATGCTGGGGTTCGTTCAGCTGAGCTGTTGTCACAACTGTTATAATCAACTAGATCATGGTCAAATCAGTAAAACAAACAAACACTGCAGCATTCAAAAAATATTTGTGAAGTTGTTCTTGTCCCAACAAAGGGTTCATTTTCCTTGTGTATTGACTGTGGCTCCTATAAGGATATCAACATTGATTCTGTGAAGTAAAAATACATTACTTTTTTCCCCAAGAGTATAGAGGATTTATTATCTGAGAAATAGAAGGATGGAAACAGAGAACGGAGTTTAGGGGGTTGATTCAGGGACTTAGTGATGTCAGGAGAGCCCAGGGCTAATCTATTTGAACGCCTTCTCAGCCTCTGAGAGAGACCTGAAATGGCTGTTGTCACCCCTGCTCCTGGTAGCCAGATGGTGCAGCTATTCATACATCTCACAAATGCAACCATAACTAGAAGAAAACAGACTTTGTTTCCACCATGGATAGCAAGGAAAACATTTTTCAGAAGCAACCTTCTACCCCTTGAAGCACATGCTTCCTCGATATTCTTTGTTATCTATTGCATTATATGCTCACTCCATACCAGTCAGTGGTAGGGGGTTGAACAGCTTACAATAGTTGTGGAGTGGCTTTTGCTACTGAAATGAGAAATTGCTTTTCCCAAGGATAGTAGATGCTTGAAAAAAAGGTGAAGCTGAGTGTACTGACTAGTTTTATGTCAATTTGACACAGCTGGAGTTATCACCGAGAAAGGAGCTTCAGTTGGGAAAGTGGCTCCATGAGATCCAGCTGTGGGGCATTTTCTCAATTAGTGATCAAGAGGGGAGGGTCCCTTATGGGTGGTACCATCCCTGGGCTGGTAGTCTTGGGTTCTATAAGAAGGCAGGCTGAGCAAGGCAGGGGAAATAAGCCAGTACAGAACATCCCTCCATGGCCTCTGCATCAGCTCCTGCTTCCTGACCTGCTTGAGTCCCAGTCCTGACTNNCTTTGGTGATGAAGAGCAATGTGGAAATGTAAGCTGAATAAACCTTTTCCTCCCCAACTTTCTTCTTGGTCATGATGTTTTGTGCAGGTATAGAAACTCTGACCAAGGCACATATGACTTCCTCTCTCCCCCTGCTCCACAACTCACCCACTCCCAACTCCTGGCCTAGGCATTCCCCTATGTTAGGGCATTTAACATTCACAGGACGAAAGTTCTCTCCTACCATTGATAACCAACTAGGCGATCTTCTGTTACATATGCAGTTAGAGCCATGAGTCATATCATGTGTTTTCTTTGGTTGGTGGTTTAGTCCCAGGGAGCTCGGGAGGTACTGGATTGTTCATAGAGTTGTTCCTCCTATGGGGCTACAAACGAAGTTCCATAGGTATTTTTCTATAGCTCCTTCATTGAGGACCCTATGAGTCTCCATCTAGATTAATGTACCTGCTCAAACCTTTCCATCTCCTGTGCTATTCTACCTGTAGAATGAACCACTCCATCTATATGAACACAAAGTTTCTCCTACAAGTTGTCCCCATGTTCCTCTGCTGATATTCTTCTCTCGCTTAACCAGCCTTGGCCATACCAAATCTGTTCCCTTTTTGGAACAATTCTGAACTCTTCCAACTATGCCTAAACATGTATCCTCTCAAATCCATAATGAAAAGATTCCCTAAAATAATGGAGTGGCTAAGCTGGGAAGGGGTGGTGACACATGCCTTTAATGCCAGGACTTGAAAGGCAGAGGCTGGCAGATTTCTGAGTTTGAGTTTAGCCTGGTCTAAAGAGTGAGTTCCAGGACAGCCAGGGTTATACAGAGAAACCTTGTCTCAAAATACCAAAATAAATAACTGAGCAAATGAATAAATAAATAAATAAATAAATAAATAAATGAATAGTAAAAGAAATTAATGGAGTGGCTAATCTACTGGTGGATTCTTTACTGTGACCTGCTCATGCAAATGGAATATTCATGACAGATGTTTATTTAAGGGAATATAATTCTGCCCAAATCTTGCTTGTTACCTCTTTCAAAAAATATGTTCAGAGGCACCCTACCTTTATCTAGAAAGTATTTAGTATCCCTGTGAATCAAACTGTCCAAGAGATACAGCAGCCAANAGTTGTCATCACACACTTCAAACAATAACGTAAAGATATGTTAAAAAATAATTCCAACTCAATTCTTGATAAACAAAATTGAAAGTAAATGGACATATCTGGAAAGTAGTTCTTGTCTAATATGAATTAATGTCCAAATACTGAGAAATTGATTCCATGAACACAATAAGTTGTGTAAACTATAACAACTTTAAGAAAACCAGAAATTTGGAGTCTACCAAAATAAGTCATACCAAATTCATTTTAAATATCTTTGTAGTGATGGCGGTTAAAACAAAAGGATTGCACTTAAAATAATCCTTACCCGTAACTTGGACAATGTTTTTTAAGATTTAGAGAAACTGTTCTCCTGTATGCTTAAAGCATACTTCTCCTCACATAATAATGTTGTTTCTACAGAAGATTAGTACTGTACATCCCTACAGTGACTACCATTTCAAGAAACCACTGCTGAGTTGAGAGTTGGCTCATATGATCTGAAGGAATCAAGAGAGAACAGTTCCTGATACATTTCGTCAATCACCAGAAGCTAATTAGTTATCAAAATACCTTTTCTGTGGAGCCTGGAAAGGAGAAATTTTCAATGTACTTTAAACTTTGTTTTGCCTTCCTTCTCCTGAACACCAAGCTGGTGACTAGAGTTGGTAGATAAACTACTGAAGTCTGAGGCCTCTGTAGTAGTCAGGCTGAAGGACCATTTTGATATCAAGAGTCTATGGCTCATATTATCTGAGAAAGTGACACATGCATGTCCTTCCCTTATACTTAGTGGCTTCAATTTTTTTTTCAAACAAATGGTGAACTGAAAATCTCTCTAAGGACTAACATATTTTCACAATCATACATATGTAGAGGAAATTTATGTAGATGACACATAGAATATATATACAGATGGATGACAGAGAAGAGACTTGATGGAGACAGCCCTTTTAGTGCTGAGTGTCTCAAGCTCTCCCACTCTCGACATGATGCCTGGCTGTCAGTCTCTGCATTTGTTTCTATGTGTTAGAGGAGGAAGCTCCACTGATGATATTTGAAAATGGGAGTGCTCTATGAGGATAGCAGAATATCATTAGGAGTCTTCTTATCACTATGTGTTTTCTCAATTTTACTTTTATTCATCTTTTTAGAGATGTATTATTTCATTTTGATCAAGGGCTCTGAGATATCTAGTTTCAGATTCTTGGTCACGCAAGCACTGTTGGGTATGGGTCTCATCTCATGGGGTAGTCCTTAAGACAGATCAGTTATTGGTTGGTTTTGCACACAAGTATTGTGCCACCATTGCCCTTACATCATTTCAGGCAAGATATCAATGTAGACAGAGGATTTATGGGTGTTTTTGAACAAATACCATGTTGTTATTATTTCTGTAGCTTTGCAATATAACCTGAAATGGTAGATGGTGATACCTTCAGCCATTTTTTATTGTTCAGTGTTTTTTTCACTATCCTGGGTTTACAGTGAATTCAAACAGGAAGCAGAAATGGTTCTGTCAAGATTTGTGAAGAAAATTTGTGTTGGGATTTTAATGGAGTCTGCCTTGAATTTTTAGATTGTTTTTGTTAAGATGGCCACTTTTACTATATTACTCTTGCTGATTCATCTTCTTGCTTTTCATCTTCTGATATCTTCTTCAGCTTCTTTCCCCAAGGACTTGAAGATTTTTATCATACAAGTAGTTTGTTTCACTCAAGTTACCCCAAGATATTTGGTATTCTTTTTTTTCTTATTTTTATTGGATATTTTCTTTATTTACATTTCAAATGTTACCCCCTTTCCTAGCTTCCCCTCTGAAAATTCCCTATCCCCTTTCCCCTCCTCCTACTCCCCAACCCACCCACTCCCATTCCTGGTCCTGGCATTCCCCTATACTGGGGCATAAAACCTTCACCAAACCTAGGGCCTCTCCTCCCATTGATGACCAACTAGTCCATTCTCTGCTACATATGCAACTAGAGCCACAAATCCCATCATGTGTGTTTTTTGTTTTTTGTTTTTTGTTTTTCTTTGTTTTTTGTTTTTTTGATTGGTGGTTTAGTCCCAAGGAGCTCTGGGGGTACTGGTTAGTTCACATTGATGTTCCTCCTATGGGGCTGCAATCCCCTTCAGCTCCTTGGGTACTTTCTCTAGTTCCTTCATTGGGGACCCTGTGCTCAGTCCAATGGATGACTATGAGCATCCAATTCTGTATTTGCCAGGCACTGGCAGAGCCTCTCAGGAGACAGCTATATCAGGCTCCTGTCAGCAATCTCTTGTTGGCATCTACAATAGTGACTGGGTTGGGTGGTTGTTTATGGGATGGATCCCCAAGTGGGGCAGTCTCTGGATGGTTGTTCCTTCAGTCTCTGCCCGGAACTTTGTCTCTGTAACTTCTTCCATGGGTA
>NC_034593.1:42484328-42489328 GCF_900095145.1 Mus pahari
TGCTGTAAGATCAAGAATCAACAAATGGGACCTCATAAAATTGCAAAGCTTCTGTAAGGCAAAAGATACTGTCAATAAGACAAGGAGGCTGTTGTCAAAGGTGTTGTTTTCTATCCAGGCACTTTTCTGAATAAATTTATAAAGCACAGGACTTTCTTGGTAGAAGTTGTGCAGCCACTTCTGTATACTGTCATAAAATCTGCAAAATCTTTTTTCCTTTCCAATTATTTGTTTCCTTTTGAATTCTGTCAGTTTTCTTACTGCTCTAAGACATCAAGTACTATATTACAGGCCTAATTCTGAATGTAAAGAATTACAAGAAAATTTAAGCTGTGTGTTGGTAGAAAACAATAAGCAAAACACAAAATGTGGTTTTGAGAAAGGCATTGGCTAGAGATACAAGTCAGTGACAGGGTAGTGGTTTAGCATGTGAGGCCCTGCTGTCAAATTCCCAAGCACTTCTGAAGGATATTCAACTGATTAAGGAGCAGGTGAGATGGCTCTGTATCCCAAGCTTGATTCCAAGCCTGACAATCTTTATTCAGTTTCTAAGACTCATTTGATGGATAGAGTAAACTGAAATCCTAATGTGTGCTATGACCTGTGTGTTTGAACACTTACCAACACATGGATACTGACATGTACGAAAATATTAGTAAATAGAAAAGCAATTATTATATTAAGTAAAATGAAACTCAGAAGTTCCACAGGGACTACTTTGTACTGTAAATTTAACAAAAGAAACAAATGCTTTAGATAATCAAGTATGTAGATAATGGAATGGTGAAGAAGGTGAGAATGTGAAGGTATTTTAGGTGAAAAAAAAAAAAAAACAATAAAGTCACCTGCCTTCTACAATAGAGATGCTACTGTGTACTGGAGGCGTCCTCCACAGAAAGCTCTTTCATAGACTGAAGGACACAGCTCGCAGCTTCAATCCTAAGTAGGGCACAAAGATTTGTGGGAATGCCCAGTCCATACAGTATCTCTGAAAGATAAACCTGTGACTCCTCTTTTATAAAACAGGGAGCCTAGAAACCCACAAAATCCTGGCAGGATAAAGCACTGACTCTCTGCTGCATTCCTAAGTTCACCTACCTAATACTGCTGTCTGCATGAACATCAGATGAGCAAATTTAAATGCACAAATTGATTTCTATAGATCAAGTTATTTCTTCATTGAGTGTTTCAATGCTTCAGGAAATATTTTAAAAAAGAACTGGGCACGTTCCCTTGCTTGTGTCAGCAACTTTCAGCCCCACTATGGTCCCTCCGGCTCTACCCTCTAACTCTATGGTGGGGCCAGACCTCCCAAGTTCCTTTAGCTGCCATGCCAGTCCCACACAAAGGCCGTCCAGCCTGCGGTCAGCCACCACAACACCCACTTCTCTGGTAGAAACAAACTCTAGAAGCTTATAAATAACCAAACAGATTTATGTATCAATACATTTTCAATTCACAAGATGCCAATACAAGAGTTTCAGAACCAATTGATAATGGTAAAAGCTGCCCACCTAGATTAGACAAATTATCCCAATATTCTATCCTTTATGATATCATAACTACCTGTGGTTATCAAAACCATGCTAGATCTGGCTCTTCTTCCTGTCCTACTGTCTCCATCCTGGCTCTTCTCCTTTCTCCCAAGATGCTCTCTGACTCTGCAACTCTTAGCTCTGCCTGCCTTTACCCTGTCCAATCACAGGCTTCCTGCTGCACTAATATTTTAATGCAATTGGACAGGGAAAATCCTGTCCCAATTCACAAAACTCACTGATGGTCAACAAAAATCTCTGATTTATTTTTGAAATATTATTACTTGTGAATTTAATGTTAACAGAAATCAGACATTTCAAATATTTTATGTGTTATCGCTAATAACTTGAAATTTTAAGAAATTTGTGCATTTTACAGAAATGTTTTATGTAATAAAAAACATTTATGATATTGCTTGTCTTTTTATTTTCTTTAGATGCTTTCTCATATTGCCGTCAGTAACTTTTGACACTTCAGATTTTTAACCTAAAGGCCTATCAGATGTATTGATATCCCAAGAGGAGACTGCTTTCTGTTTCATTGATTTTCTTCATTGTTTTTCTATTTTCTGCTCTACCGATTTCCCTCCTGATCTCTATTACTCACTTTCCTCTACGTATTTCAAGTTAAAGAGTCCATTCATTATTATAGGACACTCGGCTATTGACTTGACACTCTTTATACATAGTCTGTTTCTTGTAGGCAACACAGAGTTAGCCTTGTTTATAAATGCATTTAATTGAGTTCTTTAAAACAGTTATTGATTTTAAGGTGATTGATACTAGAGTGAGATTCCAGTCTCTCTCCTGTATTTATATTGGCTGTATAATCCTGAAGTGTCTCCTCTTACAGTCTCTCACTCCTCATGTACAGGGAAGTTGATGGACACTTTATGTGACTTGCTCTTCTTTTATACCTTATCCATGATTTTCCTTTTAAAAATTTCTAGTGATAATTGTCACGTTTGTCACACAAATTTATAATTAATCTGCCTTCAAATGTTGCACACTGCTTCATTAGTCTGGTTCCAGAAATGAACCCACATATCTATGGTCACTTGATCTTTGGCAAAGGATCTAAAACCATCCAGTGGAAAAAAAGACAGGATTTTCAACAAATGGTACTGGCTCAACTGGTGGTTAGCATGCAGAAGAGTGCAAATCAATCCATTTTTATCTCTGTGTGCAAACCTCAAGTCCAAGTAGATCAAAGACATCAACATAAAACCAGATACACTGAATTCAACAGAAGAGAAAGTGGGGAAGAACCTTGAACTCATGCGCACAGGTTATATTTTCCTGAGCAAAACACCTATGGCTTAAGTTCTTTCATTTCCTTTAGACAGGAACAATTTGGGTTGAAAGTTTTGTAGGTAGGTTGGTGTTCCCATCTCTCCACTGAGTGTCTTGACTGACTACTGGGGGTGGTTTCTTTAGGTTTGGGCATTTTTTGCTAAGGTCACCCACACTGAGTCCTGGGAGCCTCACCTTCCCAGGTTTCTGGGACTTTGTAGAGTTTCTTTCTGCCTCACATCACCTCCCAGGCAGCTGCATATTTCTGTTTATTCTTCTGGTCCTCTGTGATCTCTCCTATCCTATTCCCCCATATCTGTTCTCTCCCCCCTTTTCCCATCCTCCTCTCCTCTCCCATCCAGGTCCCTCCTTCCCTCTGCCTCCCATGACTATTTTGTTCCTCTTTCTAAGTGAAATTTAAGCATCCTCACTTGGGCCTTCCTTCTTGTTTAACTTCTTAGTCTCTCTCAGCTACATCATGAATATCCTGTACTTTTTGGCTAGTATCCATGTATCTGTGATATTGGGTCTGGGTTACCTCACTCAGGGTGCTACTTTCTACTTCCATCCTGCAAAGTTCATGATGCCTTTGTTGTTAATAGCTGATTAGTATTTCCACATTTTCTGTATGAATTTTATGACTGAGAGACATCTGGATTGCTTTCAGTTTCTGACTATTACAAATAAGACTGTTATGAACATACTGGATCACATATCCTTTTGAATGTAAAGCATCTTTTGGGTATATACCCAGGAGCAGTATACTTGTATCTTCATGTAGAACTATTTCCAAAACTCTGAGTAACTGCCAGACTGATTTCCAGAAAACAGCCCAAATTGGAATCCACCCCATGGATGGGCACCACTCCCTGACACTAAATCCCTGGCACTATTACTGATGCTATGATGTGCTTGCAGAGAAGAGCCTAGCATGGCTGTCCTCTGAGGGATTCCACCAGCAGCTGACTGAGACAGATGCAGTTTCTTACATACAAGCATTAGATGAGGTCAGGGACTCCTATGGAAGAGTTAGGGGAATGATTGAAGGAGCTGAAGGTGATGGCAACTCCATTGGAAGATGAACAATATCAACTAACCTGCACCCCTGCAGTTCCCAGACACTGAGTCAAAGAATATGCACAAGCAGGTCTGAGGCACCCTGCACATGTGTAACACAGGACTACCTTTCTAGCCTTAGTGGGAGAAGACGTGCCTAATCCTGTAGAGACTTGATGATCCAGGGTCGGGGGATACCCAGGAGAACCCCTCAGGGGCAAAGTGGAGGGGGAATGAGGGAAGAACTTTGCCAGGGGTCAGGGGGCAAATTTAGGATGTAAATAAATAGGATAATTAACTAATTTGAAAAATATTATTTCTTAGATTTTCCAGAGTTATGAATATAGAAAGCAGATCCTGATGCATGGTAAAGGATTTTTTTTTAAAAAAAAGCATTGTGCCTAAACATATAAAAATGTCATAAAGTGCTACATAAAATGACATTTGAGCACACTGAAAAAAAATAACATATAACATAAAATTATATAAATAGTATAGTTAGTTATATAAATAGTATAGTATATAGTATATATAGTTATATAAATAGTATAGATAGTATAAATTGTATCACCAACTATAGACTCAAAGTTGATTTTTTTGATACAATTAACCCAGAACATTTGTGTATTATACACAAATTACTATTATTATCATTATTTTAGGCTTTAGAAATAAAGTACTGCAGATTGCACAGACTGAATGACTTCTAGTAAGCATGGCCATTCATTGTCATTGAATCATAATGTTGGAAACCTAGTACAATAACATCATCATTGGGTTCTGGTAAGAGTTTGCATTGTGGTTCATAGCTGGCAACCACTTTGTTGTGTAGTCACGAAGGAGACAGCAGAGCTGGTGTAGAGGGGAGGGATTGAAAGAGGAAGACAGAGACAGAGGGAAAGAAAAATAGTAGGATTCTCTTCTTTCTTTTGTGATATGAATTTTCTTCTAAAGGTTGTACCCCCACAACCCTTTCTAAATCCAATTACCTCCTAAATGTTTCCTGTCCAAAGTCTTTCAATGGTTGGGCCAAAAATATAAATTTGGGGGTCACAATTCAAATGTTTAACAGGCCTAAGAGCCCTGACTGAGTGTAGTGGGATATAGACCATTTTG
>NC_034593.1:42494328-42496692 GCF_900095145.1 Mus pahari
ACACCATTCTTACACTTAGACTGGGCCAATCATTTGGTTTTCCTTAATCTTCTGTACTACTTATCATTCTCCATCAATATCATACTCTATGCACAGCTACTTCTTGGAATGTTCTCATTTTTGATTTTGCTATTCTTTTCACGTTAATAATTTTATCTATTAAGAAAAACATTATTTTATAAGATGTTTTTGTTTTCTATAAGGTATGGAAATGAAATGATCTCTATTTATCATTATCTGACTGTTCTCCCTATATATTTCTATGTGTTTCTCTATTTGTGTGTATGTAGACAACACATAGGTGTCTTATGAATTATAAATCAGGTCTGTGACACCTCCACTATATTCATAGCAGCCTTATTTATATTTAAAATAGCCAGAAGCTGGATAGAACCCAGATGTCCCTCAATAGAGGAATGGATACAGAAAATGTGGTACATTTACATAATGGAGTACAACTCAGCTATTAAAAATAATGAATTTATGAAATTCTTAGGCAAATGGATGCATCTGGAGGATATCATCCTGAGTGAGGTAACCCAATCACAAAAGAACACATAGGATATGCACTCATTGATAAGTGGATATTATCCCAGAATCTTGGAATACCCAAGATACAATTCACAAACCACATGAAACAGAAGAAGATGGAAGATCAAAGTGTGGATACTTAGATCCTTCTTAGAAGGTGGTACAAAATACCCATGGAAGGAGTTACGGAGGCAAAGTCTGGAGCAGAGAGAGAAGGAAGGACCATGCAGAGATGCCCCAGCTGGGGATCCAGCCCCTATACAACCACAAATCCCAGACTCTATTGTGAATGCCAACAATAGCTTGCTGACAGAAGCTTGATTTAGCTGTCTCCTGAGAGGTTCTGCCAGTGACTGACAAATACAGATGTGGATACTCAACAGCCATTCGTTGGAGTGAGCACAGGGTCCCCAATGGAGGAGCTAGAGAAAAGATCCAAGGAGCTGAAGGGGTTTGTAACCCCATAAGAGGAACAATATGAACTAACCAATAAGAGCTCCTTGGGACTAAACCACCAATCAAAGAAAACACATGGTGGGACTCAGGGCTCTAGCTGCATATGTAGCAGAGGATGGCCTAGTTGGTCATGAATGGGAGGAGAGGCCCTTGTTCCTGTGAAGGCTCTATGTCCCAGTATAGGGGAATGCCAGGGCTGAGAAGCTGTCATGGGTGTGTTAGTGAACAGGAGGAGAGGGGAGGGGGGGACCTTTTCGGAGGGGAAACTGGCAAAGGGGATAGCATTTAAAGTGTAAATGAAAAAATATCTAATAAGAAAATAAACAAGTCTTAGAAAGACAAAAAAAATGAATGATGAATGGATGAATGAATGAAAACCTAGCAACTAGGATAAAGATTAAAAATTAAACCTTCATTTATATCTTCTAGAAAAAGGAAAATAGTTTTCTTTTTTTTTTTTTTTTTTTTTTTTTTTTTTGGTTTTGTTTTTGGTTTTTCGAGACAGGGTTATTTTGTATAGCTCTGGCTGTCCTGGAACTCACTCTGTAGACCAGTCTGGCCTCAAACTCAGAAATCTACCTGCCTCTGCCTCCCAAGTGCTGGGATTAAAGGCATGTGCTATCACTGCCCAGGAAAATAGTTTTATTTAATGTAGTGACATTGGGCATATCAATTCTAGGACAGGTCTTATGTTAGAATTGGCTAGCTGACAAATAATGGACTCCAATGGTCGGAATATGCATTTGTGAGTGTGTATGTCTCTGTGTGTGTTCTTTTATGCTTTTATTTGGTTACAGTTTGCTGTTTGTCCATTTCTGTTTGGGTGCAGTATTATATTTTCTAACTTTGTGGTTTGGGAACTTTTGTTGTATTAGGATTTTTTTTTTTCTTTTGAGAAACAACTTTTTAGAGAAAGAAAGTTGAGTGGGTATGAAAATGGAAGGGATCAAGAGAACTTGGGAGAGGGGGAAATATCAAAATTTATTTAAATTTAAAACTTGTTTTAAAATAATAAAAGTATAATGAAAGTAAAAGATGTGTCAAAAAAGGAGACAGTAGAGTAGAAGATATGAGATATAGGGCTGCAGCTAAGACATGTTTTGAATGTTCACATCAGAGTACTTATATGAAACCTGGTCATTATGTTCAAATGTCTGGCTATGTACTCAAATTTTGAATTACCTATTTAAACAGAAAAAGAAAAGGAAAATGATTAATTACCAACTATAAAAATCAAAATTAAATACAGGTAATTAATTGGATGAAAGGTGATTATGCTGATATGTTTCTGAGTTTTATTAAAGCTGATATATAAGTGCATACTACTAGTGTCTGTCTTGGTGACACTGTTACTGAAGGGCACTGACATCATCATCA
>NC_034593.1:42496753-42500638 GCF_900095145.1 Mus pahari
GGATTTCTGAGTTCGAGTCCAGCCTGGTCTATAGAGTAATTTCCAGGATAGTCAGGACTATACAGAGAAACACTGTCTCAAAAAAAAAAAAAAAAAAACCACAAAACGGAAAAAAATGGGAGAACCCTTTGAACAACTTATTGACACTAAATATATATGTGTTAACTCAGTTTTTCTTCCAGTAAAAATGGAAAATATATAAGAAGTCTTAATATTGACATGTTATTTGAGAAATCTAAACTCCAATTCTGAGAAGAAAACAAGTCTTTTCTTAGATGATGAGTTATACCACAGATAGAGCATGTCCTTGTGATTAAAAATGGAAATTTTCCTTTAAATGTGAAAATCAAGCTTAAATGTACATTTCTCTTGGAAAATTTGCACTAAGGAAAAGGAAAAATGTCTTATCTCTAAAAGAAAACAGATCTCTTTACTCTGAACATTTTTTATTGCATATTTTATTTATTTACATTTCAAATGTTATCCCCTTTCCAGGATACCCTCTGGAAAACCCCTGTCTCATGCTCCCTCCCACTGCTTCTGTGAGGCAGTTCACCCACACATCCATCCACTCCCACCTCCCATCCTGGCATTTCCCAACATGTGGGCATTGAGCTTTCACAGGATCAAGATCCTCTCCTCCTGTTGATGTCTGACAAGGCCATTCTCTGCTGCATGTGTGTCTGGAGCCTTGGGTCCCTCCAATGTGTACTCTTTGGTTGGCGGTTTAGTTCCTGGGAGCTCTGGGGGATCTGGTTAGTTGATATTGTTGTACTTCCTGTGGGTGTCAACCCCCTTCAGCTCCTTTATTCCTTTCTCTAACTCCTCCACTGGGGGTCCGTGCACACTAAACATTTTAAGCACTTGAAACTAGACACTAGAAATCATCCATCAAAATTTAAGCCCCTGTTAATCTTGAAAGTTAGACAACTGACCATTTTATCATTTAGGAAAGATCATTAAACCTAGAATAATTCTTAGTTTTTATCGTATTTGAAACAAGGAGAGAGAGAGAGATCCTTCCAATCAGCATACAACCATTGGGTATCAAGAAGAAATGAGCCTATTTTAACATGTGCCAATAAACATGTTCATCAGCAAGTAAGATATCGGCACTGGTTAGGATGATGTACTTACTTATCTGTAGAGACAAAAAAACTAAGTGTTCAGTCACACCTTGGAGTGTAGTCAGGACACTTTTTACAAATGGGTATCTGTCTGTTAAAAACTTACATTTTAGCCCCATCTCATCATTAGGTATTCTTTGTGAAAAATAAAAATATGTGCAATAATTCTCACACTTCATTTAGAGGGTGAGTGGTGGTTGGTGGTTTCCACCTATTTCTGTAGTATCCTGAACTTTGATTTCATAAATATCAACTACTAATTAAATGATGAAATTCCATTTCTTATTCTATATTATTTCTTTATGTTGATATTGAAAGTAAATTTGTGAGTTTATGAACTTGGTTTTGTCTGCATTAGAAAGCAAAAGCCAACCAAACACACAAAGAAACAAAACAGAATACCAGTCTTGCTTTGTAGTGGTAAAGGTTACTGCATTGTTAGTTCAGAGCTTGGTGTGATTGCCACTTGACTATTCCTGGTTTACAGACTTTCTGGTGGATTAATTAGTCAGGCACAATGAAACACTTCATGGAAACAGCATCCTCCACACACTGCAAATCTAACACTATTAATTTTTATTTTCTATGCACTTCCTGCATAAAAACAGGCTTGAAAGAAGAATTTCAATAATCCATATTGTGAAAAATCCCATATTTCCATATGCATTTTGCAAAATATTAACTATTAAGTATATATCTATTATTACATTATATATAACATTTGCTTGCCAGAGTCCTGTATCTTTCTTTGTTCATTACTTAATCAGTGGGTTTGTATCTTTTTTTTTCAGATTGTATATATTGCTATAGTTATAAAAACTTTAACCATCTTCAGAGACAAGTGGTTAAAAGCTGTTTCTAGAGAGCTCTTTTTTATTCTTTTATTATTCTAAAAGTTGTATAAAAATGTAAATAGTAGATGCTAAATACATTTAAGCTTAAAACACTGACACTGATCTTTACTTTTACTGTTCATAAGTTACTCTTCAGTGTACAGTTTGCAGTTAAGTAAGCAATTAAATGAATACACATTGAAATTTAATATAAAAGAAATATATAAGCAACCCTGTAGGAGGGCCAGGAGTCTCAGCCTGGAGTCCTGAGATCTCTCAGATCCTGGACCACCAACCAGGCAGCATACACCAACTAATATGAGGGCCCCAACACATATAGAGCAGAGGACTGCTGGGTCTGGGTTCAGTCAGAGAAGATGCACCTAACCCTCAAGAGCCTGGAGGCCCCAACGAGTTTAGAGGTCTGGTGGAATGTGGGGTGTGGGATGTGAGTGGGTGGGTGGGGATATCCTCTTTAAGACAGGGATGCAGGGAAGGGGTCTGAGCTGTGGAGCAGATGGAGGGTGGACTGGGAGGGGAATTAATTCTGGAATGTAAAAAATAAATAAATAAATGAAAAGAAAAAATAAAGGAAATGTTGAGTATGGTAAACATTAGGAATATTTAGTAAAGAATGAATTACTTTTTTAAAATCTACTTTAAATTCATGCAAATCTCTGTAAAATGTGTGTTTGTTTGTTTTGCTCAGCCTAACTCCAAGACTGGCCTGTCAGCATTGTCAAGCTGTTGCATCAGGATTCTTTCTGTTAAGATTTCAGCACATGGAGACCCATCATGTCTGAGATGTAAACCTCATTGCAGATCCCGTATATGCTGCCTAAACATTCTGCCTGAATTCAGGCTATGTCACAAATACTCCTTTAATAGACTCACTGTTTCACACACAATGCAAACTCAATACAAGTTAATGGTGTTTTTTCTTAATGTCTGCATTTATCTGGAGAATGAAATATTAAAGTTTAATCACATAAATAGTCTAGAACTGTTTTCATGCTCTGTCCTCACTGTGCAGAGATGTTAAGAGAATAAAAGACATGCTAGTATTTTGTTCTGATTATTGCACATCATTATTGCTGATGCTATTCCTGCTATTTTTAAAATAGGTTGACTAATAATACTGTGTTTCCTCCATAAGTGTTGTGAAGAATCAACGGAAAGGACTCTCTGAAGATGAATTATGTGGCCTAGGTCTCCAGCTAAACAAGCTAAATAAATACTGTATAGAAAGAAGACATCTAAGTCGGCCATACACATTCTTTAAACGGCCAATTCAAACACGCGGAAGGATGTGGGGGATTTATTGCTCCAGTTCTACTTCTCTGTGTGGCCCTCAATCTCTCCTTCATCCTAATGTCTGTCTGAAAAGTTCTTTTAACCAGCACTTCTCAGACATTTTCATTAACTGATTTTTAAGAGTAGACCTGACTTGAGTTATCTGTATTAGTCATTTATTATTCATTTCATTCATTTGAGTTTTAAAGATTTTATCATGATAAAATATATGTGACAACTGCATCTCTGAATATGTTCAATGCCTTATTATCACATAAGAATGGCAAATAAGGGCTGGTGAGATGGCTCAGTGGGTAAGAGCACCCAACTGATCTTCCAAAGTTGCAGAGTTCAAATCCCAGCGACCACATGGTGGCTCACAACCATCCTTAGCAAGATCTGACTCCCTCTTCTGGAGTGTCTGAAGACGGCTACAGTGTACTTACATATAATAAATAAATAAATTTTTAAAAAAAAATGTTCTGTGTATCATCATCATCATCATAGTTTATAAAAAAAAAAAAAAAAAAAAGCTGGGCGTGGTGGCACACGCCTTTAATCCCAGCACTCAGGAGGCAGAGGCAGGCGGATTTCTGAGTTCAAGGCCAGCCTGGTCTACAGAGTGAGTTCCA
>NC_034593.1:42502911-42519547 GCF_900095145.1 Mus pahari
GGAAGGGAGGAAGGGAGGAAGGGAGGAAGGGAGGAAGGGAGGAAGGGAGGAAGGGAGGAAGGGAGGAAGGGAGGAAGGGAGGAAGAAGGTAGTGGTAAGATGACTAATTCCTGCTATAATCATAGATAAGTTCCTTATTAAACCACCATCAGAGAACTCTCCTACATCAGATGGGGGTAAATACAGTGACCCACAGCCAGACATAGAGAAAGAGAGATCTTGAAACACTAAATTGGATACCTTCATCACAGTCTCCCCCCTCAGAGATAACCCTGTAAAACTGGAGGCAGAAAAAAATGTAAAATCTTGGTGGATTTGTACATTGTGGAGGAAACAAGAAAGCAAGATCATATAAATCAACATGAGTAATGATCATATGAAATCAAGGAGATTCTAGAAGCAGGCATGGGGCTTCCAGCAGTCTTCAATAGGTCCTTTGTATTTATATTATGGTTTCCTTTTTGGTGATTTTATATATAAGATTCATTAGTTTGCAGACAAGTCGGTCTCTTACTCTTGCTTCTTCTTTTAGGTTGTCTCCCTTTTATTGATTTGTCTTGTACAACTTTGATATCATAGTTTTTCTGTTATCTTGTTATATTTTATTTTGTTATACTTCTTTTTTCCTTTTTTAAATTAGATATTTTCTTCATTTACATTTCAAATGCTATCCTGAAACCCCCTATTCCCTCCCTCCATCCTACTCCCCAACCCACCCACTCCTGCATCCTGGCCCTGGCATTCCCCTATACTTGGGCATATGATCTTATACTTCTAAAAGATGAGCATTCTTTGTTTAGCTCTGTACCCCATTTTTAATAGGGTTATTTGGTTCTCTGCAGTCTAACTTCTTCAGTTCTTTGTATATATTGGATATTAGCACTCTATCTGATTTAGGATTGGTAAAGATCTTCTCCCAATCTGTTCACTGCAATTTTGTTTTATTGACAGTGTCCATTGCCTTACAGAAGCTTTGCAATTTTATGAGGTCCCATTTGTCAATTCTTGATCTTACAGCACAAACCTAAAAAAAGATTCAACATCCTTAGTCATCAAGGAAATGCCAATCAAAACAACCCTGATATTCCAACTCACAGTAGTCAGAATGGCTAAGATCAAAAACTCAGGTGACAGCAGCTGCTGGTGAGGATATGTAGAAAAAGGAACATTGCTCCATTGCCTGTGGGATTACAAGCTGGTACAACCACTCTGGAAATCAGTTGGGTGGTTCCTTAGAAAATTGGACATAGTACTACTGGAGGATGCAACAATAACACACCTGGGCATATACCCAGATGTGTTATAACATGAAATAAGGACACATGATCCACTATATTCATAGCAGCCTTATTTATATTTAAAATAGCCAGAAGCTGGAAAGAACCCAGATGTCCCTCATCAGAGGAATGGATACAGAAAATGTGGTACATTTACATAATAGAGTACAGCTATTAAAAATAATGAATTTATGAAATTCTTAGGCAAATGGATGCATCTGGAGGATATTATCCTGAGTGAGGTAACCCAATCACAAAAGAACACATAGGATATGCACTCATTAATAAGTAGATATTATCCCAGAATCTTGGAATACCCAAGATACAATTCACAAACCACATGAAACAGAAGAAGATGGAAGATCAAAGTGTGGATACTTAGATCCTTCTTAGAAGGTGGTACAAAATACCCATGGAAGGAGTTACGGAGGCAAAGTCTGAAGCAGAGAGAGAAGGAATGACCATGCAGAGACTGCCCCAAGTGGGGATCCATCCCCTATACAACCACAAAACCCAGACTCTATTGTGAATGCCAACAATAGCTTGCTGACAGGAGCCTGATATAGCTGTCTCCTGAGAGGTTCTGCCAGTGACTGACAAATACAGATGTGGATACTCAACAGCCATTCATTGGAGTGAGCACAGGGTCCCCAGTGGAGGAGCAAGAGAAAAGATCCAAGGAGCTGAAGGGGTTTGTAACCCCATAAGAGGAACAACAATATGAACTAACCAATAAGAGCTCCTTGGGACTAAACCACCAACGAAAGAAAACACATGGTGGGACTCATAGTTCTAGCTGCATATGTAGCAGAGGATGGCCTAGTTGGTCATGAATGGGAAGAGAGACCTTTGTTCCTGTGAAGGTTCTATGTCCCAGTATAGGGGAATGCCTGGGCTGGGAAGCTGGAGTGGGTGTGTTGCTTATCAGGGGGAGAGGGGAGGGGATGGGAGCTTTTAGGAGGGGAAACTGGGAAAGGGTATAGCATTTAAAGTGTAAATGAAAAAAAAATCTAATAAAAAAAATAAACAAGTCTTAGAAAGACAAAAAACAAATGAATGAATGAATGAATGAATGAAAGAAAACCTAGCAACTAGGATAAAGATTAAAAACTAAACCTTCATTTATATCTTCTAGAAAAGGGAAAATAGGTTTTTTGTTTGTTTGTTTGGTTTTTGGTTTTTGGTTTTGGTTTTTCTAGACAGGGTTTCTCTGTATAGCTCTGGCTGTCCTGGAACTCACTTTGTAGATCAGTCTGGCCTCAAACTCAGAAATCTACCTGCCTTTGCCTCCCAATGGCTGGGATTAAAGACATGTGCTATCACTGCTCAGGAAAATAGTTTTATTTAATGTAGTGACACTGAACATATCAATTCCAGGACAGGTCTTATGTTAGAGTTGCCTAAGTAACAAATAATGGACTCCAACGATGTGTGTCTGAGTATGCGTTTGTGTGTGTGTGTGTGTGTGTGTGTGTGTGTATGTATGTATGTATGTATGTCTCTGTGTGTGTTCTTTTATGCTTTTATTTGGTTACAGTTTGCTGTTTGTCCATTTCTGTTTGGGTGCAGTATTATATTTTTTAACTTTGTGGTTTGGGAACTTTTGTTGTATCAGGATATTTTTTTTTTTCTTTTGGGAAAGAACTTTTTTGAGAAAGTTGAGTGGGTATGAAAATGGAAGGGATCGAGAGAACTTGGGAGAGGGGAAAATATCAAAATTTATTTAAATTTAATACTTGTTTTAAAATAATAAAAGTATAATGAAAGTAAAAGATGTGTCAAAAAGAGAGATAGTGGAGTAGAAGATATGAGATATAGGGCTGCAGCTAAGACATGTTTTGAATGTTCACATCAGAGTACTTATATGAAACCTGGTCATTATGTTCAGAAGGCTGGCTATGTATTCAATTTTTGAATTATCTATTTAAACAGAAAAAGAAAAAGAAAACGATTAATTACCAACTATAAAAATCAAAATTAAATACAGGTAATTAATTGGATGAAAGGTGATTATACTGTTATGTTTCTGAGTTTTATTAAAGCTGATATATAAGTGCATACTACTAGTGTCTGTCTTGGTGACACTGTTACTGAAGGGCACTGACATCATCATCAATGAATAGCAGTTACAATTCCATACTAAACAATGAATTGCTTGATTAAGTTAGTAGTATTCAAGGATGCTGCTGCTGTTTTAAACTAAGAATGAATGGGAGAAGCTGGGCAGTCATGGCACATGTCTTTAATCCCAGCACTTGGGAGGTAGAGGCAGGTGGATTTCTGAGTTCGAGGCCAGCCTGGTCTATAGAGTGAGTTCCAGGATAGNCAGNNCTATACAGAGAAACCCTGTCTCCAAACAAACAAACAAACAAAAAACAAAAAACAAAACCCCACAAAATGGAAAAAAAATGGGAGAACCTTTTGAACAACTTATTGACACTAAATATATATGTGTTAACTCAGTGTTTCTTCCAGTAAAAATGAAAAATATAAAAGAAGTCTTCATATTGACATGTTATTTGAGAAATCTAAATTCCAATTCTGAGAAGAAAACAAGTCTTTTCTTAGATGATGAGTTATGCCACAGATAGAGCATGTCCTTGTGATTAAAAATGGAAATTTTCCTTTAAATGGGAAAGTCAAGCTTAAATTTACATTTCTCTTGGAACATTTGCAGTAAGGAAAAGGAAAAATGTGTTATCAGTCTTATCTCTAAAAGAAAACATCTCTTCACTCTGAACTTTTTTTTATTGACTATTTTATTTATTTACATTCCAAATGTTATCCCCTTTCCAGGATACCCTCTGGAAAACCCCTGTCTCATGCTCCCTCCCACTGCTTCTGTGAGGCAGTTCACCCACACACCCATCCACTCCCACCTCCCATTCTGGCATTTCCCAACATGTGGGCATTGAGCTTTCACAGGATCAAGATCCTCTCCTCCTGTTGATGTCTGACAAGGCCATTCTCTGCTGCATGTGTGACTGGAGCCTTTGGTCCCTCCAATGTGTACTCTTTGGTTGGTGGTTTAGTTCCTGGGAGCTCTGGGGGATCTGGTTAGTTGATATTGTTGTACTTCCTGTGGGTGTCAACCCCCTTCAGCTCCTTTATTCCTTTCTCTAACTCCTCCACTGAGGGCCCATGCACACTGAACATTTTAAGCACTTGAAACTAGACACTTGAATTCATCCATCAAAAGTTAAGCCCCTGTTAGTCTTGAAAGTTAGACAACACATCATTTCATCATTTAAGAAAGATCATTAAACCTAGAATAACTTTTAGTTTTTATCCTATTTGATAAAAGGAGAAAGAGATCCTTCCAATCTGCATACAACCATTGGGTATCAAGAAGAAATGAGCCTATTTTAACATGTGCCAATAAACATGTTGATCAGCAAGCAAGATATCGGCACTGGTTAGGATGATGTACTTACTTATAGAGACAAAAAATCTAAGTGTTCAGTCACACCTTGGAGTGTAGTCAGGACACTTTTACAAATGGGTATCTGTCTGTTAAAAACTTATATTTTAGCACCATTTCATCATTAGGTATTCTTTGTGAAAAATAAAAATATGTGCAATAATTCTCACACTTCATTTAGTGGGTGAGTGGTGGTTGGTGGTTTCCACCTATTTCTGTAGTATCCTGAACTTTGATTTCATAAATATCAACTACTAATTAAATGATGAAATTCCATTTCTTATTCTATATTATTTCTTTATGTTGATATTGAAAGTAAATTTGTGAGTTACGAACTTGATTTTGTCTGCATTAGAAAGAAAAAGCCAACCAAACATACAAAGAAACAAAACAGAATACGAATCTCCCTTTGTAGTGGTAAAGGTTACTGCATTGTTAGTTCAGAGCTTGGCGTGATTGCCACTTTACTATTCCTGGTTTACAGACTTTCTAGTGGATTAATCAGGCACAATGAAATGCTTCATGGAAACAGCATCCTCCCCTCACTGCAAATCTAACATCATTAATTTTTATTTTCTATGTGCTTCCAACATAAAAACACACTTGAAAGAATTTCAATAATCCATATTGTGAAAAATCCCATATTTCCATAAGCATTTTGCAAAATATTAACTATTAAGTATATATCTATTATTACATTATATATAATATTCACTTGCCTGAGTCCTGTATCTTTCTTTGTTCATTACTTAATCTGTGAGTTTTGTATCTTTTTTTCAGATTGAATATTTTACTATAGTTATAAAAGCTTTAACTATCTTCAGAGACAAGTGGTTAGAAGCTGTTTCTAGAGAGCTCTTTATTCTTTTATTATTCTAAAAGTTTTATAAAAATGTAAATAGTAGATGCTAAATACATTTAAGCTTAAAACACTGGCACTGATCTTTACTGTTCATAAGTTACTCTTCAGTGTAGAGTTTGCAGTTAAGTAAGCAAATAAATGAATACACATTGAAATTAAATGTAAAAGAATTATTGAAGCAACCCTGTAGGAGGGCCAGGAGTCTCAGCCTGGAGTCCTGAGATCTCTCAGACCCTGGACCACCAACCAGGCAGCATACACCAACTGATATGAGGGCCCCAACACATATATAGCAGAGGACTGCTGGGTCTGGGTTCAGTCAGAGAAGATGCACCTAACCCTCAAGAGACTGGAGGCCCCAAGGAGTTTAGAGGTCTGGTGGAATGTGGGGTGTGGGATGTGGGTGGGTGGATGGGGACATCCTCTTTAAGACAGGGATGCAGGGAAGGGGTCTGAGCTGTGGAGCAGATGGAGGGTGGACTGGGAGGGGAATTAATTCTGGAATGTAAAAATAAATAAATAAATAAATAAATAAATAAATAAATAAATAAACGAAAAGTAAAAATAAAGGAAATGTTGAGTATAGTAAACATTAGTAAACATTAGGAATATTTAGTAAAGAATGAATTAATTTTTTAAAATCTACTTTAAATTCATGCAAATCTCTGTAAAATGTGTGGTTTTTTTTTGTTTTGCTCAGCCTGACTCCCAGACTGGCCTGTCAGCATTGTCAAGCTGTTGCCTCAGGATTCTTTGTGTTAAGATTTCAGCACATGGGGACCCATCATGTCTGAGATGTAAACCTCGTTGCAGATCCCGTATAGGCTACCTAAACTGCCTGAATTCAGGCTATGTCACAAATACGCCTTTAATAGACTCCCTGTTTCACGTACAATGCAAACTCAATGCAAGTTAATGGTGTTTTTTTCTTAATGTTTGCATTTATCTGGAGAATGAAATATTAACGTTTAATCACATAAATAGTCTAGAACTGTTTTTGTGCTCTGTCCTCACTGTGCAGAGAAGTTAAGAGAATAAAAGTCACGCTAGTACTTTTTTCTGATTATTGCACATCATTCTTGCTGATGCTATTCCTGCTATTTTTAAAATATGTTGACTAATAATACTGAGTTTCCTCCATAATTGTTGTGAAGAATCAACGGAAAAAAACTATCTGAAGATGAATTATGTGGCCTAGGTCTCCAGCTAAACAAGCTAAATAAATACTGTATAGAAAGAAGACATCTAAGTCGGCCATACACATTCTTAAAATGGCCAATTCAAACACGCGGAAGGATGTGGGGGATTTATTGCTCCAGTTCTACTTCTCTGTGTGGCCCTCAATCTCTGCTTCATCCTAATGTCTGTCTGAAAAGTTCTTTTAACCAGCACTTCGCAGACATTTTCATTAACTGATTTTTAAGAGTAAACCTGATATATCTGTATTAGCCATTTATTATTCGTTTCATTCTTTTGAGTTTTAAAGATTTTATCATAATAATATATATGTGACTATTGCATTCCTGAATATGTTCAATGCCTTATTATTATCACATAAGAATGGCAATTAAATTTACCTTAATTATAATTGTGGTGAATGAATGACTTAATAAATACTACTCTTGCTTTATGGTTTTATATCCTTTAAATAATTAAAGATTTTTGTTATAATTGCTATTAGGAAATATTTTGTGACTTTACAGTGTATATATTTCCCTATTTTCAGAAGGGAACACGATTCCCTTGCTTAATGGCTATTAATTACTCAGAGGTGGCTCTGTCACTTCACCCATGATAGAATCCAATGCTGACAGTTGCCATATTAATGGTTATTCAGAACAATTATACACTGAGGGAGGATAGCTAATTTTCTCTCAAAACAAATGTATTTCAAATTTGACTCAGATATATAGGTATTTCAATTCTTCTTCTTTGCCAAATTTTTATACTTACAACTTATCATAAAACCACAGGAGGGGGAAAATGCTGAAATAGTTCAAAATCATTATATCATCTGACACCAGGGATTGAGCCAGGCCAGCTTGGTGATGCATTGTGTTTCTTCCCAATCCCAGTTAGAACTGGACTTGATGGAACAAAGCTGAACATGAATGCAAGACTGTTTTCTGTTTTGAAGAGCACATGTAGTGTGAGTTCTGGGCACATATTGCGACAATGACTTTGTGTTCTCATGAAAATACGCATACAGAGAAGCAGACATGAGCGTATGATTTTATACTTTGAAGGGAAGGTAATCTGTCCAATTGGAGAGAAGTTTACTCAGCTTTAAATGACGTTGGGAGAGGGGTGGGACTTGGCAGGGAGCAGACGTGGTAGGTGAAGGACTGAGCGTGATGGTAACAAAAGCGCTTGTCTAGGAAGGAGCTTGGCCACATGCTTCAATCACAGCAGCCACTGAACAACGAAAAGGACAAAAAATGTGCACTTCATCTGACTTTTGCTGGAGGAATTTACATAATCATATTGTAAGTCTAGTAAGAAATTCAATATACCCTTATATTCAATTTATAATAATAATCAAAAGTTGGTGTCTTATCTTTCCAGGCGTGTTCCATATACACAAGCCAATCACTGTTACTTTTGTTTCACAAATAACTGAAAAGACAACATTTTCAGGTTAGATATATATTAATTTATTCATCTGTTGATTTGTTTGTGTATCTTTGTGTTTGTGTGCACTTTCATGTATATGCACTTTTACATACAGTGCATCTGTGGTTACACATGCCTATCAAGGTGAGATGGTAGGGAAGTGTGCATTTCATGTCTCGGGAGCCTTTCTATGAGGGAGAATCCCTGATGGCCTGGATCTTGCTAGCATATTTGGCTCCTTGGCCCAAGAGCACAGGACGTTTACCTGCTACTGACCCCTCCTCTCTGCGATTGTAAACATGGTACTCTGTGGTCACACTTACTGTTATTTTCTACTCACTAGTCCTTTTGTTTTGTTTTGTTTTTTTGCTTTTTCTTTTGATTTATTTTTTATTATTATTTTCTTTATTTACATTTCAAACGCTGTCCTGAAAGTTCCCTATACCCCCCACCCCCGCTCCCCTACCCACCCTACTCCCATTACTTGGCCCAGGCATTCCCTTGTGCTGGGTCATATAAAGTTTGCAAGCCTGGCAAACACTGAAGTGGATGCTCACAGCCAGCTATTGGATGGAACACAGGGCCCCCAATGGAGGAGCTAGAGAAAGTACCCAAGGAGCTGAAGGGGGCTGCAACCCTGTNAAGATGGCCTAATTGGCCATCACTGGGAAGAGAGGCCCCTTGGTCTTACTCATTAGTTCTTAAAAGGGCAAACACAATATTAGGGTTAGCTATGGTGTTTTCTTAAATACTTTATATTTTTGCTCCTTTTTCCCCATTGCCCCCCTCCCACCTGCCCATATCCTGATGATAGGCTTTCTGTTTCCTTCATTCCACTGAAATGTTCCATTAGACTCCTTTACTCTTCAAAACCTTTTTAGGATTCCAGCATGAATCACTGACATGATCCGGGGACTCTGCCACTAGCAAAGGAGCTGAAAGCAGTAGATGGCTACAAGAGCATGGAGAAAAACTTTTCTTTGAGTTTGTGCCCATACACTTATAGGAAGCAAGTGATGACCTGATAGTTTTTAAAGGGGAGAGAGAGAGAGAGAGAGAGAGAGAGAGAGAGAGGAAGTTGTGCTGTTCTGTAGAGGGATTCAGAGGAAGTATAGGAGTACAGGTTATAGTTTGTGTGTATGAATTTTATAAAGATAAGTTAATAAGTATGGAAAAGTCTCACTATGTGCACAACACTGGCCTTGAAGTCTGAAATCTAGCTGCCTGTCGTTCCTGAATTTTTTTATTTTGTTTTTGTTTTGTTTGTTTGTTTGGTTTTTATTTTTCCTCTTGAGTGCTAGAATTGAAGATGTGAAACTTCACTCAAAACTAATGCGTACATACATACATACATACATACATATATGTATTTAGAAGTTCTTCAGATTTTAATGCTCCCCTTTCTAACATTATGGCTAAAAACCACATATATACAATTAAAATGTAAGCACAATGTGTGTGTGAGAGACCCTGCATTTTTGAGTCTGGCTTATCTCACACTGTAGTACTCTCAAATGCATATATTTTCCTGCAAATGTCATTGTTTCATTCATCGACCAAAAAAAGTTTCCTTGTGCATATATAAAATATTTTTCTTACTTATTTATGTATTGGATTACCTCTAGGCTTTGTGGAGTTGCTCTTATCATTGTGGACAGTGTAGCAATAAAACCTGACTATGCAAGTATTCTGTAGCCTTCAGTGATGTTAAAACTTTCCCGAGTGAGATACACTTGGCAATGATTCCCCTACTCTTCAAACTGTCTCTTCATGTTTGTGTTCCACTTCCATGGAATTCCCTGCCTAAGTGATTTATTTCTTAGGCTATCAGAATCCTTTTCAGAAAGGCCTTAATTATACATAAAAGGCAAAGTGCTTTCATTTAGCAGTTTCAAAGTTGCAAGTCTTATTTAAAGGTCTCTAATACATTTTTACAGTTTGAGCAATACTATCCCTATTGCACCCTTCTGCTTGGAATGTCTAGTTTTCCAANCCCCTTGTTTAGAAAGGTTATGTTCTATGTAGACATCTTTGAGGGAGAAGTCAAGTGGATTTTTTTTCCTGGGCTCTCTATCCTGTTCTGTTGTTCTGCATGCCTCACCTATCCCTGGCACAACAATGCCATTGCTGCCATTGTCACTATGCGTCTATAGTATAATTTGAGTCAAATTTTCCTGATATTTCCAGATCATTTTTACTGCTTAGAATTATGCTGTCTTTTCAGATAATTTGTGTAATTGTTTAGGAATGCTTTCTCTAGTTCTGTGAAGAATGTCTTTAGAGTTTTGATGGTGATTAAGTTCATTTTGAAGACTATTTTTAGTAACAATTTCATATTTTCATATTTTTCTTTCTGTCTGTCATGAGAACTGAAGGCCCTACCATCTTTTGGTGGTTCTTTCTTAATGTTATCATTATTAACATTTTTTACCTCCTTGGTCAGTATTTCTAGGAAATACATATATATATCCTACTGATCTTGCTTGATGATTTTTACTTTTCATTTGCTGCATTGACATCACTGGGCCATAGAAATATCTGTTACACAGGATAATTTACCTCTTGTTGACAGACATGACATCATGAGCTGAATGACTCAAGGATAACTTCGTTTAGCTTAGTTCAGACTCTCCTGTTCAACAGACACCTTTCCCTAAAAGTGCCGTTCCCTACACCATGACTGGGGTACTCATGTTTACTGTCTTATGGATCACAAAATCTTTGAAGTCCCATTTCTTGATAACAGAAAGAGATTTTATGATGTTATGGTATCCTTTGATGATGGAAGCAGAAAGTGGTATACATGGGTTTAGTTTATACTCACCATGGCTGCAAGGTGACAAGAGATCAGGAAACTCTGGCAAGGAGTCCACCAATCAACGGAAGCTACACAGTGACTGGTAGAAGAAAATGCACAAATGCTAGCTGTTTCAGACCTAGGAGCCCCAAATTATTCTTTTATGAATGAAGATGCCTAAGACCTAGAAGTCATCAGTTCCACAGACATATTTATTGGTTCCCATTGTTATTTTAATTTAATGTTGTTTTGTAACACAATGCGTAGAATTTGAATTCAACTGTGAACAGTATGAAAGGAAAACATGTTAGATTGTTGTACCAGCCAAATATTATTGTTGCTAATATATTTACACTTAATTATAAGACAGTTTCATTTTCCTCCTTCAAATAATTATTAAGTGAGTATCATAAAATGTGGCATTAGTAAAAAGAAATATGATTTTGGTATTGAGACTCCATTTAGAAATTTAGCATCTCAGCAGCATAGATCATGATAATAGTAAAGCATTATTTTGCTTTATGCTTCCTGCTTAATAAGCACTGGAAAATGAGAACTGTGTCTACTGCTAAAGCCACATTTATGTAGAATGCTGCTGAAATAAAGGCCTCCAACATTTCCAAAGGTGCAATTGAAAGATATGTTACCATACTCACCATTAATCATCACAGGTACCTGTCATAGTATGTGTTCCGAGGCCTTTCCATCTGTATTCCATGAACAAGGCACATGCAAAGTTGTACAAGGTAGCAAACAATACTTTTCAGCTTTTCAAAGAAAGAATAGAAAACTATTTAAGGGCTGTAGACACTAACATAACAGCATTCTATGGAAGTTACTCTTATAGGTTATCTCATTACTCTTTTAGGTTCAAGACTANACTCTAAGTCTTGATCAAGCAAGTGAGGAAGTGCTGGGGCACTATATGAAAAGACACCTCCATTCAGTCCACCAGCACTTGAACGTCTGAGGAACATAGCAACCTCCTCATCTGCCCGTGTTACAGAACTGGAATTTNTGGTCAAGAATTCCAAACTGACAAAGCAAAAAGTCCCAGCACATGATAAACACTATTTTAGTGAAGATTTCATACAGTATTTTTGTTTGTTTGGTTGGTTGGTTTGGTTTGGTTTAGTTTTAATTTCAGAACTTCGACAGTGTGGAGAGAAAAATACAGGCTAAGAAGATTAATTAAAATGAGCATCCAGGCCTGTTAGTGCTGACAAGAACCAGCAGAGGGAGATGAACAGGCAAGTGAGACAGGATTTAGGGAAATGATGAACTTCAAAAGACTGCCTTTAAGGACTACCTGTGGGCTTTCCAATGACTGTACTGTGTTCTAAGGGTTGGGATTGTGGGAACTAAAAGAAATACCTTTTGTTATCTAGTGGGTGGTGCCTTTAGAAGTAAATGAATCTCGTGCCCAGTTTCAAAACAAGAAATCTAACATCTGTGTTTATACCCATATTAAACAGAGTTTCAATAAGGCACTGCAAATACTTGGGTCATATTTCACAATCATTAGACAATTAGTTCATTCCTGAAGGAAAACAGTTCATGTGCAAGTCAGTTTTTAAAGTTAGCAAAAGGGAAAGCTCCGCATGTGTTGGATGATTTATTGATTAAAATATGTACTTTCCACAAAATCCATTATAAACTAAAATAGCAAAGTAAATTTGGCTTATTATTAGGATGTGCAATTAAAATACTTTGTGTCAAACTTTATAATTTAATATTATTCATACATTATAGTACTGCTCATACATTGTTACATTGTCCATTGAGAAATGAAGTTTATGTACCTCTATGTATGTTAAGAATGTGTTATATTTAGTTATAAAATGATGTACTATATTTGGAAGTGTGTTTTAGAGTTGTGTGTCTGCTTTAAATAGGGATGCAAAATCATGTATTTTTCTCACTCTTTATGGTCACATGTTTATGTTAAAGTTTGTGTGTTTTAGATGAACATACACATGTGTACATATAAAGGCCAGATGTAAATATCAAGCATTGTTACAAAGATGTGGTCCACATTGTGTATTTTTAAATTATTTCTTTTATTTTTTAAAACATAATTACGTTATTTACACATAACCTTCCCTTTCTTTAAAGTGTGACGTATAACCCTCTTTGTTTTCTTTGAAATTCATGTCCTCCCTTTTACATTCTTTGTTGCCTCCTCATCACACAGAATGTACATACACAACAGACACACATGTGGCACACACATATATGTTTTTATATGTGTATATGTATGTGTATGTATATGTGTAAGTCTCTACATAAATGTTTACATGGTTTAAATGATAAATCCTCAATGTTCCTTGCTCCTTCCAAGAACCAAAGTCCATCTTAGACACTGCTTCTTCCTAGAGACAAAGACCATCTAAGAAAATCTCTAAGCTTGAGAATCCTTCTTTTGAGTTGCTGATCAAGGCTGTCCAAGAAACTCTCAAAATAATATAAAGTTTTGCTATCATCCTTGGCTGTCTCCTGGAGGTGGAAGGTACATTTCTTTATTGCTGAAAATACCATATCCTTCTGATTCAGGGAGCAGGGACCCCTGACTTGAAAATGACTTAAATGCCTCATCTCTTAGAATTGATTTTCATTTTACCAGAAGGTACTGTGCAGCTTCCAAAGGAGGCAAAAAAACCATCGTCCTACCCAAGTGTAAGGCAATGAGCTCTCTTGTTTTTGAAAAGATGTCTTTTTCTTTCCCTGGACCTTCTAGATGTAGCTAGGTTGGCAGGCTAGTGATCCCATGGTCTGCCTGTCTCTTCTTCTCCAGTGATCTCATTTCTGGACACACAGTACACAGACCTGGCATTCATTCATATGAGGTTCTAGATGTTAGACTCAGATTTTCATGCTTCCAAAACAAATGTTTTACTGAACAGCCATATCTTCAGCATTTAGAATAGCATTTCTAGATACTATATTAACATCAGTATTCCTTATATCTCNAAAATATCACCAATAAAGCAAATAAGCAATAAAAATGAGATTAATATCTGAGATAATTTAGTTGGCAGTTTGTTCCCTCTCTATTTTCTTGTGCCCCATACATTANGGAGATGAACAGGCAAGTGAGACAGGATTTAGGGAAATGATGAACTTCAAAAGACTGCCTTTAAGGACTACCTGTGGGCTTTCCAATGACTGTACTGTGTTCTAAGGGTTGGGATTGTGGGAACTAAAAGAAATACCTTTTGTTATCTAGTGGGTGGTGCCTTTAGAAGTAAATGAATCTCGTGCCCAGTTTCAAAACAAGAAATCTAACATCTGTGTTTATACCCATATTAAACAGAGTTTCAATAAGGCACTGCAAATACTTGGGTCATATTTCACAATCATTAGACAATTAGTTCATTCCTGAAGGAAAACAGTTCATGTGCAAGTCAGTTTTTAAAGTTAGCAAAAGGGAAAGCTCCGCATGTGTTGGATGATTTATTGATTAAAATATGTACTTTCCACAAAATCCATTATAAACTAAAATAGCAAAGTAAATTTGGCTTATTATTAGGATGTGCAATTAAAATACTTTGTGTCAAACTTTATAATTTAATATTATTCATACATTATAGTACTGCTCATACATTGTTACATTGTCCATTGAGAAATGAAGTTTATGTACCTCTATGTATGTTAAGAATGTGTTATATTTAGTTATAAAATGATGTACTATATTTGGAAGTGTGTTTTAGAGTTGTGTGTCTGCTTTAAATAGGGATGCAAAATCATGTATTTTTCTCACTCTTTATGGTCACATGTTTATGTTAAAGTTTGTGTGTTTTAGATGAACATACACATGTGTACATATAAAGGCCAGATGTAAATATCAAGCATTGTTACAAAGATGTGGTCCACATTGTGTATTTTTAAATTATTTCTTTTATTTTTTAAAACATAATTACGTTATTTACACATAACCTTCCCTTTCTTTAAAGTGTGACGTATAACCCTCTTTGTTTTCTTTGAAATTCATGTCCTCCCTTTTACATTCTTTGTTGCCTCCTCATCACACAGAATGTACATACACAACAGACACACATGTGGCACACACATATATGTTTTTATATGTGTATATGTATGTGTATGTATATGTGTAAGTCTCTACATAAATGTTTACATGGTTTAAATGATAAATCCTCAATGTTCCTTGCTCCTTCCAAGAACCAAAGTCCATCTTAGACACTGCTTCTTCCTAGAGACAAAGACCATCTAAGAAAATCTCTAAGCTTGAGAATCCTTCTTTTGAGTTGCTGATCAAGGCTGTCCAAGAAACTCTCAAAATAATATAAAGTTTTGCTATCATCCTTGGCTGTCTCCTGGAGGTGGAAGGTACATTTCTTTATTGCTGAAAATACCATATCCTTCTGATTCAGGGAGCAGGGACCCCTGACTTGAAAATGACTTAAATGCCTCATCTCTTAGAATTGATTTTCATTTTACCAGAAGGTACTGTGCAGCTTCCAAAGGAGGCAAAAAAACCATCGTCCTACCCAAGTGTAAGGCAATGAGCTCTCTTGTTTTTGAAAAGATGTCTTTTTCTTTCCCTGGACCTTCTAGATGTAGCTAGGTTGGCAGGCTAGTGATCCCATGGTCTGCCTGTCTCTTCTTCTCCAGTGATCTCATTTCTGGACACACAGTACACAGACCTGGCATTCATTCATATGAGGTTCTAGATGTTAGACTCAGATTTTCATGCTTCCAAAACAAATGTTTTACTGAACAGCCATATCTTCAGCATTTAGAATAGCATTTCTAGATACTATATTAACATCAGTATTCCTTATATCTCNAAAATATCACCAATAAAGCAAATAAGCAATAAAAATGAGATTAATATCTGAGATAATTTAGTTGGCAGNTTGTTCCCTCTCTATTTTCTTGTGCCCCATACATTAACAGTGCGAGTATATCCTGTATAATGAAACAGTAACCTGAGTTTTAGAAGATCCTCAGNTGATTAGAGAGCACTGAAATTTGCGGGGCCTATTTCTGTTCTGTGGGATGACGTTCTTTCCACTTATTTGCTAACAGAATCCACATTCTGTTCACATTTTGGGTGGCCATGCTAATTATGATCCTTTCCCAGCCTCTGGGGACAAAGGTTGATTAGACTAAGCCAAGCATGTTAATTTAATTCCCCTTGCCTCCAACTATTTAAACACAANCTTGTGAGTCAGCCNNATGCAAGTACTAGAAGCCATTTTAAGGAATTATGGAAAAACGCTGTTAAAGGGTAGGGAGAAGAAAGGGTTGGCTCTTCTTTGCTGTAGATATTTTCTACATGCAAGTAATGTCTAGGATGGCAGCACATCACTTGGTCCTAGGAAGAACAGGCAGAAGAATAGCCTAGGAGCTATACCACATTCTGTCGAGGTAGAGTTCTTTCCTCTGGCCCAGAACCAGTCTGAAGCCAGCATTCTCAGCAATGGGGAATGGACTTTATTGTTCATTCTTGGTTTTTAGTCAGCATCTCTGTTAATTATCNTAACAGATATNNCAACTCNCAGTAATTGACATTGTAATAGTAACATGAGCCACATTAGNTCCNTTTNAGTCACTGTCNTTTTCATCTATAGGACTATAATGAGAAGTGCCTCCAAAGCATGGTGACATCATTANAGATATCCTTGGTGAATTAAAATTTGGGT
>NC_034593.1:42519558-42521321 GCF_900095145.1 Mus pahari
GTTGTTCTGCATGCCTCACCTATCCCTGGCACAACAATGCCATTGCTGCAGTTGTCACTATGCGTCTATAGTATAATTTGAGTCAAATTTTCCTGATATTTCCAGATCATTTTTACTACTTAGAATTACTCTGTCTTTTCAGATAATTTGTGTAATTGCTTAGGAATGCTTTCTCTAGCTCTGTGAAGAATGTCTTTAGAGTTTTGATGTGATTAAGTTCATTTTGAAGACTAGTTTTAGTAACAGTCAATTTTCATATTTTTTCTTTCTATCTGTCATGAGAACTGAAGGCCCTACCATCTTTCGGTGGTTCTTACTTAATGTTATCATTATTAACATTTTTTACCCCATGGTCGGTATTGCTAGGAACGTTATTATTTGAATGGGATATATTTTCTACATTTGCACACATATATATCCTACAGATCTTGTTTGATGATTTTTACTTTCCATTTACTGCACTGACATCACGGGGCCATAGAAATATCTGTTACACAGGATAATTTACCTCTTGTTGACAGACATGGCATTATGAGCTGAATGAATCAAGGTTAACTTCGTTTAGCGTAGTTCAGACTCTCCTGTTCAACAGACACCTTTCCCTAAAAGTGCCGTTCCCTATACAGTGACTGGGGTACTCATGTTTACTGTCTTATGGATAACAAAATCTTTGAAGTCCTGTTTCTTGATAACAGGAAGAGATTTTATGATGTTATGGGATCCTTTGATGATGGAACCAGGAAGTGGTATACATGGGTTTAGTTTATGCTCACCATGGCTGCAAGGTGACAAGAGATCAGGAAACTCTGGCAAGGAGTCCACCAATCAACGGAAGCTACACAGTGACTGGTAGAAGAAATGCACAAATGCTAGCTGTTTCAGACCTAGGAGCCCCAAATTATTCTTTTATGAATGAAGATGCCTAAGACCTAGAAGTCATCAGTTCCACAGACATATTTATTGGTTCCCATTGTTATTTTAATTCAATGTTGTCTTACAATGCGTAGAATTTGAATTCAACTGTGAGCAGTATGAAAGGAAAACATGTTAGATTGTTGTACCAGCCAAATATTATTGTTGCCAATATATTTACACTTATTTATAAGACAGTTTCATTTTCCTCCTTCAAATGATTACTAAAGGAGTATCATAAAAGGTGGTATTAGTAAAAAGAAATATGATTTTGGTGTTGAGGCTCAATTTAGAAATTTAGCATCCCAGCAGCATAGATCATGATATTGAAAAAGCATTATTTTGCTTTATGCTTCTTGCTTAATAAGCACTGGAAAATGAGAACTGTGTCTACTGCCAGAGCCACATTTGTGATGGTGTAGAATGCTGCTGAAATAAAGGCCTCCAACATTTCCAAAGGTGCAATTGAAAGATATGTTAACATACTCACCATTAATCATCACAGGTTCCTGTCACAGTATGTGTTCCGAGGCCTTTCCATCTGTATCCCATGAACAAGGCACATGCAAAGTTGCACAAGGTAGCAAACAATACTTTTCAGCTTTTCAAAGAAAGAATAGAAAACTATTTAAGGGCCGTAGACACTAACATAACAGCATTCTATGGAAGTTACTCTTATAGGTTATCTCATTACTCTTTTAGGTTCAAGACTAAACTCTAAGTCTTGATCAAGCAAGTGAGGAAGTGCTGGGGCACTATATGAAAAGACACCTCCATTCAGTCCACCAGCACTTGAACGTCTGAGGAACATAGCAACCTCCTCATCTGCCCGTGTTACAGAACTGGAATTT
>NC_034593.1:42521506-42522919 GCF_900095145.1 Mus pahari
TCTGTGTTTATACCCATATTAAACAGAGTTTCAATAAGGCACTGCAAATATTTGGGTCATATTTCACAATCATTAGACAATTAGTTCATTCCTGAAGAAAAACAGTTCATGTGCAAGTCAGTTTTTAAAGTTAGCAAAAGGGAAAGCTCCGCATGTTTTGGATGATTAATTGATTAAAATATGTACGTTCCACAAAGTTCGTTATAAATTAAAATAGCAAAGTAAAGTTGGCTTGTTATTAGGATGTGCAATTAAAATACTTTGTGTCAAACCTTATAATTTAATATTATTCATATATTATAGTAGTGCTCATACATTGTTACATTGTCCATTGAGCAGTGAAGATTATGTACCTCTATGTATGTTAAGAATATGTTATATTTAGTTATAAAATGATGTACTATATTTGGAAGTGTGTTTCAGAGTTGTTTGTCTGCTTTAAATAGGAGTGCAAAATCATATATTTTTCTTACTCTTTATGGTCACGTTTATGTTAGAGTTTGTGTGTTTTAGATGAACATACACATGTGTATATATGAAGGCCAGTTGTAAACATCAAGCATTGTTACAAAGATGTGGTCCCCCTTGTTTATTTTTATATTATTTCTTTTATTTTTAAAATTATAATATAATTACATTAATTACACATAACCTTCCCTTTCTTTAAACTGTGATGTATAACCCTCTTTGTTCTCTTTGGAATTCATGTCCTCCATTTTACATTCTTTGTTGCCCCCTTATCACACACACACATACACAACAGACACACATATATGTTTTTATATGTGTAAAAGTATGTGTATGTATATGTGTAAGTCTCTACATAAATGTTTACATGGTTTAAATGATAAATTCTCAATGTTCCTTGCTCCTTCCTAGAGCCAAAGTCCATCTTAGACACTGCTTCTTCTTAGAGACAAAGACCATCTAAGAAAATCTCTAGGCTTGAGAATCCCTCTTTTGAGTTGCTGATCAAGGCTGTCCAAGAAACTCTCAAAATAATATAAAGTTTTGCTATCACCCTCGGCTGTCTCCTGCAGGTGGAAGGAACATTTTTTTTTTTTATTGCTGAAAAGACCATATCCTTCTGATTCAGGGAGCAGGGACCCCTGACTTGAAAATAACTTAAATGCCTCATCTCTGAGAATTGATTTTCATTTTACCAGAAGGTACCGTGCAGCTTCCAAAGGATGCAAAAAAAAACAAAAACAAAAACAAAAACAAAACAAACACACACACACACACACACACACACAAAAAAACACACAAAAAAACAATGTCCTACCCAGGTGTAAGCCAATAAGCTCTCTTGTTTTTGAAAAGATGTCTTTTTCTTACCCTGGACCTTCGAGATGTAGCTAGGTTGGCAGGCTAGTGATCCCATGGTCTGCCTGTCTCTTCTTCTCCAGTGAT
>NC_034593.1:42523929-42531173 GCF_900095145.1 Mus pahari
ATTTGGGTAAATGTAAGATTCTATATACACATTAATATAGAAATATATATGCACATATATATGTATGTACATATATACACATATATATGTATATGTGTATACATATATATGTATGTGTATATGTGTATATGTGTGTATGTTTGTGTGTGTGTGTAAAACAAGTAAAGAAAATGATTTCAAGGGGAAAATACATGGGAGGGATACAAGGAAGGAAGGAAAGGGAAGAAGTAAAATTATTTAATTTGATATTTTTAAATTTTAAGATGCTTAATTAAAAAGTCTTTAAAACATGAATTGAAACTGGCTCTCTTAAAAAATACAGTACAAAATAAAAACAAAATTACATGCATTTTTCATATTAGTAGAGAAACTTCAATGTAATAAAAAATGTACTTACAAAGCTGGAGAAGTGGGAAAGTGGTAGGTAAAGTGTTGGCTAGGTAAACATGAGCACCTGGGTTAGAATTTCAACACACACATGTTATTTTTCATCTTTTGTAGTTCCTACACTCACAGCAAAGTGTAGCCCAGTGGATTCTGGACGCTTGTCAGCCAGCCAGTATATCTACAACATCAAACATCTGGTTCAATGAGAGACTCTGACTCAAAAATGAAGTACAGAGAGAGTTAGGAAGGAACCTGCAGATACATGTGTATAAGCAAGCATACACACATGCAGGAACATATGCAGAGTGTAGCTACATACTCTATATTATTTGACTCTTTTGTGTGTGTGAGCATTATTTAATGCTATCATCTTCCCACATAAAAACAACAACAGCAACATACAATTAATTGCAATTAAGCACAAATACACTACATTTAGATAAAGTTTAAAAGTTGACTATTTATTCTGAGGTCAAGACCTCAGCTAATGATGGTTATAGGTCAACTTTAGAAGATATAAAATGAAATATTTCCCTTATTGTAAGAAGTTTACTGGACAGAATTGATCTGAAGTATTGTAAGGTGTTTATGGCTTTTATTTAAAATTGGGAAGTCTTCATATTTTTGGCACGCAGTGATTTTCTTTGCAGTATGTATACTCATCTTACACATTTGCCTAAAAGAATTGTTTGTGGAAGTGTCTATATAACTCATGTCAAACCTTCCTGTAGAGTTAGCTTGGTTATTTCAGAATTTGGCGGTTCCCTTTAAAAAGCTTAGTTTAGACCTGTATTCAGTCATCAGACCTATGTTCTCTCTCTCTCTCTTTTTTTTGTGATCAGTTTATTTATTTCTTTTAATTCACTCTGAGACTCCAGTCAACAAGACAATGTTTACCACATTCAGAATGAGGCTTTCCTACTCAATTAAACTTTTGGGGAACACCTTCAGAGATATTCCCACAAATGTGTTTCCACAGGGGAATGCCAGGGCCAAGAAGTGGGAGTGGGTGGTTAGGGGAGCAGGGGCCAGGGAAGGTTATAGGGAACTTTTGGGATAGCATTTGAAATGTAAATAAAGAAAATATCTAATAAAAAAAAAAAAGAAAAAAAAAAGAATTGAGATATAACCTTAAATAGAAACAATTAAACAAACAAACAAACAAAAAAGACAGGGAGGGTGCGATAGTTTTATCTTCATTTTCAGACCTATGTTCTCTTAAGGAGAGCAGCAACTCCCACAAATTGTACTCTAACCTCCAATGGGTTCAACGTGACATGCATGTCAACACGCATACACTTTCTACACACAAAGTAAATAAACAACATTTTAAAAACTATTTGTAAAAGGTGCTGTCTATTTCCACTTCCCTTGAACAGAGTACTTATAATTTCATATTTTAACAGATTCTAATATAAATGGGACTTGTGAGGCCAAGTAGTTAGACGTCAGGGTTCCTGTTAAACATCACTGTTTTCTTAATATTTTTTTCACTGGAGAACAAACACTTATTGCCAAGATCAGGGTCCATAAAGAAGCTGAGCCTCTTTCTTAGTCAGCAGCCAACATCAACCATGAGAAGAATGAGTGAACTGTCTGGGAACTTAGGGTCTCAGCTTCTATGTTCCCCAGCACAAAGCCTAAACTCTTCAGTGATCTGTGCACTAGGGATGTTGTCTAACTATGTTCTTAGCCCACAATTCCATGAACAAAACAAATAGGCAATTTATGTCAATAAATTTTTGCAACGCTACAAGTGAATTAAATATACTAAATCTTTAAAAATCTCATTCTCTTGATCTAAGACTAGATGGTTTATTAAGTGATCAATGGCGGAAAATTGGTCCGTATGTCACTTAAGAAAAAACTTGTATTATGATTCTGTCACATTTTTGTCAGATTCAGTCACCCCTCTGAGACATGTTCCATTCTTTCAGAAATAGAGATAAATGTTATCTCAGAGCTGATGAGATAATATGTAAATACAAAACAAAAAGCAAAAACAAACAAACAAACCTGTGCAGTGCTGAACACCAGGTAGATAGAAGCAAATGGAGCTGAACTGCCACAGTATTGGAGAACCAATATTAGCTATTCAGAGGATGAGTAATATTTACTGGTGTGTACATGAGTCATGAGTCCTTACTACAATGAAACTTCTGTGTTTTAACTTAGCATAATTTTTTTCCCAATTGTACATACCTTTTCATGGATTTTTGGGATTTGAACTCAGCTCCAAATGCTTGCGTAGAAAGGACATTACTCAATTGACCCTACTCCTTAACCCTTCCTTCTGTGCTAAAGAGCTATAATATAGATTTTTAGTCCATCTGTCTCTGAAGGGACACTTATATTTTCATACACTATAATTTGGGAATATTAATAACTGTCAAGAGCCAGTATTTTTTCATATTTTGATTTCAGGTCTTCTGTAGATAAACCAGGAATTGAGAGCAAGCAGTGCTGTATGGTAAATGTGTTACAAAGGCCCCCTGTAGGACTGCATACTGTAGATGTAGCATTTAATATATTCGACCAACAATGTAGAGAACTACAAGTGTCTCTAGTTTTACCAGCAGGTTTTATCTTTTATTGCTTTGTTTCCTGGATATTTTTGCAATCAATACTGCCATCTATATGGTGATCTGAAGATGCAATCAATACTGCCATCAGTAAGGTGATCTGAAGATGTGGAGTTTGTATTGCTGACTAATGTTGCTAATCATCATTATGATTTATTTACTTGTCTTCCTGGAGATACTGTTGCTCATTTCAATCCCATTATTGATTTTTGTTACTACTAAGATCTAGTGCTTCTTCATATCTTCTGGAGACCAAAATGTGTTTAGACCGCTTACAACTATTTTTCTATTGCAATGACTCTTTTACATGCTACTATTTCTTTGACAGTACAGGGACCTTCATTTTTAATGTCATTTCAGCTGCCTAGCTTTGTGTTTGTTGACTGGCTTGTGGGTGTCATGTCTAAGAATCTGAGAAACTTGCTGTTTTTCTCAGCACTTGCACAGTTCCAGGGCTTCTGTTTCAGCACCTACCCCATGTGTGCTGGTTTTATTATTGTTGTCGTTGTTTTGAGTTTTCTTGTTTTTTCTTTTGTTTTGTTATGATTTTAACAATACGAAGCTCAAATTTCATCCTTTGTAAAGTAGACATCCAGTTTGACCAACAGTATTTGTGGAAGAGACTATTGTTATCTTATTGCGAATTCATAAAATTTTTATCAGAATTCCATTGAGTACATAGCTACTCCTTCATTTTTTAGATTTCTGTTTTGTTTCCTTGGACTGTATGCCATCTTTTGTACTTACTTAGAAACTTCGAAGTAAAATATTTAAAAATTTAAATTGAATCTAGGAGATCTTGCAGAAGTAACTTGCCACAAATAGAAAGCTATAATCAAACGCTGAAATGGAAAACGCATGGAAAATGGTACATAGTCCTGTGCTGTATTTAAGTGTAAATGTTCTGCAGCAAATGAAGTGCTGGAATTAACATTATCAATGTGCTTATTTCCGTACCGAGTAAGCATCTTAATGCCATCCTGCATAAATAATGGGGCTTGTGTTAGATTTCTGAAGAAAGTAAAAAGTACAGAGCTGCGGGGCCTCCTCGTTTATGCTGGCAAATCAGCCAGCATGCTTATGTGGTGTCATATTCAGATGCAGATGAACCAAACACCTGGAATCTTAAAAAATAAGCCATAAGCTACCTGCAAATTTCTCCTTGCACTTAATGCATCAGTGGAGCAATAATCAGCGATGGAAAGTTCATCCATTAGTAACTAATACTTGATAGTTTTCCAAGCATACAATAAGACAAGTTATTCACAGGACTCAGAACAATTGTAGCATAGGAGTACCTGTAAAAATGTCCCCTATGCTTTCTCCAAGTTGCTTACTGACTTAAAAAACAAGAACTCCCATCCATGTAAGAATGCCTACTGTTCACCTTATTTTGTTCATGCATAGATAGTCATGTAGATGAGAAAAAAACGTAACAATTAACATGCTGGCATGGACAGTGTGCAGCTCAGGAGCCTCAACTCTGGAGAGCACCACAGGCAACTCAGCAACACTGAGACAGCCTAGTATTCCCCAGGGAAGGGCACACCAATAGTTACCTAATAAAAAGTCATCAGCACTGAAAATCTACACAGTCAGCATTAAACAGTCTGAGCAGTGTGTATTTGTGTTTTTAGAAATGTGTGTGTGTGTGTGTGTGTGTGTGTGTGTGTGTGTGTGTGTGCGTAGTGGTGATGTGGTGATATGAAAAATACATCTGTAGCTATCTATTCAGTATGTAAAAATAAATTAAAAGGTGTTCATCACTAACTAACTGTTCTAATACTTAGCTTAAGAATAGTTTACAGTGAAATGTGAATGATAGTGTATAACTGCCCATATTCAACATCTCGTATTCACTCTAGGCCCAATTTTTGACAATTATAATACCTACACTGTTCATAGTTTTATGACTTGCATTTAGAAGATACTTAAGATATCCAATTTTTTAAAAATAAAACAGACATTTTGGGAAAAAAATTGGTGAGTACAACTCTTTTAATCACTGCTATTATAAAAAGTAAAATTTATTAGTAGTTAAAAAACAAGATACTTAAGGATTATTGGGTCAAAAATTGTGAGTTTTGTACTAAGATTCAATTTTAGTACAATGCTAGATATGTCCCAGAAATAATACATTAGGTGAGTATTGTGACAAAACATATTGAGCGGTGAACATATATTTTAACGTGTGTGTGTGGGTGGGTGTATGTGTGTGTATGTGTGTTTGTATGTATATGTGTATGTGTATACACAAATCCATATGTGTATAATATATATACATATATATACATACACATATACATATGTGTATAATATATATACATATATATATATATCCTATTATATTTTATATGTTTTATATGTTTACTACTTTTATATATACATCTCCATTCAATGGAGTGCACACCTTATTAAGAAAGGTGCCTACTCCTTTTTGAATTTTCTTTTAATTTGATCATATGTCTGAAAAACTTATTTCTGGCCACATGTGTAAAATAAAAGAAGAAATGATAGTTAAACTGTTCTCAGCATTCATGAATATGGGTACAACAGACCAAAGAGGAGGGGAGACAAGAGTCAGCAGAGGACAAGAACATTTAGGTGCGGACATGCAAACATAAGATAAAGTCAACTAGCTCCAGTTTCCCAGCTTCAGGCAGGGAAGATGCTCAGAACAGACCTTTCTTGTACTCATAGATTCTGGTGCTATAGTGAATATCACCTTTATGAATTAATGAAATGGGATTATATGAGCCAGGATGAATTTGCATAACATTAGTGATAGTATTAGTCCTCCCTTTGGATCAGGATTATGACCTTAATCTCCAATCAATTACATTTTTATAATAATGTTCTCCTCCAGTTGACCCTTGCAGGACTGGAGTCTGACCCCTGTGATTCATATCTGGGATTCGACAGTAACGCTCCTGTAAACTTGGTCTCTCTGAAGTCTCTGCTATGTCACATGCAGAGGGTACATCTACTCATGTCATAGGTTGTTCTGCAGATTTAGTGAGACTGTCCTGATGAAATCTTCCGCATGGTGTTGGACACAAAGAAAGCACTTGTGAAACGCCAACCATTTTGATGCCTTTTTGTGAGCATACGCGTGCCCACAGAGAAAACAAGGGAACAAATAATATGCTGCAGAAAAGTATCCAATGCCCTTTATTTTGCAAAAACATTCTCTTGGTGTCATTTCTACATATTTTAACATCTTGAAAGGAACTTTGAAATGTTGTCTTCTGTTTTTGTTTCTGTTTTGTTTTGTTTTGACATGTTATAGGAACATGATTAGTCCTGAAGATCAGCCTGCCTGTATTTTGCATCACCCAAGAGGCAAATGTCTGGGTGTGTCCCTGAGGGAGTTTTCAGGGAGGTTTGACTAGGGTACATTCTATTGGCTAAGGTCTATAACTAAATAAATAAGAAAGGAAGGGAAAGTGACAGCTAAGCCACAACATTGCTTTGAGCATTTTCCACCTAGGGGTCTGTACGATCAGCTACTTTATGCAGCCCCTCAAAGGACCAGAGCTGGTTTTGGCCCCTTGCTTCCTCCCTCACTATTGTTGTGTATTTGCAACAACATAGGAATATTCACTGACACTATAAATTGGATTATTATATTAACTTGCTCATGTAAGATATATAAGATACTGAAAATATTAAATCATATGTACACATTTTCATAATTTTTTTAAAAAGGTTAGCTGTTCATATTCTTTGGTTTTCTTTTTCCTTGAGCTTCTGGAATTAGGTCAGTATGTCTCTCACTGCTGAAAAGACATATTCATGCTCTGAGAAACAGTTATCACACACACACACACACACACACACACATACACACACATACACACAGTTTATAGATGATATGTGAGTGACCTTGTGTTTTCCACTGTTCCTCCAGTCATATAATCTAAGAATTTTTGGACAGGATTAATACTAACTGAAATGTTAGCTGTGAATACGTAAATGAAAGAGGAAGTCATGGGCTGAAATTACAGCTCAGTAACACCACACATACCAAACACACATGAAACACTCGAAAATGTTCCTACTACTCCAAAAGAGAAGATTTAGAGCTAGGAGCCTCAGATGAAAGAGAACATCTGACATTTGTTTTTCAAAAAACAGGAAGGGAAAGAAGAGAAAAAAAGGATGAACCTCATTGGTAAGATGAAATTAATTAAGAGGGAATGATTTAGTAAAACCCAGGGATCCTCTCTCTCTCCTCTCCTCCTCTCCTCTCCTCTCCTCTCCTCCTCTCCTCTC
>NC_034593.1:42531342-42538077 GCF_900095145.1 Mus pahari
TCTCTCTCTCTCTCTCTCTCTCTCTCTCTCTCTCTCTCTCTCTCTCTTTCGCACACACACACACAGACACACTACTCACTTCTATATAAAACACACAAGATTTTTAAAAGGAAAAATAAAATTAAAACTGAATTTAAAACATACCATAGCTATGTCTTTTGGGGAGTAAATATAGAAAAAGAAAGAAAAAGGATGCTATGTAAAGCAACATAGTAAATTAGGAAACTTGAAAAAAGAAAATGACTTGTGTGGCTGAACCCACAGATTTTATTGAAAATAATGACTTCAAATTTCCCTCTTTGTTTATTTCTTTTTCCTCTAAAATACCACATTTTTCTGCATGGTATGCCCTAAAATTAACTTCTCAAATGTTGGGAGTCGAGTATCCCAACACTCAGGAAGAAGATGTACCACAAAATTGAAACACTATGTCTATTTTCATGTGAAGTTTAACACACACACACACACACACACACACACACACACACACAAAACAGAACAGAAAGAAGAGTAATGACTCATGTAGCTTTCCTCTTGAAAGTAAAATTGGAATTATCACCAAGGCTAATCCAAAGTGCCCACAAAACAACCCTCACTGGACCTCCCTGTTTTGTAACAGAAGACAAGAAAATCTTGGACTTGTTAAATACTTTTATTTGGGTGCTTTCTGTAAGTTTTTTCTTCTTAGGACGTTAATATATGCATATTTTCATACAAAACTCTGTATGTAACTTGCTTTTATGCTTAACGAGTTTTTAATGAGTGTGTCAGCTAACCCAGGCTGTCCTCATAGTGCTCTGTAACCACGGGTGATATTTAACTTTTGATTCTCCTTCCTCCACATTCTTAGCTATAAGATTATAAGCCTGTCCTTCTTGTGCAGAATAAAGGTTGAACACTGGGCATCACTGTGTGAAGCAGACTGGACGGAAGTTCCCATCAGTTCTGCATATCTGTTCACAAGTGATAAGATTACAAGCCCATGCCACAGAACACCTTACTCTATATACATCAATTAAAAAAACCTATTATCTGTGATACTGTAGCTAATACAATATTTTAATAATTGTTTTCAATAAGAATTAAAATTTTATTGTTTTTATTATTCACTAATTAATTGTAATAGCCATAGAGCCACCTAAGATTTCCATAATTGGCAGTATATAGTTGCTAATATGCTGTTTTATGAAAAGTCCTGAGATCACACCAAGATTTCAAGAGAGATTAACAGTGTTTAAAAAGGAATACAGAATAGTAAATCCCTTCTCCTGAGGAACACACAGATTATTCTAAAGTTGATAGTTTTATGATTTCCACTATTTTGATTAATGAAAGATAAATTATCATATATACATATCCCCTCTTCCTAAATATTATAAATATTGCACCAGTTTCAGCAGTTCTTGCTAAAGGGGTTTTGTGATCAAGACTGTCAACAAGCAGTGCAAATCTAGAAAAATGAAAGGCATGCAAGTAATGATGAAAATTCTTCTAAACATAATCATATGCTTGTGTGAAAGTGAATTCACTCATTTCCTTGTGTTCTCACAGAGGTCTGAACACAAATTCTGCATTTTGTCTCTCAAATGTCAGATGCTATGTTCAAGAACTGTTTCTCCCACTACTCATATGGGATTCAAACTTTACATATGTAGCCTTGTGTTGAACAACACTAGATAGATAGATAGATAGATAGATAGATAGATAGATAGATAGATAGATAGATAGATACATACATACATACATACATAATATACATATGAATATATTATATTCATATACATGTATGTGTTTTGTTAGTCTTTTAAAGTAGACTTACATTCCTATGTTTTATGTATAATCAGGCAATGGGACTTAAATAGTAAATTGGTAAATAGATCTAGACACTTTCTCTTCCTTTCTCTTCCATGCAAACACACACACACAAACACACACACACACACAACACACACACACACACACACAGCCTCTCCCTGTCCTCTTTTCTGGTTGGTGCTATAAATCAGTGATAGTTGTTCAAAGATTCTGTTAGACAGGAAAATAAATTACAGAAGATTTTCTGAGGGTAAAAAATTACATTTCATTTTGCAGTAAGTACACGCTAAGTTGTTAATTTGTTATTGATACTGCAACATATTAATTCCAACTTGGAGGGTCAAATTTGAGTGATAGAAGACTCAACTCAAGCATTTAGCAGAATTCTGATTTGGTATGTGTCTTTTATTTGATACTTTGTTAGATCTGGAAATATAACTACTTCCTGGTAGTATCTTCCCCATGTCATTGATTTCTGCACAACCGCCACCCCACCACCTCCTTGAATCTCACAGACACCAGGTTACATGATCTCATCTTAATCAAAATGATTCTCTCTCTCTCTCTCTCTCTCTCTCTCTCTCTCTCTCTCTCTCTCTCTCTCTCTCTCTCTGTCTTTCCCCCTCTCTATTAATCATTTCATTCATTTATATCTCACTTCCCAGTTGCCCCTCCACCAACCCAAATGCCACTTCTCAGTTGCCCCTCCAACAACCCCAATGCCACCAACCCCATCTGCCCTCCCCCCTCACTTTTGCCTGTATGAGTGTGCTCTCCCACCTACTATACACTCTGCACCACTGCACCAGCATCCCCCTATGCTGGGGCATCAAACCTCCCCAGGACCAAGGGCCTCCCCTTCCATTGTTGTCAGGCAAGGTCATCCTCTGCTACATATGTATCTGGAGGCATGGATCCCACCAGGTACACTCCTGGATGGTGGTCTAGACTCTGGGAGAACTGAGTGGTTTGACCAGCCTATGTTGTTCTTCCATGGGGTTGCAATCCCCATCTAGAACTTCCCCACCAGGTTCCCTGAGCTGAGTGTGATAGTTGGCTTTAAGCATCCACATCTGCACTAGGCAGCTGGTGACTGAACCTTCCAAGGAACTGCCACACTAGGTTCCTCTTGACCACAACAACAGTGTTGGGTTTAGTGTATGCAGACATGGTGGATCTCCGGGTGGGGCATTCACCAGTTGGCCCTTCCTTCAGTCTTTGTTCCATTTTTTTTTCCTGTTCTTCCTTTCTGAGTTAAAAACTTTGAGATGGGTAAGTGGTCCCATCTCTTCAACAGGGAGAAGCAGTGTTTATCTACTGGAGGTGGTCTAAAGAGGTTCTGTCTCCCACTTCTCTGCATATTTCACCTAAAGTCATTCCTGTTGGGTCCTGGTAAACTCACATTTCCATTTTCTGGTTTCTTGGACCCTTCTCTTCTTAAGAACTTTGGGGGAAGCCAGGCAGTGGTGGCTTATGCCTTTAATCCCAGCACCTGGGTGGCTGGTGGATTTCTGAGTTCGAGGCCAGCCTGGTCTACAGAGTGAGTTCCAGGACAGCCTGGGCTACACAGAGAAACCTTTTCTCAGAAAAAAAAAAAAAATAAAGGAAATGGGAAAAAAAGCTTGAGGAAAAATTGAGTCTCTAATCCACTGTTTCAAAGTGTGTAATCTACCTGCTAATCCTTTCAGACATGCATCTGGATGTTATTTACTGTTCTTGGTGACTAACACAAACATATTGGAAAGTCTGAAAGACATTGCCCTAACTAGAGAGTAACAATGGAAGCACCCATTTTTTCCTTACAGTCTTACCCTGCCAATCAATCTTAGAATTGGCAAATTGTTGACACTAGGCCACTTTGTTCTCAATAGCTGAAGCACAGCGGTTGTGGGTTGTGACCTTTTCCTGGCCAATTGCTAACCTACTGTCCAATTCACAGTGGTAACCTAAGACCAGATATTTAAAACACAGATACTTATATTATGATTCATAGAAGTTTTAAAATTACACATACAAAGTTTCAAGGAAAATAGCTTTATGGTTGAGGGTCACCACAGCACGAGGTCCTGTATTAAAGAGACACAGCCTTGGGTTATTATGGTGTTGCATGTTTGTTATAACTCATAGTGCTGGAAATAAAACACACAACTCAAGGATCACCACAGACTTTCAACCTACATGGCCATCACCATCACCTAAACAAAAATGACCCAGGGTATGCAGGAAGCCCCAGAATAATAACCTCTACAGAATCTCCACTCATAACCATAATCTAGTACTCCCCTCCTTCATGATGTACTTCCTTATAAAAAAATAACCCTTGTCCTAATCAAAAAAACAAATGTTTTCAACTTGTTTTGTGGGGTCACAGAAATAGTAAAACAACTAAATAAAGTATTTATCATTTCATTTCATTGGCACTCCCCTTGATTCATTAACATGTACACCTCAGTATAGGTCAGGTTGTAGTGTCTTTGTTCCCAAAAGATTCCAACACAGGGACAAGAAGTTCATCATGCAAACTTCTTCCTTGTAGAAGTTTTTGGGATCCATACTGGTTTTCCCAGTTCCAAGACTGTCAAGGTCAGTTCTTAAGGTCTTGGACTAGCAGTACCTCTGTCTAAATTCTGTCTGGCTAAAACACCGGGGCCTAAATTTTATATCATCTGATGTTTGGGCCACAAATTCTTCACTGTCTCCAAACTCTTCAGTTCCTTCAAAGAGATGATGCTTCATTATTTATCTAGCACTTTTTGGTTGTTTTCAACACAGTACTTGGGCAAAATTCACAACTGCAGCAATGACACTGTTAAAGGTCAAAAACATTTGGCATGATAGGCCAAAGATTCTAGATGAAAACCCAATGCTACCATTCTGCATAAGGATAGAAATATATGGCTCCTAAAAGTTATTGCTATACCCATAGACCAGAAAATACTTGTCAGTTCTTTAGAAGGTTCTCTTTGCTATTCATAGAAATCGATGCAGAGATTCTTAACTGGTCCACTGCACAGAAGAAGAAACTAAGGCACTGTCAGCCCAAAAGAGAAATGCATATGATACCTCACCCCTAAGTTTTAAAGAATAATAAGAAGCAGATGTGGCAAAAGCACAAATGAGATCTTCGGCGCAATCTCAGCGAAGGGCCCAGAGGACTCTCCAAGATGCAGACACCCTAGCACACCCTTAAGATCACTGGTGAGTAGAATGCAACATCAGTTCCAAAAAACCCAGAGGGTCTTCTGCTAGCAGCAACAGGGTCAAAGGACAAAGGCAGGCCCTAGCACACACAGAATTTTGGGATCACTGAGACCAGTCTATGCAGGAGAGCACTTGGGTGGTAGAATCAACAGAGCTTCTTGGACAGGGTCCCTTGTGTGTATATTTGTGTGTGTATGTGTGTGTGTGGGGGGGGTCATATGTGTGTACAGTTCTTAGGATACAATTCATGACCTTGCATAAACTACATAGTAGTTTTCTCCTTTAGTTACACACATAGCTATTAAATACTTTTTATTTTCTAATACTTATATTATTGTTCCTTTTTCACTATTGGGCTTAGTACAAATCAGAAATTTATCTGTTTTATCAGCATGCAGAGCATTGAAGACCATCCCTAATGTAAAACAGAGTAGAGCGTAGCTCAGAGGATCTCTGGTTTTTATAAATGTAAATGGGTATAAGATGTATCTAGAGTTGTTAGTGATAGCAACACCTCACTGACTGTTTTCCACTTTACAGGTTTTTTATTTTTAACTGAATGTATAGTTCATGTTCTACAATAAACATATTTTTATGTATCATTGAACAATTATTAAAAACCTATTTTCCTCATAGTAAGATCATGTGATGTATTTTAAGTTGATATTTGCTCCTGAGAATTACTTACATATAACTGGTTCACCATGAATCAAGAAATATTTTAACATGCACAAAAAAATCCTGTATTTCTTTTCATTTTATGCTTTAAAAACAGTATTTTTAGAACTATCTTGTTTAAAAAGGCCCTATATTTCTTCAGCAAAACACACACAAACACATGCAATCAGACAAACACATACACACAGGTACATAATCACACACACACACACACACAAATACACAATTACTTTCAGTGTAATAAGTTATGCTCAGCAGGTAAAAGAAAGAGTGAAAGAGATGGCTTATGAAGTTTCCTTTGGTCTTGGTTCAAGGATTTTTATGGATAGTGAGAGGGCACTTGTGTGTTGCTTCTTATTTAATGGATTTTTTCCTAGACACTTATGATGCTCATTGCAGATAGCTGATACTATAGAAACTATCTTCATAAACATTTATCTATCTATTCACTGTCATACACATTGGTTATGTATTAGAATTCCAGTATATCATCAGTGGTGTCTTCTCAGATTCCAATCATTTGGTTTTATGCTATTTTCTTCACGTCTTTCTAGGTCTCTTTAGAAGATTCTAAATGTGAGAGGCAGGAGAGAGTTAAAAATACAAGCACCTTGCTTGTTCTTGGGAGTATTAAGTGATGGTGTGATTCAAAATATTCATTTTGGGTTCATAGTTCCATCATCATTGCAGATTTCAGTAGTGTATATCTGTATACCATCTAAGTGTATACAAACGATGATATGGAGAGAGTACTCACTCATCTTTTGTTTGTTTTGTTTCTTAATTTTCTTTTTTGTTTGTTTTTGTCTTTTGTTTTGTTTTCTTTTTTAATTGCAGTTGCTATTAATCCTTATTTACCTAAAACTCTGCACATGCTGTGATGAAAGTAACTGTGTAAAATGATGAAAGTCTAGATGGGGAGGAAGCAAAGGGTTATGCTCTATTTTAACCACCCTCCCTGCATGTCTGCTGCTATCATGAAAGAAAGTCAGGATGCTGAGCTCCCATACTCATGGATACTCAGTCTTCCTTTGTCATACA
>NC_034593.1:42539938-42548524 GCF_900095145.1 Mus pahari
TAATATTAGTCTTGTTAGCGTTTATGGCTGNATGCATTTTCTTATTCTATGGTGGACCAACAGACCAAGGATCCCTCAGAGAGGAAAGGCAAGAACCTCAGGGTTTTCTCCTGAAATTAGTCCTGATGGCTCAAATCTGTGGTCAGAAGACATGCCATTAATTCTGATCCTAATAATTTCCCTGCTAGAACACTGGAAATTTTATGTAAAGAAAATCACTAGAGTCTTCGAGACTCTCCTGTCAGATTATTTGTGATGGTTGGTTCTTTTTGGCTCTCAGAACAGTGAATATTACCAACTGTGGTTATGTCTTGGCGATGAGGAAGCTCCAAGAGCACTCCAAGGTAAGTAACAGGGAAATCTAAGAAAAGACTATGCGAGTTCATTGGTCTAATCCTGAAATCTCAATATTTTTATTGTTTGGTCTTAAGTATAAATACACATGAAATCAAAATAACTAAATAGTATTTCATTTATCAAATTTACATTTAATAACTTTATCATAGCCTTCAGGCACATGATAACATTTTATTATGAAATAGTCAGCAGAATGACAAAAAAAAAAAAAAAAAAGCAAAAGACAAAAACTCTTGTGTTTTCCACCTGAGAAGAATAACTGTCTGAAAAAGGAAAACAATACAAGACTCTGTATATTTTTTCTGCAGAAAATAACTGGAAAAAATCATTTGGTGATCATTACACAAAATCCTACTAGCAAAAGAAACTGTTCATTGATGCCCAACACTCATGTGATAGCTCAAAGGCATCCATAACTCCAGTTTCAGGGGATCAAATTTCCTGCTCTGACCTGCTCAGGTATCAAGCTCAGTATGGTACAAAGGCAATCATTGGAGCAAAACGGTTACAAACAGAAACAATTCTAAAATTAAAACGAAAACACATTCAAAGAACATTTTAGTGTCTTTAAGGAATCTGTAGTCACAAGATTTTTTCTTTTGTGTATGTGTGTGAATATTCCTCATAAGCAGTAAAAAATTCAGCAACTTTAAAAAGTATTCTATTTGTTTTGTTTTGGCTTTTTTTATTATATTCAATGTAATATGTATTTTTATACCAATCATAAAAATGGTGGACATGTTATTAAATGAACATAAATAAAGTCTTTCTGTTTGTTTGTTTTGATTTTAGAAGAGCTTTAAAATCTTGGCTTTTACTGTGGTACAAATCCAAAGTAAAAACAATTTTTACATGTTGGAGTTCATTGTAATAAGGCTGTACTTCAATGTCCCTCACATCACCAAAGGATTTTTACCTCCATAGTAGCTAAGCTAAGAGTTCACAGTTCTGCTGTGCCAAGGAGTGAATTTTAGGAACAACTATTTGGATACATATTTCCTGCCATGGTTTAAAGCTATTTGACTTGAATGATTGTCATCATTCTCAGCCCACATGGAACAAGTTTCATTCATTTAAGAAATGGTGTATGCATTAAGATGGTGTATTCATGACCTAATTGATCAACTGTTTCAATAAACATTGGCTCTGCTTGCAGGGTGGCAAAGACATTAGGTAAGCATAAGATTCTTATTCATTGGCTGTGATGAACCAGAATGTAGAGAAAAAAATTTTCTTTGGCTANTAGGATTTTGTGTCATGATCACCAAATTTTTTTTGAGTTATTTTCTTCAAAAAAAATTATAGAGTCTTGAATTATTTCCCTTTTTAGGAGAGTTATTTTTAAAAGCATTCATTTCAGAAAAAACGTAACTTATAAGGTCCTCTTCCTCAAAAATGATACAATCATTATAAATATTAGGCAAATCATTCAATCTCACTCTTTGCTGTTCTCTTACAAGCCACCTCCTAAATTAATTGTCTACATTTCTTTGGGGTGTATAAATAATTTTCAAATATGTAAGCTTTCTGAAAACTATAATATAGTGTAAAAACATCAAATAAACAATGTAGTCGGAAATATTTAAATTGATTAATATAAAGCTATATAAATAAAGTAAGGTCCTTATGATGTAAAAAATCTTATTGATATCAAGAATGAAACAGGAAAGTCTTAATACTGTCAAAGTAGAACTCAGCAAAAGTCTGCCATACAAAGTGCTCCAATAGGCGGGTCTAAATAAAGTGAAAAATTGAAATTATTCTCCTCCATTTTAGAGTTCTCAGTTTACATATTCTTACTTTATCATAATATCCCTGTAAGCCTCCTAATTTTTAGGGTATAGAGTCTACATTGCCCAGAAGAAGAATGAAGCATAAAATAGAGGGGTGCATGCCAAATCCCATTGCAAGGGTTGTTCATACTCTTTATGGTTAGTTTCAATTCATATTCTTATTTTCTTCTTTTAGGCTATGAGGGGCACCATTTGGAGGTGTGGCCTTGTTGGAATAGGTGTGACCTGCTTGGAGTAGATGTATCAGTGTGGGTGTGGAAATAAGATCATCACCCTAGTTGCCTGGAAGTCAATCTTCCACTAGCAGCCTTTGGATGAATACATAGAACTCTCAGGTCCTCCTGCACCATGCCTGCCTGAATGCTGACATGCTCCCACCTTGATGGTAATGGACTGAACCTCTGAAACTATAAGCCAGCCCCAATTAAATGTTGTTTTTTATAAGACTTGCCGTGGTCATGGTGTCTGTTCACAGAAGTAAAACCCTAATTAAGACAAGGACCTAAGAATTGTATTTAAACTATTGTATTGCAAGACACACAGAAAAGTTTTATGTATGAAACTTAAGATAATCTGTTTCAGACAGAAGTAGTAACCTCATTCTCCAAGTCTCATTTTATGTAGACTCTAATCTCATTTCAANTCACACAAAAAGCATATTTTTTCTGGCTTCTACACATGCATCTGGATTTGGAATAGACCTAGTACCTATGTTCGGTGGCTTTTGAAATTGTTTTAGGGAGTTTTTTTTTTTTTTCAAAAATAACATAATTTTAGCACTTTCCCCATTATTCCTAAATAACTCTTTATTGCATTTAAATTATTGTTTTTCTAAAAAAATTCATTGTGTGTGAGATATAAATTTAAATACATGTTGATAGAAACACATACATACACCCACGAAAATGCATACATATTTTTAACATATTTTCTTTATTTACATTTCAAATGCTATCCCAAAAGTTCCCTATACTCTCCTCCCACCCTGCTCCCCTACTCAACTACTCCCATGTCTTGACCTGGGCATTCCCCTGTACTGGGGCATATAAAGTTTGCAAGACCTAGGGCCCTCTCTTCACAATGATGGCCAAATAGGCCATCTTCTGCTAAATATGCAGCTAGAGACACAGCTCTGGGGGTACTGGTTAGTTCATATTGTTGTTCCACCTATAGAGTTGCAGACCCCTTCAGCTCCTTGGGTACTTTCTCTAGCACTTATGCACTGCCTATAAGTCCAGCTGCTTCTCTTCCCTATGAGGGCATTATAGGTGTGTATAGATGTTCTACTACCATAACTTAAAAGTGAGAATCATTTAGTACTGAAATTATGAATTATAACAAACAGCAGTGAAGAATTTACTAAACCATGTGAAGCGAAACTTCACCTGTGTGTTTAATTTCCTATTGTAAGAAGTTGACTCAAAATTTTGGTACCTCTTCCCACTGGTCCTGAATTTATGTAAGAGATAAATCCCAGAAATGAGATTATGTAATTAATTACTGATATGTCACTTGCTTTGATATATTGAGTAATAACTTAGATGTGTATAATACATAGAAAAACACTTGAATAGCACATTGGGTTTTCTCTAAACAAAATCTCTGACTGTCCTTAAACTTCCTTTGTAGGCCAGGCTGAACTCAATCTCACAGAGATCCTCTTGGCTCAGCTTTTGAGATTTGTAAAAAGGCATGAGCCACCATGCTTTTCTCTTATGCAATTCTTAAAATATAGCCTAGTATACACATATGGGAGACATAGACCCTATGACCCCAGCTTTGAGCTCTCAGTTTAGGCGATAGGGGAAGCCAAGGAAGGACTGTAATAGAAGTGCCGTAAGGCAAGTTGTATTGTGAAATCTAGATACTGTTTTTAATTTACATTTGTCCTTGATTGTTCCATCAGAAAGTCACACAGGTGGACTAAAAGATGGTACTATATAATTGCTTGATTCTAATACCTGACTTTCAAGGCAAACTCAGTATTTAACTTGTATATGAGAAGTATGGGCCATATACAACAGATATCCAGTGCCTTATGAAGCAATGAAATTATTATAAATATTATAATACTCATTAGTTATTTTCTGTGTATTTGTGGTGACGCATGAGACTTTAAGACTATAAAATGTGGAGGGCATGCAAGGGCTAGTTGAGTTCAGTGACAACAAATAATGATTTCATTTTTTATTACATCCAGAGAAACAAGAAGACAATGGGTATACAAACCAACAGGCATCTTTTCAAACTCCTCCAGAACCAATAAAAAAACAAGTACTTCATACAATTCCACCCATTGTTTGCTTGGACAAAATGCTACCAACTATACTTGTGAGTTTCATCTTGGTTTTCTACAGTCGTCTTATTTCCCATAATTTCTGTGAACCTTTGTTCTAGGCAAATTATTTCATCAAACTGATGAATGTATAGATAACCTATTTATGAGGGTAAGATCCTTTTAAAATAGAAAAATAATACCACTGAAGCTAGAGACTTCTAATTTAAAAAAAAAATGAAAAGAAATAGTATTCCCATGTTTTTCACTGATTTCAGCAAAGACCAAAACTCACCAGTTTGTTGAACAAAATGAATCTTTGGCACTGCCCCACTGATTCTCCTACTATCGATCTCTTAAGCTGCATTATAATTCCATCTTACTCTAGAGTCTACTTTGATATAACTGCCTCTAAGATTGCTCAATCTCATAATGAGAAATATCTGTAGACCTTCATTTGATATTATCAGTGAATTAGATATGCACATTGTTCTTTGCTATATGTTGATATTTTTATATTGACTTTATAAAATTGTACCTAATATGTCTTAGTCTATTTTAAATATGCTACTAGATTTCCATTGGAAATATTCACTTATTGTCCAGCATCTATTTTATCAATATGCCTGTGCCAGAAATTTGTGCTGAATGTGAACAAGTTTATCATATTAGACAAATGAGCATTGCTGCCCATTGCTTAGGTATTTTAGAGCACAATTTTTTGTCATCAATGACTGTAATCATTTAATCAACTGAAAAGAGAGAAAATATGGAGAAAATCTGGGTGTGGTTATCATTTTTACAGAGAGAAACCAGTGAAGACCGATTGAAATTTTCTTTGGTTCTTAAATGTGACAGCATCTTTTGATGTAAAGAGTGGAAAATTAGAAGTAACAGATAAGGGAAATTAAAGTCTCAAAATTATAGTGAAAAAAAAAAGCTTTTTAAAAACACAAATATCAGGATTCACAATAGAACCCATGACATACCGAAAGTAAAATAGTGATTTGATCTCTGAAAGAGAAATATCCCAATAGTAATTTAGAATGACATGCTTGAGAACGATATTCATAGAAGAAAAAAAGTAAGCGAGGAAAATTCACCAAAATCCTTTGGTGACAGAAGTGTGCTTAAATCTTGAGGATTATCCAACTCCAATAAAACCTTGTTGTTTCAAATTGGGAAAAAATGGATTAGGGAAGAAAATATACTTGGAAGCTAAAAAGGAATAAATTTCAATGTCTTCTTCATTCCTTTCAGTTGTAGCTCTACATTCATAATTGCCATGGCTCTGGTATACCTTAAAAGACATATTTGGGCTTTTTAAATCTGTAATAGTAGATGATGTCCTTATCCCACACAGGATATGTTATCCATGATTGGGGAAAAGGGACAAAATTCAGATGTAATATTCTGATTCTTCTCAGGAGAATCACACTGGTCCCTGGGGGATAAGATTTACACTGAAGAGCTGATCAACTGGAATGAAGAATCTGTGCTAATAGTAGCTTCCGTTTTTACAGTAAGGAAAGTTTTTGTATCACCAGCATTCAGCATCCCTCTAGAGATGCATACATACTTTCTGTCTCTGAGATTTCCTGATGATTACATTTTCCTTGCACTATGGACACACGACCTCCAGGTAAGAGGCATGGCAGGTAGAAGTCTGACAAGATAATGATTCATCACAAAGACACAGGCGAGCACCTTCTGTTGGAAGTTAACTTCCTTGTATAGAAGATGGCCTTTGTTTGGGCATTACAAATGTTCCCACTGATCTCACCTCTATAATTATACGATGTGAATTAATAGCAGAACNAGTAATGATAGTGGTAAAAGTGTTTTTTCGTTTTTGTTTTTTTTTTAACAAGAGACATGTCTTAAAATATACTTACCATAAAACAAACAAACAAACATGAAATTTAATTGTGGTATTTCATGAAACAAAGACACTTTTCTGTCCTCAAATGAGCTACTGCTTACAATTAGTTTAAATAGTTGAGTATTTTCACTTTTTAAGGAATGGATGTGAATCAGTGAGGCCATCTCACATGTAAAACAGGGTCCTCAATATGAACGTTCATCACTCCAGTTTGACCTGTACCTAGAGGTGTACATGTATATTACAACTTAACTCGGTGAACTGAAATTACAGATTCACCAAATTATATAATCAGAATGAGGTGGTTTTTGACCTTGCCATTTTTTGATGGTTGCTTATTTTCAAGAAGAGCACTTTGGTTTTGATTTTTTGTTTTGTCTTAGGTTTTTTTTTTTTTGTTTTTGTTGGTTTTTTTATAGTTATTGTTTATTTTTTCTTTCAAACTATTTAGTTAGGAAGTTAGTTAGTTAGTTAGTTAGTCATTTTACATCCTAAATGCTGCCCTCTACCTCTTTGCCCTTCACAGAGTCTCTATCCTTCTCTAAGATTAGGGCCCCCTGGGTTGTCCTCACACCCTGGCCCTTCAACTCTCTTCAGGATTAGCACATTTTCTCTTACTGATGCCAGTTGGTGAAGGGTTTCCACAGACGTAAACAGCTTTATGCATAGTCTCTGCTCTACATTTTGGTGGACAAATGTTCTGTGGTTCTTGATGCAGCTTCTGTATTCTTTTTGGTTGGTGGTCAGTCCTTGATAGCTCCCTGTGGGCCATGTTATTTGACTCTACTGTTCTTCCTGTCCAGTCCTCATCTTCTTCAGGGCTCTGAATCCTTTACCCAACTCTTCCATAAGAGTCCCTGGGATCCATCCAATGTTTGGCGGTGGGTCTCTCTATCTGTTTTAGTCAGCTGCTGGGTGAATCTTCTCAGAGAGCACTTGTGATAGGCTCCTGTCTGGATGTCCCACAGAGGAGCTGGCCTCCTTTGAGACAGACAGAGCTTCAGGCAGTGAAGTGGTGTACAGATCTCCGATTACAGGTAGAAGTGTAGACTGAAATCAAGGAAAGGCAATTAGAACAGACAGTAGGGTTATTTCATTGATACTGCAGCCAGATCTGCTTCTTTGATTCTAGTCTTAGTTAAGAATACATAAGCTCCTGCCTATACTTTACACTTTTGAGTCATGATTCTTGTTGGTGACGGGTTGGGAATCTCTTAAGGAACTAAGGTCTCAACCAGTGGTTTTTTGCCATGGACTGGCCCAGTTGGCCAATCCACGGAAATTAGGGGTTCTGGCAGGTGGGCATGGAGTCAGCAAGGAATGGGTGACAAATGGACATAGACACAAATGACTGCTGAATCTGAATGTACACTTTGCTGCTGCTAATTTGATTTAAAAAAACAAAAAAAAGAAAGAAAGAAAGAAACACAAAGCTCAGATCAACTCCCCTATAGTGGTGCAAGCATGTGTTCCTTACCCTTCAGCTATGTTATTGGGTAATTTTGATAGTTAAGGTCACCAATCTTGGCAAATCTTTTCATATTCATTGTAATTCTTGCCAATTAACTAATTGTGTAGATCCTGACAGATAGGGAATCTGCAGATAGGATTTTGTTAAAGAGTCCTGCTTATAGTTTGCTGCCTATAGAGTTAGGATATGATCCTTGGTTTAAAAATTCAGGAATGCAAACTTTGAAAAGGTTAATTGAGCTTATTAGACCAAAAAGAATTGCTACATCTCTGATTTTAGGAATTGCTGCTTTAATTGCAATTTTAACCCCTTTTACATTATCTACCACAACCTTAGTTTAGCAGTTACATACTGCTCATGTTGTTAATGATATGCATAGGAATATTTCTGCAGCTTTTTCAGAGCTACATATTATAGATAAAAAATTGGAGGCAATAGTTAATGCTTTAGAAGAAGTAGTTTAGTAATAGTACAGGATATAGCAAATATTAAGGCTAGAAAGGCAGTAATTTCAGATATTAGCAGAAGCCATTTGGACACTTGGAACATTGATGAATTGGACAGAGATTTAAAAGTAACCTAAGTGCATTGAATCCATTGGATTGGGTTCAATATATAATCCTGCTTGCTGGTATCATTAGCATTATTTTATTACTAGTTATTGTGTTTCCACTCATCTTTAGAGTTTTTCTGAGATCTGTAGCTACTACGAAGCTGGACATTCTGAAACTTTGGCTGAAAAATAATAATAGAAAGGGAGAGAATGCTACATCTACTCCTGTAGTGACTGACTCTCATTACAGGTTTA
>NC_034593.1:42548994-42558873 GCF_900095145.1 Mus pahari
AGAGCATTCACCTGGCTCCTGTGTTTAGCTGATCCTAATTAGGGTTGTTCCTATTCTCAGTTGTAAACAAGGCCTGACTCTCGTCATCTTTTTATGTATACATTTTCTTTGTTTCATGTAAGAACCAGTGTACCTTGTATTTGCCTAGCTTTCTTGTTTTTCTTCTGTATTAAAATCCTGGTATTTGCTTGGACAAAATACATTCAGATTCAGCACTCTCTTGTGTCTTTGTCCATTTGTCACCCTTTTCTTGGCAACTCTGTGCCCATCTGTCTGAAACCCTGATTTCCTACTGATTGAGAGAGGCCGACTGGGCCAGTCCATGGCAGTTTTCAGCCTTCCTAGTCTTGTGACATTAATACAGTTCAATATGCTGTGGTCATCACTGTGATATCATTTTCCTGTTATTTCAAAACTAAAATTTTGCTACTGTTATGAATTATAATGTGTAATGTATGGAATATCAGATATGCCGGATATGTGATCCCCAAAAGCACTGTAACACACAAGTTGACAATCACTGGTCTAAACTGCTCTTTTTAAATAAAGATGTTTCTCAAATACTTTCTACAATATACACTGACCATTAATTTTCTTGTTTTTTTTTAAAGGATAGTATTAAAAATATAAAAAGAAGCTTGCTTTGTTCAGACTTATATGGAAATTGGATTAGCGTACTCAATGAAGAATCTCTACTTGCAAAAATGTCTGCAATACAAAGGTAAAAACTTTGGGGAACTGCACAAAGGTAGAAGCAATGCCTTTTGAAGGTACATAGACTTGTATTTACAGGGTTATACACTGGAATGATGTTTCATGCCAAGACGTCTCCTTTGCTTGTACATGTATAGTCACTTTATAAACAGGTGCATTTCTCAAGCAAGGGTATTGTACCATGTCTGTAATCTCACCATTTGAGAGTCTTCTACATTATAACTTTCATGGTTTGAAGACAGCCCACTCTACACAGTTGTGTGTAGGTCACCCTAAAATATTAGTTTGAGTCCCTGTTTGAGACAAATTAAAAGAAGCATGGATGTATAATCCTGTGGGTATTGCATCCGATTATTATTCCCATGGTATTTTGAATATTGAACACGTTAAATAAATGTCATTGATTAGAACATAAAGCTATTAGTTAGGCCATCTTTATCAACTATAACTCCCTAGCGATGTCTGGCTCAGGCATAGCTCTGAACTCTTTGGATCGTTGTCCTGTATGATGCTCGTTAGGATGATTTCCTAGGTAACAGGAGCTTTGAGGTCTGGTTTCTGCTCAGGACTCCAGCATCTCTGCCTTCCTATAGCAGAAGCTTGTACAACTGCATTGCATGAGGTCACTAGTGTGCTTTCTGTTCCTTGTGCTCCAGAGTGTCACAAGAGTGTTACATGGATTCATACTACATTAGATATTACATGTGTCACCATGGTGGCTGGAAAGTTGGTTCACTGTTTCACAGCAATATGTTAACATACACAAAACACACATGACCTGCAAGAATCTCCGTTCATTCCATTTCCAGGGAACCTGACACCTTTCTCTGAGTTCTGTGAGTAGCAGTTATATGTGTAGTACACAGAAATTCATAATTTTACAAAATTTCTTGTAATTTTATAAGGAGAATTGATTTGCAGAAAATATTTTAGGGAATACTTTAACCGTATATTCTTACTTCTTTTGAATTCTGATTATACTATGAGCTGGTCTACAAAACATTTACCCTGGTCTACAAAACATTTTTGGGATATTCAGAGTTTTGTAAGTAACATTACTTGTTAGATATCAACAGTAAAATTCTCCTTTTTCCATATTCTAATGAAGATGCCACAAGCAAACTATCTGCTGCTCAAAGAACTCATCTGGGTATTATCAACAATTAAAACTTCTACCAGAAATCCCCTAGATACCCACATGTTATCTGTCCGCAGAGCCCCTCATATGCTGTGGGAACCGACTTGCCAGAACTCATTATTTGGAAGTGACCTCTCAAAAAAAGTAAGGGGATCTAATTTTTCCCTTTGAGAACAAAGTCCTCATGTGATCCAGGAATTGGAAATAACTCAGACAGGTGCCTAATGTTAAATGGCACCCTAGGATTGCACTCGACTGGGCTGGGTCATACATTGATCTATTTCAGGAAGGATTGGGAGGGAGATTGATAATGACATTTGAAAGGAGTGACTCATTTCTTTTTTGTTCTTTTGTTCTTTCCTTTCTTTCTTTCTTTCTTTTAAAATATTTATTTTAGATATTGATATTCTAGCCAACAGTATGCTGCATGTATAATGATAGCTCAAGAAGACTACAGTGAAGATGACAAAAATCTGGATTACCTAGTTTTTGGTGTGGTTGTTTTCTATTGTAGCTGTACTTCGGGGCACTCGTTGGTTGTGCTTCATAGTGGTTAGACTATTATTATTATGAAATATTCACCCCCCCCACTACACTGCTGGTCATATAAAAGCACAATGCATACAATTATTTATGAATAATTATACATGTATACACACACACACACATATATATATGTGTGTGTGTGTGTGTACACGATATGTGATCTAATGAATTATGATAAAAATGTAGTATATGTTATATATTATATTTCCTGCTATTTTATCATTAATTCCTACTTATATTAAAAAAGAATAGTGTGTGCTTGCCTTACTTCAGGTACAGTCTTATGTTCCTCAGTCTTTTGTTTTCTGTAGCTCTTAATTTTACTTTAAAGCCTTATACATGAATATTTTTCTTTTCTTTCTTTACATTCTATCCTGATTGCAGTACCCTCCTCTAAATCCCATTCTCACAAACACACTCTTCCCACAGTTTCATTTAAATTCAAAACTTTACTTAATTTTTCATTTTTTTAAATGTTGGGTGGTAGTTACCAGGGGAGATTGTAGATATGGAAAGACTAGAAAATGAGTGTTACTGGGTTGCATGATGAGATATTCACAGAGAGTCAACAAAGAACATACATTTTGGAAAGGAGAAAAGATAGACAATAAAAAAGTAACAAAAACAAAACAAAATAAGGATATATTTTAAATATTAGTTACCAGAAAAAAGGTCTACAAAAAAGAAAACATGGTAGTGTTACTCACAATGGGGAAGGATTGTGAAAAACAAGCTCACGGAATAGCTTGTTCAATTTAGAAAGTGTTTAATTTGCTAGTATTGCTACGAAAAAAACACTGATGAAAAGCAACTTATGGAGGACAGGTTACACTTTGTGATATACTTCTAGTTACCAGTTAACTGATGAGAAATATCAGGGCCCAAACTGAAGCAGGGCAGGAACCTGGAGGCAAGAACTGGAGCAGAAGCTGTGTAGGAGTGCTGCCTCCTGTCCTGCACCTCACATCTTACTTTGTCTGACTAATAGTTCAAGGGTGGCACCATCCTGGAGATCTGGGCCCTACATCCATTGTTAATCAAGACAATATCCAATAGACTTCCCTACACAATGGGCCAATCTCCTGGAGGCATTTTCTCAACTAAGATCCCTCTCCTCACCAACTTCTTCTCTTAGTCATTTTTCAGTGGTTTTAATAAAATCCAGGACTAAGGCAATCAATACAGAAGTAAATGTTTCTTTGAGATTTAGAGCTGTAGAAAGATTGAAGATGTCCTTCAAAGACATGACAGAGGAGCATGGTTGCAGGAAGGAAGGACAACAAAACAGGAAGCAGAGCCCTGGTGGCTCTCATCTTAGGCAGCAAACATGAAACACAGAGTATAATGCAATTGGCACCTGGCTTCTGTTACCTTAAATTCTAACCAATGACATACTTCCTCCAAGAAACCAAGCCACTTAAATGACCTAAAATTTGTTACAAAATTATATCATATATTGCAATGCCTGCAATTAGAGAAGCGTCCCACACAAACCATCACAATGAAACGTGACCGCCTCCTCACACCATGGCAAAAATTCCACCAATTCAAGAGACTATTTTTTATTAAAACATTTTAAATATTTTACAAAGGAGCTACAGACTTCATTGAGACTAATCTTTGTACAAAATGCAGAGAGACTGAGCTAGAGATATAGACAAAGAGATACTGGATCCCCAAAACACCCAGGGACAAATTTAGGGGGAGAGAGCTGAGGAAGATACAAGAGGAAGAGGAAAACAAGAGATTAACATCATACATACTCAAGAGTGAGGGCAGAGAACAAGGTGAGTGATGGCTTAAAAGTATTTCCCGCACAGCCCTGGTGATCACTAGATTGGAACCCACAACAAATACCATGAACTTAAAAGGTTTAAAGGGAGCAGTGGTGCAGAGACCGGCTATCGCCAGGGTTAAGAAAGACAAGCTGATTTTAGACAGCAGATTGGAGCACTGCTGTTCCTTCCTGCCAGGGTTGAGACTTGGGAGAGTGAAGCAGGCCCTAGGGCAGCTGCTTTTGGCTTCCTCAGACCATTATTAGCATATTCTGACTTTGTCCCTAATCTTTAGCTAGGTAAGGGATGTTAGTTAGGATGTTACTAGGAGAAAGGTGTCATCAGAAAGAAATACAGAGAAATGCCATTATCTACAATTTTGAAGAGCAGTTACTGGAAAAGCTGTTTAGATAGAATCAGTTCCCTCTAAACTAACTTCTTGATTAGTTTATGGTACTGTTATCTTGAAATACTAACAGTAGATTATTCCATTTGGTCCTTTCTGTGCATACTTAATAGTGTTATCAAGACTCANGAACTATTTCAAGGGAATGTCCCTCAAATCACATGTTATTAATGTTGAAGTAAAAGTTATCTATCCTCAACTACCACCACTCCTTTTATTCCTAAAGNGCANCAGAATTCAACNNGTGTTGTCTTACATTTATAATCATTTACTTGGGAATNTCTGNAGGAAGNCTGCAGGATAAATCACTGGAGTGTGCAGTATTTTNCTAGAAAATTTCAAGGAATAGAATCTTGTTCAGTATGAAGTGATTAGATATAAGCTGGCTTAGTGATGCTGAGGACTATCAGCCTTTATGTAAGTTATCTGATGGTGTTTTCAAGAAACTTTTGAAGTCATTAATTTGATTCACTCACAGTTATTCTGGCAGCATATCAGCTCTGATATCTAACTTTGCTTTAGTAGTTCCTCCATTCTTTGTAATATGCGTGACATTTTAACCAGGTTAAGTAAGTTACAAAGAAATCAATGTGTCCATTTTAGAGATTTCATTTCACAGGTCCAAATCTGCTCATAGTAACTGCTTTTTCCCTCATCATTCTTATTGATTTCAATTTCTAAACTTTGTGAAATGACTGAGAATCTTGTTTTTGCACTGTGGTGTTACAGATGTCTATTATACAAATCATGATTGGCAACTGTAGAGATATATTTGGCAATGATGACCATATAATTTGTAGTGATAATCAGAAGAGGTCAGATGACATAAAGACTTCAGTAAATTCTGTTGGTAAGTCACCTGTTATGAAAAAAGCCATAGATGGCCACAGTGGGAAAACCTCATATGCTGTCGAAGAATTAAAGATTTCATCTGCTCCAAGTTTTACTTAGTCATCAAATAAATGGAAGGATGATTTCCTTCCCTGATTTCACCAATTTGTAAATATCAGAGCAGCATTGGGACATATCATGATATTAGATTATTGGAAAAGTTATTTTAAAAAACACTTTATTTATGTAGAATATATGTATATATACATAGGTATACATACAGATACATATATGTACATACTTACATACATTTATGTATGACAGAGGGACTCCTTATTTAGCCCCTGTAAGAATTTTAGAATATTAGCTGTTATATTTCCCATGTTTTTCCCCATGGTCCATAAGTCACCTAGGATTTTTTGCATATGAAATTATTTTTAAAAGATAAATGAGAAACAATTATTTAAGACTCCATTAAACACATTAAAAGTTTAAACCATGTGCCAACAAGCTTTGCTATCCTTGTACATAAACACTGATGTTTGTTTAATTTAATTTGAGAGGTAATCTTGCAAAATATTTATTACCATTTGGTAAAAATATTAATATGCATGGGATCCACTACAGCACATATGTGAAGAATCATAAAGAGGCTAAAAAACATACCTGATTTAACAGGTAACATCATTCAATATCAGATATATTGTTAACTCAAGTAATTTTTTTATGTAGAGTTGAGAAAATGTACTGAAAAAAAAAAACTAGTCTTATCTGAAGCGGGTGTGAATTTATCATCTTGGAATGTTTGACTAACAAAGACATTTTTATGTTTCATTTAGCAGGAGACAATGAAACGACTTCAACATAGAACTGTCCACCACAGAACCTTCCTCATGACTAAAGAAGGTGTCGGTCATTCTATTTCCATGTTCCTTTCTACCTCCCACTTAAGCAGAGCAGAAGGGATTACTAAAAGAAACAACTTCAGTTTTACATTTAACTGTACTATCTGTTACAAATAGTTTCACTCACTATATTTACTTTATGTTGTGTATTAAACATTCTTATCTATTATAATAAATAAATTAGTGGCATATGCCTTTAATCCCAGCACTCAGGAGGCAGAGACAGGCGGATTTCTGAGTTCGAGGCCAGCCTGGTCTACAGAGTGAGTTCCAGGACAGCCAGGGCTAAACAGAGAAACCCTGTCTCAAAAAAAAAAAAAAAAAAAAAATAATAATAATAATAATAATAAATTATGTTATTGCTTAGACTCCAATGTGCCTGATTCATGATTCTCCACAGTCTTTGGAAAATGCCACTTTCAGTATTCTCCTCCACCTCTGTTACTCATGCACCTGTATTCATGGGACAGATCCACTAGAATCACTTTACTATTTTTTTTTATTTCCAAACTATAATCAAAATGGCGTTGTAAGTAATTCTCAATAAATGAAAATTTGGGATTTATCTGACCAAATTCTTCCACATTCTCACCATTAAACAGTCCCCATGGCCAAGAATCAACTATTTAGTAGTACAACAAAATCAGACTCGCTCCCGGGCATTGTAGCAAAACTTTATAAAAGAAATTTATAATCCTATTTCTGTGAAAAGATACTCTAGGAAAATATAGCACATTATTTGATGGTTCTTATTATCATCATTCAGCAGTTCAGATGTGAGGAGGCTGTAGGTAGTGAAGTCATTTCCCCAGTTGAGAAGCACAGGACAAAAAAAATGCTCATATATAGTGAGATTCTCCTTTTTATACATTTCAGGAAAAATGAATTGAATAGTACAACCCAGTTACAGTATTAGTTTGCCCACATCAATTACTTAAGCATAGATAGAATGTAATGTTATTGAATATACTCCCAGAGTAACTCACAGGATCCGTTGTCATGGATAGTTCTAAATAAAATTTGGTTAACAATCAATATTAATCATCACACATAAAAAATTAGGTGAATCACAGGATTTTTATTAGATATTGTCTTTATTTACATTCCATATGTTATCCCCTTTACTGGTTTCATCACCAAAAGCCCCCTATCACCTTCTCCTTCCCTCTGCTCACCAACCAACCCACTCCCACTTCCTGGCACTGGCATTCCCCTATACTTGGGCATAGAGCATTCACAGGACCAAGGGCGTCTCCTCCCATTGATGACTGACTAGATAATCCTCTGCTACATATGCATCTGGAGCCATGAGTCCTACCATGTGTTTTCTTTGGTTGGTGGTTTAGTCCTAGGGAGCTCTGGAGATACTGGTTAGTTCATAATGTTGTTCCCCCTATGGGACTGGAAAAACCCTTCAGCTACTTGGGTACTTTCTCTAGATGATTCATTGGGGACACTATGCTCAGTCCAATGGATGGCTGTGAGCATCCACTTCTGTATCTGTCAGGCACTGGCAGAGCCTCTCAGGAGACAGCTATATCAGGCTCCTGTCAGCAAGCACTTGTTGGCATCCACAATAGTCTGGGTTTGTTGTATCCTTTGAATGGATTTTTGTCCCCTTGTGTAATACTTAAGAACTCTATGGGGAAATTCCTTTGATTTAATCATGAATTAACAAGAAAATACAAATAACAATAATTCCAATTTGAGCATATTATCATTTTAGTCACTCCTGGAGGTAGTTAGCTATTTCAACAGAATGTTCTACTTATATGATTGTATCAAATGGATCCATAACTCTGCATGCAATAATTATGTTGTGGAACTTCTTTCCAGTATCTAGCCTTTTTTCTAACTTAGACACATCGTCATCCTCTCTACAGACAGGCTATCTGTGAATGAAAGGCAATGGTGATGTGCACTCCTAGGCAACCTCAGAGCCTCTCTTTTTTTTTTCTATTTTTCATAGTTTTCAAAGTATCCATATCTTTCAAATATGCTTTATCAAGTCATAATTACTCTGGTTAGTTAAAAATGTTGTTCCTCCTATGGGGCTGCAAACCCCTCCAGCTCCTTGTGTACTTTCACTAGATCATTCATTGGGAACCCTATACTCAGTCCAATGGATGGCTGTGAGTATCCACTTCTGTATTTGTCAGGCACTGGCAGAGCCTCTCAGGAGACAGCTATATCTAGTTCCTGTCAGCAAGCAAGTGTTGGCTTCCACAATACAGTCTGGGATTGGTGATTGAATACTGGACGTATCCCCAGGTGGAGCTGTCTCTGGATGGTCATTCCTTCAGTCTCTGTTCCACACTATGTTTCTGTAATTCCTTCCATTGATATTTTGTTATCCCTTCTAAGATGCACACTCAGGAGAGCCCACCTCAGGAAAAAGACAGACACTACCTTACAGTAAGAGGATGGAAAACAATTTTCCAAGGAAATGGTCCCAAGAAAATAGCTGGAGTAGCCATTCTATTGTTGAGTAAAACTGACTTTCATCCTAAAGTTATCAAAAAAGATAAGGTGAGCCATTTCTTACTCATCAAAGGTAAAATTTACCAAGATGAACTCTCGATTTTGAACATCTATGCTCCAAACTCCAGGGCATCTACGTTCATTAAAGAAACTTTGCTAAAACTCAAAGAACACATTACACCTCACATAACAGTAGGAGACTTCAACATCCCACTCTAATCAATGGACAGATAATGGAAACAGAAATTAAATGGACACAGTGAAACTAACAAGTTATGGAAAAATGGATTTAACAGATATTTATAGAACATTTAATGTTAAAACAAAAGGATATACCTTCTTCTCAGCACCTCATGGTACCGACTCCAAAATTGACCATATATCACCAAACAGGCCTCAGCAGATACAAAACCATTGAAATCATCTCATGCACCCTATCAGATCACCATAGACTAAGTCTTATCTTCAATAACACCATAAATAATAGAAAATCCACATACACTTGGAAGCTGAACAACACTCTACTCAATCATAACTTGGTCAAGAAAGAAGTTAAGAAAGAAGTTAAAGACATTTTAGAGTTTAATGAAAATGAAGCCACAACATACCCAAACTTATGGGACACAGTTAAAGCAGTCCTAAAAGGGAAACTCATAGCTCTGGGTGCCTCCAAAAAGAAGCTGGAGAGAGCATACATGAGCAGCTTGACAGCACACCTAAAAGCTCTAGAACAAAAGGAGGCAAATTCATCAAAGAGTAGTAGACAGCAGGAAATAATCAAACTCAGGGCTGAAATCAACCAAGTAGAAACAGAAATATGCAAAGAATCAACCAAACCAGTAGCTGGATCTTTGATAAAATCAACAAGATAGATAAACCCAGATTCACTAGAGGGCACAGGGACAGTATCCTATTTTTTTTATTTATTATTATTTCCTTTATTTACATTTAAAATGCTATCCTGAAAGTTCCCTATACCCCNCCCTCGCCCCTGCTCCCCTACCCACCCACTCCCACTACTTGGCCATGGCCTTCCCCTGTGCTGGGTCATATAAAATTTACAAGACCAAGGGGCCTCACTTC
>NC_034593.1:42558884-42576909 GCF_900095145.1 Mus pahari
AAATGTAAGATTCTATATACACATTAATATAGAAATATATATGCACATATATATGTATGTATACATATACACACATATATGTATATATATGTACATACACACATATGTATGTATTATGATTCTGTCACATTTTTATCAGATTCAGTCACCCTTCTGAGACAATTTCCATTCTTTCAGAAATAGAGATAAATGTTATCTCAGAGCTGACAAGATAATATGTAAATACAAAACAAAAAAGCAAAAACAAACAAACAAACAAACCTATGCACTGCTGAACACCAGGTAGATGAGAAGCAAATGGAGCTGAACTGCCACAATATTGGAGAACCAATATTAGCTATTCAGAGGATGAATAATATTTACTAGTGTGTACATGAGTCATGAGTCCTTACTACAATGAAACTTCTGTGTTTTAAGTTAGCATAATTTTTTTTCCCAATTGTACATACCTTTTCATGGATTTTTGGGATTTGAGCCAGTATTTTTTCATATTTTGATTTCAGGTCTTCTGTAGATAAACCAGGAATTGAGAGCACTGCTCTATGTTAAATGTGTTACAAAGTCCCCCTTTAGGGCTGCATACTGTAGATGTAGCATTTAATATATTTGACCAACAATGTAGAGAACTACGAGTGTCTCTAGTTTTACCAGCAGGTTTTATCTTTTATTGTTTTGTTTCCTGGATTTTTTGCAACCAATACTGCCATCTATAAGGTGATCTGAAGATGCAATCAATACCGCCATCTGTAAGGTTATCTGAAGATGTGGAGTTTGTATTGCTGATTAATGTTGCTAATCATCATTATGTTTCATTTACTTATCTTCTTGGAAATACTGTTGCTCATTTTCAGTCAAATTATTGATTTTTGTTACTACTAAGATCTAGTGCTTCTTCATATCTTCTGGAGACCAAAACGTGATTAGACCGCTTACAACTATTTTTCTATTGCAATGACTCTTTTACATGCTACTATTTCTTTGACAGTACAAGGACCTTCATTTTAATGTCATTTCAGCTGCCTAGCTTTGTGTTTGTTGACTGGCTTGTGGGTGTCATGTCTAAGAATCACTGCTGAGAAACTTACTGTTTTTCTCAGCACTTGCACAGTTCCAGGGCTTCTGTTTCAGCACCTACGCCATGTGTGCTGGTTTTATTATTGTTGTCATTGTTTTGAGTTTTCTTGTTTTTTCTTTTGTTTTGTTATGATTTTAACAATATGAAGCTCAAATTTCATCCTTTGTAAAGTAGACATCCAGTTTGACCAACAGTGTTTGTGGAAGAGACTATTGTTATCTTATTGCAAATTCATAAAATTTTTATCAGAATTCCATTGAGTACGTAGCTACTCCTTCATTTTTTTAGATTTCTGTTTTGTTTCCTTGGACTGTATGCCATCTTTTGCCAGCAGCCAAACATTGTAGTTTCATAGCTTTGTAACATATCTTGAGATCAGAAAAATTAGAATTTTTTAACTGTTCTTTCTCAGTAATCCTTTGACTACACAGTATAAGTTACATATAAATTTTGATACTTTTTATTTTCTTTTTTACTTTATTTTTATTTTTATATTTTTAATACTGATAATTAAGCATGAAACATCTGTTACATTTATTTTATATGATTATTTTATTTCTATTATTATTATCATTATTATGCTATCTTTAATCTTTCCTCACAGTCCAGTTGCTATCCAACTCATGTTCTGCTCTCCAACATTTGCCCATTCCATGCCTCCTCCCCAGTCTCCAAGAGGTGTCCCCACAACCTGCCAGGCCTCCCTATTTCCTAGGGCCCCAAGTCTCTCAAGGGCTATTTGCATTTTCTCTCACTGAGGCCAGAGCAGGCAGTACTCCAAAGTATATGTGTGTTTGTGTGTGTGGGGGGGAAGGTTGGGGGCTGGGAGGGTGGATGACTTGAACCATTCAGTGTAAGCTGCCTGGTTTGTGGCTAGTGTCCAATAGATCTTGGGGGTTCAGGTTAGTTGAGACTGCTAGTTTTCCCATGGAGTCGCCCTCCTCCTCAACCTCTTCCAACATCTCCCCAGTTCAACCACAGGGGTCCCTGACTTCAGACCACTGGTTGGGTGCAAGCATTTGCCTCTGTCTCTGTCAGCTGCTTGTTCAGCATCTCAGAGAGCAGCCATGCTAGGCTCCTGTCTGTAAGCACTCCACAACATCAGTAATAATGTCAGGCCCTGGAGCCTCCCCCTGAGATAGATCCCAATTTAGTCTGATCACTGTACTTCCTTTCCCCAAGTCTCCTCTCCATTTTTGTCCCTGCAGTTCTCCCTGACAGGAACAACCCCATTCCTCCACCTGATGCCCTGTCTTCATGTTATCTTTTTTTCTTTTTTTAAATTATTTTATTAGATATTTTCTTCATTTACATTTCAAATGCTATCCCGAATGTCCCCTATACCCTCCCCCACCCTGGTCCTCTACCCACCCACTCCCACTTCTTGACCCTGGTGTTCCCCTGTATGGGACATATAAAGTTTGCAAGACCAAGGGGCCTCTCTTCCCAAAGATGGCTGACTAGGTCATCTTCTGCTATATATGTAGCTAGAGACAGGAGCTCTGTGGGTAGTGATTAGTTCATATTGTTGTGATTAAAATGATCACGGGCATTTTATGAAGAATATTCAGAGAATTCTGCACACAGGAAACACTTTGGTATGTGTTTCCCCTAATCTAGGCATACAAGATGTCCTTCCTATGTTTTTCTATTTCTTAATATGTATCACTAATGTTTTGTAGTTTCATTGTATGAAGATATACAATTAGTGCATTCAGTAGAGAAGGATATCTTTGATGTAAATCCCTTGCCAACTATGGTTACTGGAAAATGGAAGGATATACATATGTCTTTAAAGAGTACAGAAATGAGTTTTTATATATAATAATATAAATTTTGTTGATAAACTCTCAAAATATTACATTAGCAACCCATTATTCCAGGAGTTCATATGTAGAACTATAGCCCAAGAAGCCAATTATATATAAACATGAACTTTGTAGAGAAATATCGTCATCTGCAGTAACTTTCACAGCTTAATCCAATAACGGTGCTGTTATTTTCATTACCAGTCTTTCACTGCAACTCTCTCCAGATGAGCAGGGAGCTAAGAAAAAAAATTAGTGGCCATTCAAGGACATGGCTCTGAGACAATTCTGTTCTATTAGTGTGTATACAGCCTTCCTGAAAGTTGGGATTCAGAGCTCCCAAAATGTGGTCTGCCCAAGAGCAACATTTATTCAGACCATAAGATGGAGAAGAAAGAAACTGGAGAAAAACGAAAAGAAAAGAAAAGAAAAGAAAAGAAAAGAAAAGAAAAGAAAAGAAAAGAACTCCATGGGTAATTTAAACCACCTTCTTAATACATGAAAGATTTTAGCTTAAGAAAGCCTTCAGCTCTCTTGCTAGCTTATGTTGAATGAACAATTCAGAATGAAAGCAGTCACAGAATAATGATAAAATTACATAAAGCAAAGGGTAGCTACTTCAGCCAATTATCTGCAGAAGAAACCCCCCACTACCCCCCCCCCCACCAAGCTGGGCCTGCTCTTCTGCTTGCTTGGATCATTGTTTGTTTTTGCAGATGTCCCAAAACTATCTCCACACTTGCACTGCTGCCATATTTATAACCTTCTTGATATGCTCGCTCAGAGCAATTTTACTCCTTGCAAATCATCTTTTGTTCTGAGCCTTCTCTTGTTTTCCTGAAAACTGTGTCCAAATGTCAGAAAAAGTCCAAAACCAATGCTCTGAGGACTGGGAATATGGTAGAAATAAAAGAATGGTAATTATCAAATGTTTACATCACTAGGATGTAAGTTCCACTGCAATATATTTACTCCTCGTAAGAGATTTCTGACTTTTATTATGGTAGTCATTGTTAAGATTAGCTACATGTTGCATTTTATTATCTAAAGTTACGCGATCACATGCCAGCAGAGCCACAGTCAGCTGGTATATTGACTCTAACTTCGTATTTTTCTATATATGAAGAAAGGAATCTGAAAAGTTAAATCAACCTTAAGAGACAAAGCAAGTTCATGATGTCCACTACACTTGGGTGACTTAAATAAATACTTTTGGCAGGACTCTAGAGTTTTTAGACATACCTCTCAACAACATATTTTTTCCACTTGTTAGAGCAGAGTCATATTTTAGCAGAACAGTTTCTAGGCAAACTTGCAAAAGGAATCCTAGCCTGAAGCTCCCTGCTTGGAAATGGGCCTCTCCTCTGATTAGATTCGCACTAAAATCCACCACATGTCAAATCGACTTAAGAATAAAAAGTCCTATCCGCAGAGTTTGCCTGAATAGCTTATCGATTTGGAATAAAAAAAAAAAAATAGTGAGTTCAGCAAAATAAGAAAAGCAAGAGAACCAATAACTTAAGCTCAAATGGTTCGCTCCTGAGCTGCTGCGTACATTCACAAATAGAAGAGGTGGCTGCATGTTGAAGCACTCTGTATTTTCAGCTACATCCTGAAGAGGAAATCAATGCTGCCACTTTCTGCCTACCATTGCCTGAAATATTCATAGATTTTTTTTTAGAGGAGGCCAAGTTTAATGTACAAAATATATATTCTAATTACCTGTATATACATTGCTATACCACTTCTGTAGAAAATAATCCTGAATAACATCAATTTTTAGCTGCTATTGGATGTTAACCTATACCAAGTCCTATACTGTGGTTTTCCTTCTTTCAATCCTAAAACAAACATGGCCCATAGTTTTATGGAATTATGTGCAATTCTAATAAGGTACAATGTTATTGTTCATCAGGACAAAAATAACCATCACAGAGTCCTAAAGCAATGACTTCTCTTTAAAATCATTTCAGTTGCACATTTATTTACCTATGGCCTCTCCACATAAGAATATGTCTCTACATACACAACAAGCAGATACTTTAATTCAGAGGAAATCTGTCTTTCCCTTTCCTCACAGCTAATCTTCTTAGGTCCATATTTTACTGCAATTAGAATTCAAAAGAGGATGTGGTGCCTCATGCCTGTACTTAGAGCTACTTAAGTGGCTGAGACTGTAGAATCACAGATTAAATGCTTGCCTTCCTGTTTCAAAACACATTATAAAAGGTTGGTCATGTCACAGAGCAATGGAGTAAATGCCTAAAACGGGTTCAATACATAGTGCAGAAAAAGTTAAATAAATAAGTAAATAAATAAATAAATAATAAAAAATTAAAAAAAAAAATTCCTCAAGTCCTTACCATAAACCTTGTGCTGGAAATTAAAAATAGAAACACACTGAAACTGAAATATTCATTACATTTTTGTGTAGTTTTTGTAATAAGCAAAAGAATGGCATGGCATGCATACTGCTGTAATACAGAGATATGTTGCATAGAGAACCTGTGAATAGGTGATTTTTTCCTAAAACCTGAGGCATCTGAGTGTCAAAAATAAATCTGGGGAAAAAAAAGTGCAAACCAGGTTCTTGTGTGATTTATGGCCCAGCTGAAGCTGTGATGCAAACATGAATAATCATAGTTGGCATGTCTTCCGAAGTTCTATCCAGTTATTGACCAGAGAACAAGTAGTAGGTAGCAGAGCCGAATGATTTCCTAGAAGCTAATATACAGCTTTCTCGATTCTCCTTTGTTAAAAATGAATGAATCCATTTCATTTTCACTCTAGGTCTAAACTTTACATTTCCATCATTCATATTATTTATCTCTTTAATTCATTTATATTTCATTATGCGAAATTTATTGACATTCGCAAAATCAAAGGTAAAGTGGAGGAATTATATCGCTTGCTATTTTATACATTCTTGTCTTTTGAAAACCCATAGAAAATGAAGATTTGATGCAATAATTTTGGATGCAGTTGCCATGACAACCAAGAAGCACACTACTGCATGCCACTATTCAGACACATTTCCATATCTAGAATGATCTACTACATTATGTGCAATTTTTTGTGTGCCTTTCAATAAACACCATCTAGTCTTCATTTTGATTTTTTAAAAAAGCAATTGCTCTATTGCTAACACAAATTTTTGTTTAAGAGAACATATATAAATTTGTAACAGGTGAGTCACTATAATAAATTCTAAAATGTTTTCTAAAACTCGTAATTTGTATAAATATGCTATAGCAAAATACATTGAACTAGCACAAAATACTGGCAGCACAGAATAAATTTTAGAGTAATCATAATATTTACTTATGTAAATTATTTAAATTGTTATGTGAGATTAACCATGTTGTGAATTATTTCAAATCTTGGCCCTTCAGAAAGTTGCCCTGTGATATCTATACCATCTGGACAAGCATGCTAAGTTATTTGCAAAATAAACAAGTGAGTGTCACTTAGGCATTCCTTTGCACACAGTTCTCTGAACTCTAATACCGGTCGCGCGGAATCAAACCACACATGAAATTCTACAGCCACAGTGGTAAGGACCACAATATATGTGAATCTCAACTAAGCAGTGAGAAAACATGAACCCCTGAGGAAAACTGGCAAAAGACCCAGGCAGTCTCACATCAAAGAAGATTGCAGTCAGCACGTGTATGAAAACCAGTCACTGCCTGTACTCTTTTGTTCCATAAAACCCACAACTATATAGGCCATCACAAATGATTGAAAGACTACTACCCAAAGGAAAAATGTATGTGCTGGATGTTAGAAGTTTGTGCAGAAAAGGGAATTCTTGTGTGTTATTGGTATGAAAATTGCATGAAATGTAACTTTTTGTAAGTTTAGTTGTACATCTGTCCTGTAGGTATGCCTCAGGTTATTGATCTTTGGTGTCACTATACCAACATGATACTAGATTTTTTTAATTGTAGGTTTGTAACAAACTTTTCCCTCTTTTAAATCCATTTGTTTGTTTGAATGATCTAAGTTTAAGTGTCACAGACTGGGAATTCTCACAGGATTCCTCTCTCTCTCTCTCTCTCTCTCTCTCTCTCTCTCTCTCTCTCTCTCTCCTTTTCCTTTACTGGTTATTTTCTTTATTTCCATTTCAAATGTTATCCCTTTTCCAAGTTTCCCCTCCAGAAACCCCTTATCCCATCCCCCTCCCCCTGCTTCTATGAGGGTGCTTCCCCCATCCACCCATCCACTCCCAACTCCCTGTCCAGTCATTCCCCTACACTGGGGTATCAAGCCTTCACATGACCAAGGGCTTGTCCTCCCATTAACGATCAACAAGGCAAGAAACTAAACAGAGATGCTGTGAAACTAACAGAATTTATGAACCAAATGTAATTAACAGATATCAGCAGAACATTTCTTCTTTAAACAAGAGAATCTAATTTCTTCTCAGCACCTCATGATACCTTATCCAAAATTGACCATGCAATTGATCACAAAACAGGCCTCAACAGATACAAGAAGACTGAAATAATCCCATGCATTCTATCAGATCACCATGGACTAAGACTGGTCTTCAATAGCAATAAAAACAACAGTAAGCTCACGTACACATAGAAGCTGAGCAACGCTCTATTCAAGGAAGAAATAAAGACAGAAAATTAAAATAAAATTTTGAAGCCATCTGAAGTTGTACTATGGGGTTTGATGAGTAAGATCTCCATGACACAAAACTCAAGGTGACATAGCAAGTGCTTTATAAAGTCCCCAGCAAGTTAGCCAGAAGATCTACTTAAGATGATGCTGAGGGTGGCCACAATGAACAGATTTCAGGGTCATTGAAACTGTCCACTATTGGACGAATATGACATGAGAGACTTTTGTATGTAGTAAAAAAAAAAAAAAAAAAAAAAAAAAAAAAACTGTCCCCAATATTTCTTAGGGCAGGATAATTGTCAAACCACTGGATATTGACTCTTACTTTTTATTGTAAAGTCCTGAAGTGAATAATGATTGTAAGAGGCTTACATTGCAGGTGCTGTACAAATGAAAGTAGAAAAACCAGTTGGTTACCAATGCATTCTTTATACCATGATGGCTGAATATTTAAAGCCATATTGAAATTTACTGATCAGGGAAAGAATTGCTTTCAAAATACCACATCCCTTTGACAATAGGGACTCAATCACTTAAGAGTTCTGCTGAGATGTATATGAGTAACACTGTTTTGTGTCTTTCTAACATTTATTGTAAAGATCACGAATCAAAGAATACTGTTGTCTTTTGAGTCTTCTTATTGGAGCAATATATTTCATAAAGGTCCAGCTTCTGTGGACAGTGATTTCTCTGATGGATCTAAGTGTTCCAAAAACATTCTGGAAAAAACTTACAGTTTTAGATTAGTGATGCATAAAAAGAGGCCAGAGTTTTAAGGGACTATTTCCAGCTATTCATCTGGGTGCTAGATATATAAACTAACTTCCTGTGTTTGTGTTTTAAGTGGTCTTACTACTGAGTTTAAGCCCTTTTTGGGGGTGTGTCTTATGAATCAACTTTATGGATGATATTAGAAAGTATCTTCAAAAAATAAAACTTGTAGGCTCAGGTCATGTTTTTATGATTATATTTAGATTCCATATTATGTTTTCTTTACAACACCTCAGATACTTTTATACCCCCTTGTCTTCCATGGCCTTTTTCATAAATATTTAAGGAATAACTCTTTTTATCTATAGTTTAAAATTCATTTATAATATTGCATTTGCTAATTATTAATTGCTGAATATAATTGTTACTGAGTAGTTATTAGATGTCTTGTAAAAATTACTAATTTGAGATCTGGGAGTGCCTTTTTTTGAATGAGAAGTATTTATATTTGAATGGTCAATAAGCATTGCAGATTTCTAATCTTTAAAGTTAATTTGTTTAGTGCTATTAATCTACAGCAGGAAGCAGCAAGTACCTACATTGGAAACCAAGAATCAATGATAGCATGAAGTACCCTCAGCCCCACCTCCCCTCCCGTATTCAGTTGTTTGTGTATCAGGGATCACAAAGCTCTAGGGTTCACCCTTAAGTTGTTTGTTCTCTATAGTGAAGAGAGTTTGGTTTAGGGACTTACCTTCTTCATTGATATTTTGTGTGCTCCAATGGACCATAAAAATGCTCAGCTCACTGTGAAAAGACCCATCTGCTTCTTCAGAAGCTGTGTTTTACATGAGATTTATATGAATACGATGCCTTTCCTGATGCTGCTGGGTGTTCTCTATTCTTATGTTCTGTTTCAGGTTAACCTTAGAGTAACAAGAGTTGACGCTCTTCAGAGTATGCCAGTGGTTAGTATCTCCTCTGGCAAAAGGTAAGCGATACTCAGACCCTGCACAGGGTACTTGCTTAGAAAGTTCGAAGTAAAATATTTAAAAATTTAAATTAAATCTAGGAAATCTTGCAGAAGTAACTTGCCACAAATAGAAAGCTATAATCAAACGCTGAAATGGAAAATGCATGGAAAATGGCACATAGTCCTGTGCTGTATTTAAGTGTAAGTGTTCTGCAGCAAATGAAGTGCTGGAATTAACATCATCAATGTGCTTATTTCCGTACCAAGTGAGCATCTTAATGCCATCCTGCATAAATAATGGGGCTTGTGTTAGATTTCTGAAGAAAGTAAAAAGTACAGAGCTGCGGGACCTCCTCGTTTATGCTGGCAAATCAGCCAGCATGCTTATGTGGTGTCATATTCAGATGCAGATGAACCGAACACCTGGAATCTTAAAAATAAGCCATAAGCTACCTGCAAATTTCTCCTTGCACTTAATGCATCAGTGGAGCAATAATCAGCAATGGAAAGCTCATCCATTAGTAACTAATACTTGATAGTTTTGCAAGCATACAATAAGACAAGTTATTCACAGTACTCAGAAAAATTGTAGCATAGGAGTACCTGTAAAAATGTCCCCTTTGCTATATAACCTTTATGAATCAATGAAATGGGATTATATGAGCCAGGATGAATTTGCGTAATATTAGTGATAGTATTAGTCCTCCTTTTGGAACGGGATTATGACCTTAATCTCCAATCAATTACATTTTTATAATAATGCTATCCTCCACTTGACCCTTGCAGGACTGGAATCTGACCCCTGTGATTCATATCTGGGATTCGACAGTAACTCTCCTGTAAACTTGGTCTCTCTGAAGTCTCTGCTATGTCACATGCAGAGGGTACATCTATTCATGTCATAGGTTGTTCTGCAGATTTAGTGAGACTGTCCTGATGAAATCTTCCGCATGGTGTTGGACACAAAGAAAGCAATCATGAAACGCCAACCATTTTGATGCCTTTTTGTGAGCATACTCATGCCCACAGAGAAAACAAGGGAACAAATAATATGCTGCAGAAAAGTATCCAATGCCCTTTATTTTGCAAAAACATTCTCTTGGTGTCATTTCTACATATTTTAACATCTTTAAAGGAACTTTGAAATGTTGTCTTCTGTTTTTGTTTCTGTTTTGTTTTGTTTTGACATGTTATAGGATCATGATTAGTCCTGAAGATCAGCCTGCCTGTATTTGGCATCACCCAAGAGGCAAATGTCTGGGTGTGTCCCTGAGGCAGTTTTCAGAGAGGTTTGACTAGGGTACATTCTATTGGCTAAGGTCTATAGCTAAATAAATAAGAAAGGAAGGGAAAGCGACAGCTAAGCCACAACATTGCTTTGAGCATTTTCCACCTGGGGTCTGTACGATCAGCTACTTTATGCAACCCCTCAAAGGACCAGAGCTGGTTTTGGCCCCTTGCTTCCTCTCTCACTATAGCTGTGTATTTGCAAAAACATAGGAATATTCACTGACAGTATAAATTGGATTATTATATTAACTTGCACGTGTAAAATATATAAGATAATCAAAATATTAAATCATATGTAGACATTTTCATAATTTTTTAAAAAGATTATCTGTTCATATTCTTTGGTTTTCCTTTTCCTTGAGCTTTTGGAATTAGGTCAATATTTCTCTAACTGCTGAAAAGGCATATACGTGCTCTGAGAAACAGTTATCACACACACACACACACACACACACACACACACACGTATAGATGATAAGTGAGTGATGTTGTGTTTTCCACTGTTCCTACAGTCATATAATCTAAGAATTTTTGGATAGGCATAATACTAACTGCAATGTTAGCTGTGAATACATAAATGAAAGAGAAAGTCATGGGCTGAAATTACAGCTCAGTAGCACCACACATACCAAACACACGTGAAACACTAGGAAATGTTCCTACTACTCCAAATGAGAAAATTTAGAGCTAGGAGCCTCAGATGAAAGGGAACATGCGACATTTGTTTTTCAAAAAACAGGAAGGGAAAGAAGAGGAAAAAGGATGAAGCTCATTTGGTAAGATGAAATTAATTAAGAGGGAATGATTTAGTAAAACACAGGGGTCCTCTCTTCTCTCTCTCTCTCTCTCTCTCTCTCTCTCTCACACACACACACACACACACACTACTTTCTTCTAGTTAAAACACACAAGAATTTTAAAGGAGAAATAAAATTAAAACTGAATGTAAAATATACCATAGCAATGTCTTTTGGGGTGTAAATATAGAAAAAGAAAGAAAAAAGGTGCTATGTTAAGCAACATAGTAAATTAGGAAACTTGAAAAAAGAAAATGACTTGTGTAGCTGAAAACACAGATTTTATTGAAAATAATGGCTTCAAATTTCCCTGTTTGTTTATTTCTTTTTCCTCTAAAATACCACATTTTTTTCTGCATGGTATGCCCTAAAATTAACTTCTCAAATGTTGGGAGTCCAGTATGGGCCCCAGGGTATCCCAACACTCAGGAAGTAGATATACCACAAAATTGTTACACTATGTCTATTATCATGTGAAATTTACCACACACACACACACACACACACACACACACACACACGCAACAGAAAGAAGAGTAATGATTCATGTAGCATTCCTTTTGAAAGTAAAATTAGAATTATCACCAGGCTAATCCAAAGTCCCCACAAAACAACCCTCACTGGCCCTCCCTGTTTTGTAACAGAAGACAAGAAAATCTTGGACTTGTTAAATACTTTTATTTGGGTGCTTTCTGTAAGTTTTTTCTTCTTAGGACATTAATATATGCATATTTTCATACAAAACTCTGTATGTAACTTGCTTAACAAGTTTTTAATGAGTGTGTCAGCTAACCCAGACTGTCCTCATAGTGCTCTGTAACCACGGGTGATATTTAACTTTTGATTCTCCTTCCTCCACGTTCTTAGCTATAAGATTATAAGCCTGACCTTCTTATGCAGAATAAAGGTTGAACTCTGGGTATCACTGTGTGGAGCAGACGGGGCAGAAGTTCCCATCAGTTCTGCTTGTCTTTTCACAAGTGCTAAGATTACAAGCACTTGCCACAGAAAACCTTAATCTATATACATCAATTAAAAAACCTATTAATCTGTGATACTGTAGCTAATACAATATTTTAATAATTGTTTTCAATAAGAATTAAAATTTTATTGTATTTAATATTCAATAATTAATCGTTATAGCCATAGAGCCACTTAAGTTTTCCATAATTGGCAGCATATAGTTGCTAATATGCTGTTTTATGAAAAGTCCTGAGATCATACCAAGATTTCCAGAGAGATTAACAGTGTTTAAAAAGGAATATGGAATAGTAAATCCCTTCTCCTGAGGAACATACAGATTATTCTAAAGTTGATAGTTTTATTATTTCCACTATCTTGATTAGTGAAAGATAAATTATCATATATACGTATCCCCTCTTCCTAAATATTATAAATATTGCACCAGATTCAGCAGTTCTTGCTAAAGGGGTTTTGTAATCAAGATTGTCAACTAGCAGTGAAAGACTAGAAAAATGAAAGGCTTGCAAGTAATGCTATAAAAATTCTTCTAAACATAATCATATGCTTGTGTGAAACTGAATTCACGCATTTGCTTGTGTTCTCACAGAGGTCTGAACACAAATTCTGTATTGTGTCTTTTAAGTAAAAGATACTATGTTCAAGAACTGTTTCTCCCACTACTCCTATGGGATTAAAACTTTACATATGTAGCCTTGTGTTGAACAACACTAGATAGATAGATAGATAGATAGATAGATAGATAGATAGATAGATAGATAGATAGATAGATAGATAATACATACATAGATAAGATACATATGAATATATTATATTCATATACATGTATGTGTTTTGTTAGTCTTTTAAAGTAGACTTATATTTCTATGTTTTATGTATAATCAGGCAATGGGACTTAAATAGTAAATTGGTAAATGGATCTAGACACTTTCTCTTCCTTTCTCTTACATGCAAACACACACACACATACACATACACGCATACAAACACACACACACTTTTCTCTTTTCTGGTTGGTGCTATAAATCAGTGATAGTTGTTCAAAGATTCTGTTAGACAGAAAAATAAATTACAGAAGATTTTCTGAGGTTAAAAAAATGATATTTCATTTCGCAGTAAGTACACCCTAAGTCGTTAATTTGTTATTGATACTGCAACATATTAATTCCAACTTGGTGGGTCAAATTTGAGTGATAGAAGGCTCAACTCAAGGGTTTAGCAGAATTCTAATTTGGTTTGTGTCTTTTATTTGATACTTTGTTTCCTTTTAGAGATCTGGAAATATAACTACTTCCTGTTAGTATCTTTCCCATGACATTGATTTCTGCACAACCACTAACCCACCACCCACTTGCCAGTTACCCCTCCCAACCCCAATCCCACATCTGCCCTCCCCCCTCACTTTTGCCTGTATGAGGGTGCTCTCCCACCTACACATACTCTCTGCACCACTGCACCAGCATCCCCCTATGCTGTGGCATCAAACCTCCCCAGGACCAAGGGCCTCCCCTCCCATTGCTGTCAGGCAAAGCCATCCTCTGCTACATATGTATCTGGAGGCGTGGATCCCTCCAGGTACACTCCTTGGATGGTGCTCTAGACTCTGGGAGAACTGAGTGGTTGGGCCACCCTGTGTTGTTCTTCCAATGGGGTTGCAATCCCCATCCAGAGCTTCCCCACCAGGTTCCCTGAGCTCAGTCTGATAGTTGGCTTTAAACATCCAGATCTGCACTAGGCAGCTGCTGACTGAACCTTCCAAGGAACTGCCACACTAGGTTCCTCTTGACCACAGCAACAGTTTTGGGTTTAGTGTCTGCAGACCTGATGGATCTCCAGGTGGGACAGTTCCCAAGTGGCCCTTCCTTCATTCTTTGTTCCATTTTTTTTTCCTGTTCTTCCTTTCTGAGTTAAAAACTTTGAGATGGGTAAGTGGCCCCATCTCTTCACCAGGGAGAAGCAGTGTTTATCTACTGGAGGTGGTCTAAACAGGTTCTGTCTCCCACTTCTCTGCATATTTCACCTAAAGTCATTCCTGTTGGTTCCTGGTAAACTCACATTTCCATTTTCCTGGTTTCTGGGACCCTTCTCTACTTAAGAAGTTTGAGGGAAGCCAGGCAGTGGTGGCTTATGCCTTTAATCCCATCACCTGGGAGGCTGGTGGATTTCTGAATTCGAGGCCAGCCTGGTCTACAGAGTGAGTTCCAGGACAGCCTGGGCTACACAGAGAAACCTTTTCTCAGAAAAAAAAGGGGGGGGGAGGGAAAAAAATCTTGGGGGAAAATTGAGTCTCGTCAGTTAATGCCTACTAATCCACTGTTTCAACTTGTGTAATCTACCTGCTAATCCTGTTGGACATGCATCTGTTTGTTATATATTGTTCTTGGTGACTAACACAGACATATCGGAAAGTCTGAAAGCCATTGCCCTAACTAGAGAGTAACAATGGAAGCACCCATTTTTCCCTACAGTCTTACCCTGCCAATCAATCTTAGAATTGGCAAATTGTTGACACTAGGGCACTTTGTTCTCAACAGCTGAAGCACAGCTGTTGTGGGTTATGACCTTTTTCTGGCCCATTGCTAACCTACTGTCCAATTCACAGTGGTCACCTAAGGCCAGATATTTAAAACACAGATACTTACATTATGATTCATAAAAGTATTAAAATTATACTTACAAAGTTTCAAGGAAAATAGCTTTAGGGTTGAGGGTCACCACAGCACGAGGTCCTGTATTAAAGAGTCACAGCCTTGGGTATACTGAGAACCACTTGCAGTGTAGGACCTCTGATGGTAGCAATGAATTTACTCAAAACATATTTCTTGTATTACTGATAGCATTCTCACTTTAAATATAGCATAAATGAACATTGCCCAGAAATCTGCTATCCAGAGCTCATTACATGGAGACACTCATCATCTACGATGAATTAGACAGAGTACGATCACAAAGAACTTTCCTAACTGAGTACATGCCAGCTTCCTGAGAAACTATTTATGAAACTGTGAAGTTAATTCTTCATGTTTTCATTTCTGAAAAATTATAGGTTAGGGAATCATTATTCCTCTCAGATAAGCTGAATTCAAAAACTGTACCTAAAATATACGTTTTTGTAGATGATATTTTCCTCTTAAATATAGACTTTTGATCTCAGTAACATATCACTTTTTCACACCAGATTATCAATGGAGTATGTTCCAATGAACTGAACACCTGAGGTGGCTATTTCTTAAATTCATCTTTGTTCACTGAGTTCATTATTTTAACTGAGTTAATGAAGCTTAATGAAAACAACCAATGTCAAAAGATGCAGAACTTTTTAGTAAATATTAATGTTAATACAGCTATAAGATAAGTATTGTCCAATAACAGAATTATCAGGTGATACAGGAACCAAGATTTTGAGTTGAATTATGAGACCTTAAAACATCAGAATAGATTTCCAACATGAAATGACATGGGAACAAAACTGCAGAAGTACATTGTATGTTGCATACATTCAAAGGAGGAAACCTGTCACCTACACATATCTTGAGCTTATCTAAAGTGATGACAGAAAATTTCAACCTTGCTGACCTCTTAGGAAAGAAAAATATGTACAGCATAGGAAAATAAGATGTTCTGACCATAGGAAAAACTGGCATCATGTTATAAGGTTCAAACTGGCTTGCTGAGCAAATAGCTTTTGCCGAATTTGAACTGCCTGGTATACATTCTGGATAATTCAAGAAGGAAAAGGTGCTGTTCTGATTGCCTTTACCCAGATGTGTAAAATTGGCTTTGGAAGGTACAGCTACACTGACACTATCTCTCCTTCAACTAATGTGTTGTTTACTTTCTCTAAAGAGAAAAAGGAGAGCAGTAGAATACTTTACTCAGATCTTGAAAGTAATATTCAGGAAGGGCTTGCAGCTTCCACAGTTCACCTACAAGTCATTGACACACAGATGAAATGATCCATCCACACACTGAGAATCTAACACATTCGCCAAGTCTTTTCCAGTGAGTTCCTTCTGGGGACTTATTACTAAGTTCCTACTATTATCATGAGAATCATATGGTATTCACAAAAAATAACTGCTATCATATGTGCACAGGAGCTTGTAAACTGTCACAGCAGTGATGCTGTATTTGAAAATGAGGTAGGTACAATAGTCTACACCTTACATCTCACTACCTAAGAGGTAAAGTCAGAAGGGTCAGGAGCCCTAGATTATCCTCAACTGAACACTGAATTGAAGCCAACGTGGTATCATTACACACCACAAAAAATACAAATAAAACCATTGAAAGACATTTGGAGTTAAGAATGTTGACTTTAGGTAGAGGTTTTATGTATCATGCTTGAATCCCTACTTTGGAACCCTAGATGTGCACAAGTTAGGAGTAGTCACATCCTCCCATAATCCCAGTACTGTAAGATGAACAGGGGTATCAGAAGCTCAAGGTCATTCTCAGCTACATAAGAAGTCCGAGTCGAGCATATGATGTATGAGAACTTTTCTCAAAATAAAACAAACAACAAAAATTGCATGTTTGTCATAACTCATAGTGCTGGAAATAAAACACACAACTCAAGGATCACCACAGACTTTCAACCTACATGGCCATCACCATCACCTAAACAAAAATGACCCAGGGTGTGTAGGAAGCCCCAGAATAATAACCTCTACAGAATCTCCACTCTTTACCATAATCTAGTACTCCCCTCCTTCATGATGTACTTCCTTATTAAAAAATAACCCTTGTCCTAATCAAAAAAACAAATGTTTTCAACTTGCTGTGTGGGGTGACAGAAATAGTAAAACAACTAAATAAACAATTTATCATTTCATTTCATTGGCACTCCCCTTGGTTCATTAACATGTACACCTCAGTGTAGGTCAGGGTGTATCGTCTTTGTTCCCCAAAGATTCCAACACAGGGACAAGAAGTTCCTCATGCAAACCTCTTCCTTGTAGAAGTTTTTGGGATCCATACTTGTTTTCCCAGTCCCAAGACTGTCAAGGTCAGTTCTTAAGGTCTTGGACTAGCAGTACCTCTGTCTAAATTCTGTCTGGATTAAACACCAGGGCCTAAATTTTATATCATCTGATGTTTGGGCCACAAATTCTTCACTGTCTCCAAACTCTTCAGTTCCTTCAAAGAGATCATGCTTCATTATTTATCTAGCACTTTTTGGTTGTTTTCAACACAGTAGTTGGGCAAAATTCACAACTGCAGCAATGACACTGTTAAAGGTCCAAAACATTTGGCTGGATAGGCCATAGATTCTAGATGAAAACCCAATGCTACCATTCTGCATAAGGATAGAAATATAATGGCTCCTAAAAATTATTGCTATACCCATAGACCAGAAAATACTTGTCAATTCTTTAGAAGGTTCTCTTTGCTGTTCATGGAAATTGATGCAGAGATTCTTAACTGGTCCACTGCACAGAAGAAACTAAGGCACTGTCTGCCCAAAAGAGAAATGCATATGATACCTCACCCCTAAGTTTTAAAGAATAATAAGAAGCAGATGTGGTAAAAGCACAAATGAGATCTTCGGCACAATCTCAGCGAAGGGCCCAGAGGACTCTCCACGCTACAGACACCCTAGCACACCTGGGACCTTAAGATCATTGGTGAGTAGAATGCAACATCAGTTCCAAAAAACCCAGAGGGTCTTGCACTAGCAGCAACAGGGTCAAAGGTCAAAGGTCAAAGGCAAGCCCTAGCACACCCAGAATCTTGGGATCACTAAGACCAGTCTATG
>NC_034593.1:42577739-42578802 GCF_900095145.1 Mus pahari
TCTATTCCTATTTTGTGGAATACTTTGAGGAGAGTTGGAATTAGGTCTTCTTTGAAAGTCTGATAGAATTCTGCCCTAAACCCATCTGGTCCTGGGCTTTTTTTAGTTGGGAGACTATTAATGACTGCTTCTATTTCTTTAGGTGATATAGGACTGTTTAGGTCATTAATCTGATCCTGATTTAACTTTGGGTTATGCTCTATGCTCAAGTATAGGGGAATGCCAGTGCTAGGAAGTGGGAGTGGGTTGGTTGGTGAGCAGAGGGAAGGAGAAGGGGATAGGGGGCTTTTGAAGGAGAAACCAGGAAAGGGGATAACATTTGGAATGTAAGTAATGACAATATCTAATAAAAATCCTGTGATTCACCTAATTTTTATGTATGATGATTAATATTGATTGTCAATCAAATTTTATTTAGAAATATCCATGACAAAGGATCCTGTGATTGACTCTGGGAGTATATTTAATATCATTACATTCTGTCTATGCTCAAGTAACTGGTGTGGGCAAACTAATACTGTAACTGGGTTCTATTATTCAATTCATCTTTGCTGAAATGTATAAAAAGGAGAATCTCACTATATATGAGCATTCTTTGTCCTGTGTTTCTCAACTAGCGGAATGACTTCACTACCTACAGCCTCCTCACATCTGAACTGCTGTATGATGATACCCTGAACCATGAAACAATGTGCTATTTTTTCCTAATGTAAATAATTTCCTAGAGTACCATTTCACAGAAATAGGATTATAAATTTCTTTTATAAAGTGTTGCTACAACGCCCGGGAGCGAGTCTGATTTTGTTGTACTACTAAATAGTTGATTCTTGGCCATGCAGACTGTTTAATGGTAAGAATGTGGAAGAATTTGGTCAGATAAATCCCAAATTTTAATTTATTGAGAATTACTTACAACACCGTTTTGATTATAGTTTGGAAATAAAAAAGTTAGTAAAGTGATTCTAGTGAATCTGTCTCATGAATACAGGTGCATGAGTAACAGAGGTGGAGGATAATACTGAAAGTGGCATTTTCCAAAGACTGTGGAGAAACATGAATCAGG
>NC_034593.1:42706494-42733212 GCF_900095145.1 Mus pahari
CCTTGATCACTAATTGAGAAAATGCCTTCCAGCTGGATCTCATGGAGGCATTTCCCCAACTGAAGCTCCTTTCTCTGTGATAACTCCAGCTGTGTCAAGTTGACACAAAGCTATCCAGAACACACATCATTAAAGAAAACTTTCTCTCCCACTCCCAGGAGTTACTAAAGTTGTGCTAGCATCATTAATTCCTCACCAATTTTCCTTTCTCAAGCTTTTACAGGACTTGACCTAATCTACCTTCTCTCCCCATTCCTGGCTGATTATATAGCCTTGCAAATGGATCTTGGGATTCTTGTAATCTTCAGTAATTTCCCTAATCTTGTGAGTGGCTTACTTTTGAGTTTTACTGAGTTTTCATCCAGGATACAATATTTCAATACAGAGACAATTGCTACACAACACCGGTATTTATCATGGCTACCTGGTACAAAGATGGCAGAAAATAATTCTTTTTGTAACACAGGTATTTTTAAAGTAAGCCCTGTTAGAATAAGGGTATACCTTGCTTGAATGCTGAGATCCTAGCTGTAGACCATTATGCTAAATTTAATTGGTTCTGAGGACCAAATCCAGGGTTTTGTGCATGCTATCCAAAGGCTCTACCAGCAGAGTTGTATGTTCAGAGCCAAGTTATTATTATCTAATTACTGTTTATTATTTTCAAATATACATCAACCCATATATACAAATTATACAAAGGTGTACTTGAGTTTTGTGGGAAGAAACAGAATACATCAAAATGACCTTAAATTCCATTTCTAATTCTGTTGTAAGTGCTAGTCAGAAGCATTGTAATCATCTATCTTTGTTGTGATTTATCTTTCAGAAAATTCTCTTACTGGGAAATATTTAGCAATTTATGCATTTCCCCTCCCAAGTGAAGGGAAGAAATGAAACAAACCTCATAAAACAACTAGACTGGGAAGTGCAATTACATAAAAATGAAACTTGCTAGCTAGGACAGTCTACCTGAAACTGAGTTGTTTTGGTTTTTGTCTTCCTATATTCTTTCTGGGAAAATGTGCATATATCGAGAGCTTCTGAATTCCGACCCAAAATCCTAGCTGAGACTCTTAATTTGTATGACTTTTTCTTTCTAAAATGTGATCCTCTTCACTGCATTGAGCATCTTTAATAGTAGGATCTCAAACAAATAAACTGCAAATAATAAAAAGGAGAATGGAAGCTGTGTAGTTCTGGACCACAAAATGTATTTGCACAGATGACTCCCCTGGTATGTTGTATAAAATAGGCAAACTGTTTGCTTTTTCAATAGTTTCTCTATTGTAATTTATTCTGTTTCTTCTTTTTAAAAGTAGTTCTCCTATATAATAGACTTTTCTTATATTAATGGCTACACTGACTTGTTTTAGTTTAAATGCACTTTATTTTTACACAACCCACATGACAGGGTTTTTATTCCAAAAAAAAACAAACAAACAACCAAACAAAATAAACAATGCCACCACTACAAATTAATCACGGTCAAAATAATAGCTCAAGATCTGTCCTAAGTCCTGGTATTGTTTGGATGGTAATCAGCAGCTAATTATGGTAACATGATAGATCCAATTTGTTAACATTTTCCCATCTCTGAGCTATCCTTAAAGAAAATCATGAATGGAGTCACACCATCTTCACAGTAGTCCAGGAGAGCAATCATACCGTCTGGATTCATGCTTTCACAATAAAAAACTGGTAGTTATTGAAATTAGCCAGGATGTGCTTAATTTGTTCAGCAGCTCCAGTCATGAAAGGCTTTACTCTTTCTGGTTTCTGTTCTTTAAGTTTGCCTTTGAGTGATTTCATGTGGTCTTTGATGTACTTTTTGTAGGCCTCTTTTGTGAAGCTGGTTTCTTCTACGTGATGGTTCATGACAATGTCAACACCGGTGACTACTGTGCTTTCGGTACCTTCGCCCTCAGGACCTTCATTCAGCAGAAGCATTTCCACCAATGAGCGAGTCATCGATGGCACCCTCTGTTCTACTGACCATCTTGCCTTCCACCTCCAGGCACAGCCCCTCTGCAATCTCATGGATCTTGGAGATGTCAGAGAACAGCTCATCATGGCTGATAAGATCCAGGTAGATGATCATGGTGACAGCTGGGCACAGTGGCACTAGCCTGACAGCACAGAGCCAGCAGAGTGGAGCTGTGTGTATGGCCTACTTGGGCGCTTCCCAACCTCAACTACACTGTTGTTGTTATAACAACATTTTCGAACATACTGTTTAGTTTTGTGTACCAATGTGTACTTTGATTTTCTATTTACTAAGTTGGCTCTTTTCTATAAAATTTTTAAAAATTGTTTTTTTGCATCCCAATCACTGCTCCCCAGTGCCCACCTTATAGGTTCCCTTCCCCCAACTCCTTCCCCCTCTCCCCTAGGAGGGTACTTCCTGGAGGATACCCCATATTGGCTCACCAATTCTCTGCAGTGTTAGGTATATCCTTTCCCACTGAGGGTAAGTCAAAGACAAGGTAACTTTGTTGGGAAACATATTCCAGAAGTAGACTACAACCTCCACCCCAAAAGACCACCCCCACTCCCTGAAGCCTCCAGTCTCTCCAGGGTTAGGTGCATCTTCTCTCACTGAGGACAAACCAGGCAGTCCTCTGCTGTATCTGTGTGTGTGTGTGTGGGGGGGGGGGTGATATCAGCTGGTGTCTGCTGCCTGGTGTGTGGCTCTGTGACTGAGAGGTCAAAGGGGCAGGGTATCCAGATTAGCTGGGACTGCTCGTCTCCGTGTAGGTTGTCCTCCACCTCAGCTTCTTTCAGCTTTTCCCTAATTTCACCACAGGTGTCCCTGGCTTCTGTCCACTGGTTAGGTATACTTATCTGCTTCTATCTCATCATCTGCTTGTTGGGCCTCTCTTAGAGGACACCCATGCTAGGCTCTTGTCTGTAAGCACAGCATAGCATCGGTAATAATATCAGATACAATATAAGAAATTTATATTTTCATCAAAGAAATGCTAAATCTAAAATTTACTGACACAAAACATCCAGGAAAGCTGAGATACCATGAAAATACCTATCCTAAGAATAACAGGAATAGAAGAAGAAGAGTCCAGGCTCAAAGGATCAGAAAATATACTCAATAAAATCATAAGAAAAATTCCCAACCTAAAGGAAGGAATACCTATAAACATATAAGAAGGTTATAGAACTTCAATTATACTGAACCAGAAAAGAAAATCCTCCCACCACATAATCTACAGTATAAAGAAAGAATATTAAAAGAAGCAAGGGATAAAAGAGCCTTTATATACAAAGGCAGACCTATCAGAATTGCACTGGAGTTATCAAAAGAGACTCTAACTCTACAAGGTCCTTCTCATATATCTTACATTCTCTAAAAAGAACATAGGTGTACTCCTAGACTAATGCACCAGGCAAACCCCTCAATCACCATAAGTGGAGGAAACAAGAAATTTCAAGACAAACCCTAAGTCAAACAATATCTACCCATGAATCCAGCCCTACAAAAAATACTAGAAGGAAATTTCAACTCAAGTATCATAATTACAACCAAGAAAACACAAGAAATAGTTAATTCCATATCAGCAAAAACAAGGAAAGTGCTCTCTCTCTCTCTCTCTCTCTCTCTCTCTCTCTCTCTCTCTCTCTCTGTGTGTGTGTGTGTGTATGTGTGTGTGTCTCTGTCATACACACACACACACTCTACCACAGCCAATATCAAAATAACGGGAAATATCAATCACATTCATTAATATCTGTCAACATCAATGGACTCAATTCACCAATAGTAAGACATGCTAACAGAATGGTTGCAAAAGCAGAATCAGTCTTCTGCATAGAAGAAACACACCTCAGCCATAAGGATAGACTTTACTTCAGAGTAAAGAGCTAAAACGTTTTCCAAACAAACAGACCCAAGAAACAAACTGGAGTAGTCATTCTAATAGACTTTTAGTCAAATTGATAAAAAGAGACAAGGAAGGAAAGTATATGCTAATCAAAGGAAAAATCTAGCAAGATGCAATCTTAATTTTAAACATCTATACTCCAAACACATACTCACCCACATCTTTAAAAGAAACATTGAACCCCAGACATTAACAGTGGGAAACTTCAACACCCTAGTCCCACAAATTAACAGGACTTCCAGAAAAAAAAAGCAGAAAAATAATGAAACTAACAGATATCATGAATCAAATTGACCTAACAGGTATCTATCTATAAAATAAACTACAAAAGAATATACCCTCTTCTCACCAACTCATGGGTCCTTCTCCAAAATTGACCATATAGTTAGTTACTAATACTCTTCAAACTACTCCACAAAATAGAAACAAGAGGAACACTGCTAAACTCATTCTATGAGGCTACAGCCACCATGATACCTAAGCCACACAATGACTCTACAAAGAAAGAAAACTTTAGACTGGTTTCTGATATGAGCATTGATGCAAAATATACTCAATAAGGTACTCAAAAACAAATACAGGAACACATCAAAGACAGTCAAGATCAAGTGGGCTACATCCCAGGGATGAAAAGACAGTTTAATATAAAAAAAATCAATTAACAAAATCTACCACATAAACAAACTGAAAAAAGTCACATGATTTACTCATTAGTCATATTAAAAGCATTTCATAAAATCCAGCACCCCTTCATGTGGAAGGTTTTGGAGAAATAATGAATACTTGGCATAAACCTAAACATAATCAAACAAATATACAGCAAGCAAATACTTACCATCTAGCTAAGTGGAGAGAAACTTAAAACAATGCCATTAAAACATGTCTAAAGCTTAAATTGTACAGTGATCCCCATACATTAATAGTGGGAGACTTCAAACTCCACTCTCACCAATTAACAGGGCATCCAGAAAAAAACAAAACAGAGAAATAATGAAACAAGACAAGGCTGCCCACTTTCTCCCTATCTATTCAATATACTTGAAGTTCTAACGAGAACAATAAGACAACAAAAGGAGATCAAGGGGATACAAATTGCCAAAGAAGAAGTCAAGGTATCACTCTTTGCAGATGATTTGATAGTATAAATACACAACCACAAAACTTCTACTAGAGAACTCCTGTAGCGATAAACATCTTCATCAAAGTGGATGGATACAAAATTAACCCAAAGAATTAGCCCTCCTTTATACAAATGATAAAAAGACTGAGAAAGAAATTAGGGAAACAATACACATTTCAATAGCTATGAATAATATAAAATATCATGGTGTAACTGTAACAAAACAAGTAAAAGATCCATATGACAAGGACTTCTTGTCTTGGAACAAATAAATTGAAGAAAACATCACAAGATAGATTTCCCATGATCAAGTATAGGTAGGATTTTCAGAGTGATAATGACCATCTTAGCCAAAACAATCTACTGATTCAATGCAATCTCCATCAAAATTCCAACCAAATTTCTATAGACCTCTAAAGATCAATTCTCAACTTCATATAGGAAGATTATATACCCAGTTTATCCAAAATAGTTCTGAAGAATAAAAGAACTTTGGGAGGCATTACCATCCCTGACCTTAAGCTGTATTACAATGCACTAGTGATTTAAAAGGAATGGTATCGGTACAGAAACAGACAAGTTTTGAATCAAATGGATTTGAATCAAGGAAAAAGATAAATAAACCCATACACCTATAGAAACTTGATTTTTGATAATGAAGCCAAAAGCATACAATGTAAAAATAAAAGCATCTTCCACAAATGGCGCTGGACTAACAGAATGTTTACATGCTGAAGAGTGAGAATAGATCCATACATATCACTCTGTACAAAACTCAAGTCTAAGAGGACCAAGGAACTCAACATAAAAGGAGATACACCAGTTCTCCTAGAAGAGAAAGTGTGAAATTCCCATGAAAGCATTAGTATGGGAGACAATTTCCTGAACAGAACACCAATGGCTGAGGCTCTAAGTCCAACAATTGATAAATCATCCTCATGAAACTGTAAGTATTCCTTAGGGCAAAGTAAATGGTAAATAGGGCAAATCAATAGCACACAGATAGGGAGAGTATCTTCACCAATCCTACGTCTGATAGAGGGCTAATATCCAAAATTCACAAACAAACAAACAAACACAAAACCTCAATAAGTTAAACACCAAGAGCTCAAATAACCCAATTTAAAAATGCAATACAGAGCTGAACAGACAAATCTCAACAGTGCAATCTTTAGTGGCTGAGAAGCACTTAAAGAAATGTTCAGCTTCTTGATTTTCATTTATACAGTGGAATACTACTCAGCTATTAAAAACAAGGACATCCTAAGTTTTGCAGGCAAATGGATGGAACTAGAAAATATCATCCTAAGTGAGGTAACTCAGACCCAAAAGGACATACATGGTATATGTACTCACTAATAAGTGGATATTAGCCAAAAAATCCAAAACCAAAACAAAAAACAAAAACGTACAGACTACCCAAGGTACAATCCACAGAACTCAAAGGTTAACAAGCAGGAGGGCCCAAGTGAGGACTCCTCAATCCCACTTGGGAGGGAAAAGAATGCAATCATAGGAGGGGAGAGGGAGTGAGGGACCCTGGTGGGAAAAGGGACAGAGAGGGGAAAGGGGGGAGATGATCAGGTATTAGGTTGTGGAAAAGGACTGAAACCCAGAGAGAGGGCCAGCAGAAAGAATGGAAACAGGCAACCTCAGGAAATAGGAGGTTGGAGGTACCCTCCAGAATGTACCATAGACATGAGAGGTGAGAGACTCTTAGGACTCAAAGGGAGGGACCTTAGATGAAATGCCCTACAGTGGGGAGAGAAAAGTTGTAGAGCCCACCTCCAGCAGAAAGTCAGGGTATCAAGTGAGGGATCAGGTTGCCATTCCACAGTCAAAACCCTGACCCATAATTGTTCCTGCCTGAAAGAACTGCAGGGACACAAATGGAGAAGAGCCTGAGGGAAAGGAGAGCCAGCTATAGGCCCAAAGGAGGATCCAGCTCAAGGGGCAGCTCCAAGGCCTGACACTATTACTGAGGCTATGGAGTGCTCACAATAAGGGGCCCATCATGACTGTCCCCCACACCCAAAGACCCAATAAGCAGCTGACATGGATGCAGATATTTACACCCAACCAATGGACCAAAGCTGCTGATCCCAGTGGTTGAATGAGGGAAAAGGTGGAAGAAGCTGAGAAGGAGGGCAACCCTGTAGGAGGACCAGCAGTCTCAATTAACCTGTACTGGCAAACTCTCTCAGACACTGGATCACCAACCAGGCAACATACACCAGTTGATATGAGGCTTTCAACACATATACAGCATAGGACTGCTCAGTCAGGGTTCAGTCAGAGAAGATGCACATAACCCTCAAGAGACTGGAGGATTCATTGAGTGGAGAGGTCTATGGAATAGGGGGGTTGGAGGGACATCCTTGTGGAGACACAGAAAGGAGGTCTTAGATGTGAAACCGAGGGTGGACTGAGAGGTAGATAAAAATCTGGATAAAAAAAAAAAAAAAAAGATGGGGCTGGTGAGATGGCTCAGTGGGTAAGAGCACCCGACTGCTCTTCCCAAGGTCCGGAGTTCAAATCCCAGCAACCACATGGTGGCTCATAACCATCCGTAACAAGATCTGACGCCCTCTTCTGGAGTGGGAGTGTCTGAAGACAGCTACAGTGTACTTACATATAATAAATAAATAAATCTTTAAAAAAAAAGATTAAATAAAATTTTAAAAAATTAAAAAAAAATTAAAATCCTTAGTCATCATGGAAAAGCAAATCAAAACAACTATGAAGGTCCATCTTACACCCATCAGAATGGCTAAGATAAAAAACTCAAAAGATAGCACATGCAGGTGAGATAGCACATGTGGAGAAAGAGTAACATGTCTTTATTGTTGTGCAGAGTATAAACTTGTACAGCCATTTTGCAAATCAACTTAGAGATTTTTCCAGAAACTGGGGATAGTTCTACATCAAAACCCAGCTATACCACTCCTGAGAATATATTCAAAAGTTGCTCCAACATCCCACAAAGATACTTGCTCACTCTGTTCATAGAAGCTTTATCTGTAATAGGCAGAAACTGAAAAATATCTAAAAATTCTAAATGTCCTTCAACTAAAGAATGGATAAAACAAAAAAATCATACAAACACAGAAAACAAACAAACCAACAAACAGATGTGGCACATCTTCACAATGGCATAGTATTCAGCCATTAGAAACAAAGATATGAATTTTGCAGATAAATGAAGGAAACTTGAGAAAATCATCCTGAGTGAGGTAATTCTGTCCCAAAATGATAATGCATGGTATGTACTCACTTACCGTATATATTAGCCGTAAAATGCAGATACCATGTTACATTCCACAGACTCAAAAAGGCTAAACAAGAAGTAAAGCCTAAGATTGTATCTCAATTTGAAGGGAGAATAAAATACTAATAAGAGGCAGATGTTGGAAGGGACCTGGGAGGGAGGTTGATGGGGAGGAGGAATATCCAGTTTAGGGTCAGGTAAGAGAAGGACAGGAGAGATGGCTAGGTGGCCATGAAAATGAATAGATGTTAGCAACTGATGGGGGTGAGAGGATGGTGGGCATCTGCAGAGCTAGACCTGTGACAAAGGAAGTACTCAAGAATCAAAGAAGATGACCTTAGCTGTGACTCACTACATTGGGGATATGCAACCTGAAGAGGCTGCCACCTGTAGCCAGGCAGCAACCCCAGTGGAGTGGGAGTGATAGAGACACCAACCCACCCACAAAACTTTCAACCCTAAATGTATCCTTCCTATAAGAAAGGCAGGCATGGGGGGGATGGAGCAGAGACTAAGGGAATGGACAACCAATAACCAATCCAACTTGAGACCATGGGCCAGCACCAATCCCGAACATTTCTAATGATACTCTCTTTTTTTTTTCTTTGCTTCCAGACAGGAGCAAGTTGTCTTCTGAGAGGTTCTGCCTAGCAGGTAACTCTGACAGATACAGACACCCACAAACGATGGATGGAGCTTGGAGACTCATACTGAAGAATAGGAAGGATTGCAGACCTCGAATGGGATAGGAACTCCACAGGAAGACCAACAGACCTGGACCCTATCAGAGACCTATCCCACTGAACCAGCAAACAAAGAACATACACAGGCTGGACCTATGCCTCCCCACACATATGCAGCAGATGTACAGCTTGGTCTTCATGTGAGTCAGAATAACTGGAATGGGAGCTATATTAGAAGCTGTTGCCTGTATGTGGGATGCGTTCTAGCTGGGCTACTTTGCTTTCTTCAATGGGAGATGAAACACCTAACCTCACAGAGACTTGAAGCTCCAGGGTGTGTGTGTGTGTGTGTGTGTGTGTGTGTGTGTGTCTGTGTGTGTGTGTGTGTGTGTATGTGTGTGTGTGGGGGGGGGCTGGGGGGATGGACCAAGGGGAAAGGGGAAGAAAGAAAGAAAAGAAAAAAGAGTCAAGGAATAATTTCAATTACAAGGACTAGACACACATGGTAAAAACATGTATTTCCATAGAGTCATATTAATAACAACAGATGAAGTAAATTCACACCTATCCACAACCCCTGGGTGGAGCACTAACATCATTCCCAGAACAATTCTGTGTTTGAAGAAACTGAGGTTACAAGATTCACATCTTGTTTTCCTAGAACTTTCTCACAAACATTCAGAATTCTCATACAACTCCATCCTTTTTCTTTTTCTTATTTTTTAACAATTTTTTATTAGATATTTTCTTCATTTACATTTCAAATGCTATCACGAAAGTCCCCTATACCCTTCGCCTGCCCTGCTCCCCAACCCACCCACTCCTGCTTCTTGGCCCTGGCATTCCCCTGTACTGGGGCATATGAAGTTTGCAAGACCAAGGGGCATCTCTTCCCAATGATGGCCGACTAGGCCATCCTCGACTTCTAATAAAGTATAAACTATGGAAAATTAGTGTATCTCAATCATTTCAGAAAGTGGAGCCATTTCCACTAGCAGACTTGAGTTTTTAGCACCTTGGAGAAGACAGTTAAGACAAGGGATACTGCTGGTCTCAGATAACAGGTGGCTGCTAATCTGGCTGATGTCCTGTGGTTCCTGTGACTGGGAAGTCATTTGTTTTGTTTTCTCTACATTTTGAGAGTGCCACAGAACAACTTAGGAGGAAGGTGTTTCCCCAACATAGCCAGTGGTTAAGATATACTGGAAATGCTGGGACCCTGAGGCTGAGGTTGGCAAGCTGGTCTGATGGACAGTCCAAAGGCACTGACGATGCAGTACATGGTCTTGTTCTCCCATCGGACTGTGCAGCTTCCATCTGTGGAGCTGTCCCAGAAGCAGGAACTTGCGGTGTGTAACCCAGCACGGTTCTTCTGCATGATCACACAGGTCACAATGTATTTAAATGGCTTCCCCAGTGTGATGAGTTGGCTCAAAGTCTGTTCTACAACATTAGTGGTCCACTGGTTCACTTTGCTGTGCTGGTAGGCNTTGCCACCGATGGCGCTTTCTATAGCCTCTTTTACAAATGTTGCTCACTTCATCAACAACAAATGCAGTCTCCTTGGAGGCCTGGAAGTCTTCCATCTTTCCTCTAGCACGTCTCCTTCGCCCGCCGAGTCAAACACAAACTTTTGTTGTAAATTGTTCAGACTTCAACCTGAAATGTATGATTTGTCTGGTTTTCAGCAAATTGTTATGTTTTTTCCAAAATATATTGTTTTTTTTTTAAAGTTTTAAATATCTGAGGCATCTGGAAGTCTTTAGAGCAGAAAGAAGCTTGATTTTAACAGTGGAGTCTAAGAGAGAATGAAGACTATCAAGGTAGAAAATTGGAAATAGCTGGGGAAGGGAAAGAAAAGTTGAGTTCATAAAGAGAATGGGACTTCTATAAAATTTTAAGTGTTAGCTGAGTGCAGAAGGTGATGGGAAGTTTGAGAAGGAACAGAAATCTAAGGGAGATGTATAATAATTACTTTTACTTCCTGTTCAGATAACAGGAATGGCCATCCTGATGATCCTGACAGGAGTCAGAAGCCAATGGATTGCCATATGTTTCTTTTCCCAGAGGGAAGTGAAATGACTCTTTTTTCTGAACTTGACTTTTTTTCACTAAGTTTTGAGAAATAATTTTGATTTTGATCTTAATATTGGTTTGGTTCTAATCACCAGGAATCCATCTGTATGGACCAAGATTGGCATTTTAGAATATATGAACTCCATGAGAACTAGATTTAATCATTAGGAAAACCTGATTATTTTGGGGACAATAACATATGTTAGCTTACAAAGCGTTATGTAAGGCATTTCAACACACACATTTCACTCACATTTTTCCTTTGCCATAATGTAATGTATCAGTCATTTGAAATCAGAGTTAAGCAGCAGAAAATCATTATGAAGAACTTTACAATTTGGTACACATTTATTATCTGAAGTAGTACTATATATACTTGCATGTACCAGTGAAACTGCACTGTTTTCAGAAGGCACAATTTAAATATTCTGAAAATTCAATCATTTCAAAGACTCAGGCATTCTAAATTTAAATGATCTTTCTATGATATATATCCAAGGTATACTATGTATTTAATTGTGAGATTCACAGATTGTCTCTCATGTTGTTTCAGTCCCAATTCATTGCTCTTCTAGTCTTCAGTATAAAGATATTATATACTAATAAACATGCAACCTCTTCTGTAGCCCTAAATGTGCATGAACCTCTCTGACTTTACCATACAGGCACAGTGATCTGTAAGGCCCCCTGTGATTTTGACATATCTTAGACTCTTAGGCTCATAGTGTTAATGATATTTGAATGCTGCTTTTTTTACCTTAACATTTTAGAGGTTAAAAGAAGTATTGAGAATCTATAGGGATGCATATATATTTCACAATATTTTACACAACTATTTCTCCTATTCTTGCACACATATTAGGGCAGGTATCAATCTATATCTTTCTCCCATCTATTATCTATTATCTATATCATTTCAAACAAATATACATATGGTTGAGAAAAATTTGCTATTCTGTATAAATCCACAATCGTCAACAATTATTCCAAAAATAAAAAGTCACAAAGCTGAAGGAAATGAAGTGTATGTGACATTTTCTCAGATATGACATAGCCTTACACTATGGACATCACAGTACTAATTTCACATGGATTGTGTGATTATTTTATTTCCATGGTATGCTATACAGTTATCAGATTCAAAGAGCATCTCCTAGGTTTTTCTACTCACAGTTCTTTATGCTTCTTGGCTTTACTTCATAAACTTCATTGTATACTGATAAGATGGGTCCTCCTCCATAATCTTCAAAGTTTCCTGTGAATTTTGCATTTATTAGACTCTAAGGTTTACAGTGTTGGTGAAGTAGACATGATATCTTTTTCACATTAACTCTAGATAGGTTAAAGAAACAGGAATGGACAATCTTTTGAGATGAATACACATTTCATAATATTTTTCTCAAATATTTCTCCTATTGTTGTTCAAATATTATTATAATATGTGTAATATATGTGATTGCTTCCAATTATTCAATCAATTATTAAAAAATAATTTTTGAAGCCACTAAGTACAAGGAAAGGCAATACATGTGTCACTTTCTCAGATGGCATGAGCCTTAGACTATTGACATCACATTGGTTCTTCAACCTGACTACTACCAAATCCTCAGACTTCAGTAGTTTGTCTACCAACTGCAGTCACCAATTTGGTGTTCAGGAGTAGGAAGGCAAAATAAAGTTTCAAGTCTATTGAAAGTCTCTTCCTTCTAGGCTCTACAGAAAAGGTATTTTTAAAACTAATTTGATTCTCATGATAGACTAATCTTATCAAGAAGCGTTCTCTCTTGATTCCTCCAGATCATATGAACTAACTCTCAACTCAGCAGTGGTTTCTTGAAAAGNTAATCATTGGAAGACTATTCAGTTCCAATCTTCTGTAGAAAGAGCATTATTAAGTGAGTTTAGGTATGCTTTGAGCATACTGGAGAAGAGTTTCTGTAAATCTTAACAAAAAATCTGCCCCAGTTATGAGTGAGGATTAATGTTCAACCCAATTGTTTTAAACATCATGAATACAAAGATTTTTAAAAAGAAGTTGGTCTGACTTTTTTTGTTATACCCCCAAATCTCTAGTTTTCTTCAAATGGTTATAGTTTCCAACACATTGTATTCATGGAATCTATTTCTGAGTATTTGAACATTAATTCAGATTAGACAGGATCTAATTTCCTGATATTTTCACTTACTTTCAATATGTTTGTCATGAAATTATGTTGGCATTATTTTTTATCATATCTTTACATTATTGCTTGAAGTGTGTGATGACAGCTATTGGCTGCTGTATCTTTTTGAAACTTTGATTCACAGGGATCCTAAATTCATTCTAAGAAAAAGATATGGTGCCTCTGTACATATTCTTTGAAAGATGTCATATGATTTGGGCAGAATTATTTTCCCTTAAAGAAAATATATATCATAATATTCCATTTGCATGAGCAGGGCACAGGAAAGAAACAACAAGAAGATTTGCAACTCCATTATTTCAGGGAATAATTTCATTATGAATAGGAGAGGAAACATGTTCAGAGGCAGCTGGAAGAGTTTGGGGTAGAGTGAAAAGAGAAACAGATTTGGTATGGCCAAGGATGGGTAATAGAGAAAGAAGAATATCAGGAGAGAAAAATGGGGATAATTTGAGTAGGAGAAACTGCGTTCATAAAGATGGAGAGGGGCTTCTAAAGTTAGCATTGCACAGGAGATGGAGAGATTTGGAGAGGAACAGGAATGTTGGAGGAGATCTTAAAATGTACAAGTATTTTTACTTCCCATAATCAATGTTGATATCCTTATAGAAGCCACAGGCAAGACGCAAGGAAAATGACCCCTTTGTCGGGACAAGACCAACTTCACAAATATTTTTGGAATGCTGGAGGGTTTGTTTGTTTGTTTGTTTTTCTGATTTGACAGTGATCTAGTTTATTATAACAGTTTTGACAGCTCAGCTGAACTTCAGAAACACGAAAGCTGAAGTCTTTGGCATGAGTTGTTTATATTAATACAATTACACCTTCTGAAGACAATATACGCTAGCTGCTTGTTTCTAAGTTTTCACCATTACAGACAGTTTGGGGATGGGACAATCACATTGAAAAGAAATATCTGAAAGAAACAGACATATAGGACAATCTAGGAAAGGCCAAGGAATTCACATGTATAAAAAGCAGTCTAAAATTTTTAATGATGGTTACTTTTTAAATTCATACTATCTTTCCCATTAGCATATCATTTATGTTCAGTTACAATAAACTTTTAATATCGCATTTTTATTCATTTGTAAATTTCATACATGTATACAGTATATTAACTGTTATCATTATAAATGTTGCTATAGTATTCCTTAGAACTTTTTCAACATTATTTACTGTTTTTTAATATCATGAACCCTTTAAAATTTAGTATGAACATTGGTCTTATAACTTATCCACTGAATATTTGCTCTGTTAGGTGGAGACCTGAAGCAGGAGTATCTTCTTTTTTGATATGGAAATGCTTGAGAATGAAGACATGAGAGGAACAAATTGAACCTTGCTGTGCCAAGGCCCCACGGAACTCACAAGGGGGAAGAAAGGGAACAAAAGACATCTATCCTTATTTAATGATGTTTTGGTTGTGTCTAATAACCTGTGAGTATGTGAAACATACATTCCTTACTATGAGAGGCTACACTTAAAACCTTTTTATAGAAAATATAAAATATGTTGGTTTTTACTTTTTTTTTAAAAAAAAAAAAAGAGAATTATTCTATATATTATAGATACAACCAATGGGGTAAATTTGGCTTTCAACACTAATCATTCCCTGTAAGCTCCCAGCATAGGAAATGGTAGTTAGTGTCTGACTGATGCAGGCTCAAAATGAGTGAATGTCCTGGCTGTCTATCTATCTGCCATCCTTCTTGTCATTTCTGTTCAACTCACCTTCAGTCCACACTTGGAAATACTCAGTTTTTTTAAAAAAAATAGTAATCGACTCATTTGAATTAATATATATATATATTAATATATATATTAATATACATTAATATATATATTAATATATATATAGGTAGTGTGCCTTTCAAGTGTAGTTGGTGTAAGAGAAATTCACTTTGAATTTTGAGAGTAAAGGAAACTATAATGAATGTTTTTCTTGAAAGACCATATATTTGTTCCACTTCTGCTGTCAAGTGACAATAAATAAAACTATTTTGAGATTGTCATTCATATTATGTACAAAACATTATTAGTCTCATAGGATGTGATTGTCATTATTTCTGTTTTCAAGGAAGATTATCTCTTATCTGACATTGAAATTAGAAGATTTAGACTTTTGCATTTCTTCTGAATTTTTTCATATATATTTTTATGTATATTTTTATGTATATATACAACTAGATGTCTTGAGGTGGAAAGAAAATATAAGTAGAATGTTTCATATTATTGAGACAAATGTTTGTGTGGGAGCATGCATGTGTATCCTTTAGTAAATATTACATGTTTGTCTTTTGACTGTTACATGTTACATTAGGTACCATGGGAAACCTTTCTCTGCTATATCATGTTTCAAAATTGTCACACACTTGAAGTTTAGAAAGACTTACATGTAGAATATTTGAATCAGGGTTTATACTTTTCACATATTGTCTCCTGAATCTGAGAGAGGCAGAGTTAGTATTTATCAGTTTTGGACCAACATATTTTAGCTTAAGAGTGTCCAATGCAGAGTTACACACCCAGGTTCACACACACACACGTGCACACACACACACACACACACACACACTTGTAATATTCAGTCTATCATAAAAAAAGAAGAGTCATAAATCTGGATACTGTCAAAAGATAGAATGGAAAGGAGAGAACAACAAAAAATTAATCAGAACATATTGTATATGTATGTGAATTTCTCAAAGGATAGGCTCCACATAAAAGGAATGATGAAAGAAGGAAAGTAATACTTCCAAGATGATTGTTTCTTACAAACACTTTTGATAAGATCAGAATGCTTGGGGGCTGGTGAGATGGCTCAGCGGGTAAGAGCACTCGACTGTTCTTCCAAAGGTCCTGAGTTCCAATCCCAGCAACCACATGGTGGCTCATAACCATCCTTAACAAGATCTGACTCCCTCTTCTGGAGTGTCTGAAGACCGCTACAGTGTGCTTACATATAATAAATAAATAAATAAACCTTAAAAAAAATCAGAATGCTTGATAGGAAAACATACTTCCAATTATGTGTTTAAATTATTGGTATAAATAATCATCTTTTTGGATAGTTGTATGAGATGAGCTTTGCATGTTTACTAAAGGAGCCATTATAGTGAGCTGATGTTACTTCTTAGCATTCAAAGAAGGTCAATGGAAAATTAATTTTATTCAGTCAGACAATATTTCTATATTATTTATTTCAGAAAGATTACTAAATATAATTAAGTAAAATACAAAATTTAAACAAGTAGTTACTGACAGGAGTTTGATATAGCTGTCCGCTGAGAGGCTCTGCCAATGCCTGACAGATATAGAGGATGCTCTCAGCCAACCATTAGACTGAGCACAGGGTCCACAGTGAAGGATACACACACACACACACACACACACACACACACACACACACACCCCACACACATTCATAGTATAGGCATTCTGGGCATCTTCAATCAGAAAATGATCAAGCTATGTCTGTTTGTGACCACTGGGAAGCTTGTAGCCAATTACTTCTTTCAACACATGATTTGTTGAATTCCATCTCCCCTGGCTCGGACTGTGCCTGAGTGAGAAAACAGAAGAGGCCTCCTCTGCTCTGGGGCAGGAGGAACTGGGTATTTCTTCAAGCAATTCCCGCTACACTGCAAATCAAACTAATAGAGATACTGGATGCTCTTCCTAGGAAAAAGAAAAGGTTTAAGATAAAATTTATCATCCCACTGGAGTACATGTGGGCTATGGATGATGTTGACCGAGTCAGGAAAAATGAAATGTGTGCTTGCAAGACCCTTTTCCTGTCCTGGCCCACTGGAAATTGTTTGGTCAAATTTCGGTAAGACATACCATTTGGATCTGTATTCACAGGGGGTTAGCTATAGAAATTGTGGGGCAACTTAATATTCACAATTCACAGATTAAACCAATTAACCAGAATGTTTGCAAAAATAAGAAATCCATTTTAGTCTGATTGTATACAGGTTGCAAACTCCAATTTTCTCCTTCTATGATGACCCCAGTTGGTTTACACTTTCCACAACATGCATTTCACATGTAAGTATATACCTTAATTTTTGATCTGTATTGTTCATTAGGATTCCAAAAGATTTCTTGGGGTAGAGCAGAGGTACATTGTCTTCTAAGAAGGATGTGGACAAAACAAGAACTTACCATATCCTCCATGTTCTTTTCCCCATAATGTCTGTTATTATCTAGGTTTGGAAAATACACAAATTGATTTCTCTCCAGGAATACTGCATAGTGTGCTTATATTTGACCATTTGAACAATATCCCCAATACTCCCTAGTTAATTTCCCTAAAAAATTAGTTAATTGTACAGATTAAAAATAGTTACTCATAGAATGCTCAAATATTTAAATATTTGTATAGCAGAATATCACTGGTGTGTAAAGGTCAAGGGATACCAAGATGATAGACACACACATTCGCTTATTTTGATATGCCTTAGCTCAATGGCCAGGCTCTTCTAAGCCTTCCTCAGCTCTCATACCAATTCTTTTCACTCCCAGCTCAACACCTCTGAATCTGTCCTCAAATTTGTTTGCTCAGGCAACTTTTGTCCTAGCCCAGTACCCTAAATCTCCCTTCAGCTTAATTATGTTTCTAGTCTCTACCTGCTACCCCAGGCCAGTTGGGGAAGCAGCCAAAGGCCAATACACCTTAGATCTCACATAGCTGACGACTCTTTCTCCCTCTGTAGCATGATGAATTATTTTATCCTCCCCTGCATCTTCTAGCCTTTCTTTGGTAAAACTGGAAGTCCTGCCTATTCCATCCAACTCATTGGCCATTAGCATCCTTATTGATCTATTAAGAACCAATTAGGGAACAGGACCTTCAGTGCTCACATGCAGATTACTGGTTGAAGCACCAGAACCAGCATCTACATATCACCAACTAGCTATGAGGTTTCCTGCTATGTTATTTTTATTTTAGTAATATTAAATGTGAATATATATATATATATATATATATATATATATATATATATATAGTGTGTGTCTGTGTGTCTGTGTGTCTGTGTGTCTGTGTGTCTGTGTCTTTGTGTATTAAGGGGCACAGGCATAGTCCACTCTTCTGATAAAAACGTCTGTAGGTAGACAATAGAGTGGGTGAGCAGTTAAAGGTAGAAACATGAATGAGCCAATTTTGGGCAAGAATCAGTCCATAGGTCCGTAGGCAATCTGCTGGAGTTATAGATGCTAGAATCATGGGAAAGGGGAGAAGAAAATTCTGTGAATAAAAGATCTTTGCAGAGTGGATAATTATTTTCAGAAAGAGGAAACAATGTACACATTAGCTTACAATTGAAAAAAAAAAACCTGACAAAGGGTTTTCAGCATGGGGAAGAGTTCATAGGTAAGTGTTGCTGTTTGGATAAGAAAAACATTGATCAACAAGATAATTTTGATGATTTTAAGAAGCTGTGAAAATGTCAAATATCAATGAGGTTTAACTCATTCAACATATAATTATCAGTTATAAAATGCTAGCATTGTAAATTCATCTTTAATCCATCTTAGAGTATTTCATGCTACAGTGGAATAGTGGTGGGCTTATTATTAATTTGTACCAGTAGAGTTAACGTGAATACTCACACAGATGAAGCACACATTTCTAGGACTCCTTTCATGTATGCCAATTTTGTAATTCACACGAGGAAATAAACAATACTTTTTCTTGAAAGATGTTCTCCCTGCCTTAAGTGTGTTCTAACCAGAGATCATATAACTTACCTGTGGTTTAGTGTGAATAATGATACCTTGATATATGAACATGACCACACAGTAAGAGGACACTGACATAACTATCCTTTGATACANATGAAACTAAAGCTAGNAGTAACTGTTGGCNCAGCCATAGNCACACAGNTCTNGGAACATANTCAAGTCAACTAGCTTCCACACTATATTCAACTTCTGGTCATACAAGTGTTCCAGTGAAACATGTCATTCAGACGGGCAGTCATGTGCAGAATACCATCTACAGCTACATCCTCGTGAGTGCCATTGCCATATAATAATTTTTATGAGCAATAATCTTAAATATCTTTGAAGACTCTAAACTTGTTTTTCTCTTTTAACATTACAGTTCGAAAGAACAGAAAGATCATTGGTACTATTTTCTCACAAGGTATTTTACTGTGATTATACTTTAATTCAATAGTGATATGGGAATTGAAGTTTGTGATTTCTTTCTTTTCTTTTTTTGGGGGGTGGGATGGGGTTGACACAGGGTTTCTCTGTATCTCTGTATAGCCCTGCCTGTCCTAGAACTCACTTTGTAGACCAGGCTGACCTCAAACTCAGAAATTCACCTGCCTCTGCCTCCCAAGTGCTGGGATTAAAGGTGTGTGCCACCACCACCCAGCCTCATTTCTTTCTTAAAATTATTATTGGTAGACTGTCTCCAGATATGTTGCTGATTAGATAGTCAGTGGATATTGCTTTACATTCTCCTGTCTATCACATATTTCCTTTAATTTTGAGGAAGTTCTGCATTCACTGTCTTCTCTTTATATTGGAGTAAACAGGACTCTTCAGTCTTACTTTAAATTCCATAGATGTTACTCAACCATGACCATTCAAACCATCTGGTGCTTCCTCCATTGAGGTCAAGCAGATGTTTGCCTTTTCTTGTGTATTAGTCACAGAACTTTCTCTAGAGCCAAAGAATTTACGGACTGTCTATAAATTGACTGTAATGACTTACAGTCTGTAGTCCAGCTAACAACAATGGGCAGTTGTGAATAGGAAGTCAAAAAATCTAGTAGTTGTTCAGTCTATGAGGCTAGTTTGTTTCACCTGGTCTTCTATATAAACTAGGATCCTGAAGAAGTAGATATCAAAAAATATGCTGGCAGTAAGTGCAAGCAGGCAAAGAAGAGTGAGTCTCCCTTCTTCCAATGTCCTTCTGTAGGCCTGCAGCAGAAGGTGTGGCTCAGATTAAAGGCATATACCACCACACCCAGATCAGGAACTTGCTTTGTCCCAGGCTGACCTTGAACTCAGACCCACTTTCCTCAGTCTCTAGGGAATAATGGTGGGTGTGTCCTACCTTGCCTTGGCCTAAGATTTTCATGGCCACTATGCTTTAAAATCTCACATGTTAAGGTCCAAGTCAGAAGCCTGTGTCTTCCAGCCTCAAGATCTGGATCACAGGGGTGCCCTCCATTTCTGGATGGTAGTTCATTCCAGATGTAGTCAAGCTGACAAACACCTTGCAAATATAAATTTCTGAGGACTCGCTGTGCTTCCTAGGTCAATGTGCTATTATCAGACCATGTCTTTGATTCTGAAACACTTTTAAATATTTCCTAATTCAATAATGCACATTGCTGAACTTATTGTCATGTATTTAACACTAAGATGATTGATAGTTATAAAATATTAACGGATTACCTTAAAATGAACTACAAGCAAATTATTTTTACTATATTGTGTGTTTTCTTGATTTTGAACAGATTCATCAATGAAGCCAAGAAGTGTATTGACCTAATTGGCCATTACTGGGAGGAGAGGCCCTTGGGAATGCCAGGGCCAGGAAGCAGGAGTGGATGTGTTGGGGAACAGGGCAGGGGCAGTGTATAGGGGACTTTCAAGATAGCATTTGAACTGTAAATGAAGAAAATATGTATTAAAAAATTGTTTAAATAAAAAAATACACCTGAAAATACTAGAAAAAAAAACCAGAAAACACATAAAAGAGGAGTAGAAGGTGGAATACTCTCAAATTCAGGGTCGAAATCAATCAATTAGAAATGAATACAACAATACAAAAAACAATAAAGAAAACCCAAGAACTTTGAGAAAATCAACAAGATAGACAAACCTTCAGCCTAATTATCTTAAAGGCATGGAGACAGTATCTACCGTAACAAAAATCAAAGATGAAAAGGGAAACAGAACATCAAAAACTTAGGAAATTCAAAGAATCATTAAGTCTTACTTCAAAAACTTATACTGTACAAAATTGGAAAATCTTAAAGAAATAGATGATTTTCTAAACAGATTCCATTTACCAAAGTTACATCAAGATCAAGTAAACTATTTAAACAGTCCTATAACCCAGAAACTAATAGAAGTATTCATCAGAATCTCTCGAGACAAAAGGTTTTAAGGCAGAATTATACCAGACTTTCAAAGAAGAGATAATATCAATACTCCCCAAACGGTTGCATGAAATCAAACCAGAAGGAACACTGCCACAGTCACTTCATGAGCCCACAGTCAGCCTGGTATCTAAGCCACACAATGACTCAACAATGAAAGAACTTCAGATTGATTTTTCTTTATAAACATTGAGACAAAAATACTCAATAAAATTTTTGCAAACCAAATCTTAGAACACATCAAAAACATCATTCACCATGATCAACTAGAGATGTTATGATGGTTCAATATATGAAAAGCCGTCAATGTAATCCACTTTATAAACAAACTTAAAAAAAAATCACATGATCGTCTCATTAGATGCTGAAAAAGCCTTTCAGAAAATCAACTAATTCATATTAAAAGTCTTAGACTGACCAGTGATACATGGGTTATACCTATATATAATAAAAGCAATATACATCAAGCTAATAGCCAACATAGTATAAATGTAGAGAAACTTGAAGCAATCCTATTAAAATCAGTTAATAGCCAACATAATATTAAATGTAGAGAAACTTGAAGCAATCCTTTTAAAATCAGTGACAAGACAAGGCTGCCTGCTCTCTCCCAATCTATTCAATAAAGTACTCGAAGTTCTAGCTAGAGCAGTAAGACAACAAATGGTCTTCAAGGGGATACAAATTGGAAAAGAAGAAGTCAAGGCATCACTGAAGATGATCTGGTAGTATACATAAGCAACCCCAAAAATTCTACCAGAGAACTCCTACACCTGAGAAACAAATTCAGCAAAGTGATTGGATACAAAATTAACTCCAAGATATTTGTAGCCATGCTTTATACAAACGGGAAATCATCTGAGAACAAAATTAGGAAAACAACACCTACAGATTGGAAAAAGATATTTACCAGTCCTACATATGACAAAGGGCTAATATCCAAAATGTATAAAGAACTCAAGAAGTTAGACCCCCCCACACACAAACAAAATAACACAATTAAAAACTGGGGTGCAGAGATAAACAGAGAATTCCCAACAGAGGAATCATGAATGTATGAGAAGCACTTAACGAATCATGTTTATTGTCCTTTATCATCAGGAAAATTCAAATGAAACCAACCCTGATGTTCGATCTTACACCCTTCAGAATGGCTAAGATAAAAATCTCAAGTGACAGCACATGCTGTTAAGGATGCTGAGAAAGGAGAACACTCCTCCATTCCTGGTGAGGCTGCAAACTTGTTCAACGACTCTGGAAATCAATCTGGTGGTTTATCAGAAAGTTGGAAATAGTTCTACCTGAAGACCCCCTATACTGCTCCTGGGCGCACACCCAAAGATGCTCCACCATACCTCAAGGGCAGATGTTCTACTATGTTTATAGCGGCTGTATTTGTAATATCCAGAAATTGGAAGCAACCCAAATGCCCATCAACTGAAGAATGGACGCAAAAAATGTGCTTCATTTGCAAAATGGAATAAAAATGGAATACTATTCAGCTAAGAGAAGTAAGGACATAAGGTATTTTGCCGGCAAATGTATGGAACTAGATAATATGATCCTGAGTTTGGTATCACAGACCTAAAGGCTATGCATTTTATGTAATCACTGGTAAGTGGATATTTGACATAAAGTACGGGATACCCATGCTACACTCAGCATACCTAACAAAGCTAAACAAGAAGGAAGACCCCCGTGAAAATGCTTGAATCTCATTTAAAAGGGGGAGTAAAATAGCCAGAGGATCAGAGGGATGAAGGCACTAAGTGGGATGGGGCTGGAGAAGGGAATGAGGGGGTATGAAAAGAATCCCTAGGGCAGATGCTGATGGTTCTCCAATTCTGGTATTCATGACTGTCTGAAATTATTTCCTTGTGTTCATGTAGGACATGAAGTAGACACCCAATTCCCATACTCATGAAAAACAAATAAATACAGTATTGGCAACTGTTGCCAAATCCTGGGATTAGGTCTTCTCAGAAAAGAGATGATTTCAACAGAATAGAAATGGAGTCTACCATCCTGGCTTAGAGAAGTTTGTCAGTTTCAGGGAAAGAATGTGGCAAAATACTATAGTAGTTCTGTAGGAGTAGAAAGTGTATTCTATGCCCAGTACTCAACAGTAACTTTAGGAGACCCTGAACAAAGATTCAGCTAAGTCATGTTCATAACTGAAATAATTTGGTAAATTTGTGGTGATAAATTTGTTGTACAGAGTTCATAAATTAGCTCAGTGCATGGGATTTGGCTCTGTGAATTTATCCATCCCAAATGCTTGGTGCTTATTGGAAGCCTGAGTTCCTGGGACAGCTGTGAAAGATCCTCAGTTATGATGGCCCACTGCATCACGCAGGCTTCTTGACATTGAAAAATGTGTGAACTCCATCCATTCTTCACTTGCTTCTTCAGTTGTTGTTTTTTTTTAAAAAAAAAATGGGAAAAATTAACTCAGAAAATCTGAAAGCATTTTGTAGAGCTTTCATGTACTGTGGAAAATAAGTAGTGTAGATGACTCAAGAGGGGCTGACTCAGCAGCAGATGGTTCCACTTAACCGCTTGCTATTGTCAATACACACTCACCAAGGATTAAGCAACCAGTTCAGATGCTGGTGCCTTACACATTTTATTGTTTCAAAATGTTTTTCAGTGCAAGACAGGAAACATTAAGATATTTCAGGGTGTTGGAGAGACATACTATAGGGCTTATTTTCTTAACTTGGTGCAGGCTTGGGCAGTACAATAGAAGTGGAAATACTTATATTCAAAGGATCGGATATGAAAAGTAGGTCAATGTTAATGACTATTTCAAATGGTGTTTGCTTTGTGAATGAATGAACTTAACATTTCTATGAAAATCATGATCTAATCACAAACTCTGGCTGAGAATCTGAGCACTTATTCCAGAACACACAAAATAAAGAGATGGGGTTACAAATATCTTAGCCAAGTATTCATTAAAAACAATCATGTTTTCTGGTCATGGAATACAAAATATTTTAGCTAATATGAAAAGTGGCATTGATATTGATATTACAAGAGTTGCCAGATGTTGTCTAAGTTGAATTCATAGCTATGATCTGTAGGACAGATCAAACAAATAAACAGTGATATGCATCAATCTTTTTCTGTTATTTCAATATTTGTGTTAGATGAAAATTTGCTCCTGTGTATTAGACCCACATAAGCCTCAAACTAACAAGGAAACACCCAAAAGGCCTGAGGGTAGGCAGAAAATTTACAGGGACCATACACTAAGGACTAGATAGAGGATTTCCCTGGTAAAATTGCTTTTGTTCCAATCCCTTCAATAAATGGATTTATAGTTACCCACATTACTGCTTATACATTATATGTAAAATCCAGTGACTGTGGACGGCACACACAGTAAAATATCTTCACGACAAACACTAGGTTAGTGTTTATTATGCTTCTGTTGATTTGTGAACTCACTACAGTCAAGAATCCCCTGAAAAGGCTGTCACAATAGGGGATTTTCTAGATCAGACTGACCTGTGGGCACATCTGTAGAGCATTGTGATTTTCTAAACCAGTGGTTCTCAACCTTCCTAATGCTGGGATCCTTTAGTATATTTCCTTTTGTTGTGGTGATGCCCAGCCATAAAATTATTTTCCTTGCTATTTCATGACTGTAATTTTGCTATTTGTGTGAATTATAACATAGATATCTAATGTGCAGGGTATCAGAGATGCAACCCGTGTTAAAGGGTCTTTTGACTTCTAAAGGAATGCTGACCGTCAGGTTGAAAACTGACATGGAAGGATGGAGACTAAAAGTGAGTGTCATTATTCTGGTACTTGGACTGTATCAGGGTAGAGAATGCTAGCTGAACACTAATCATGCATACATTTGTTCTCAATCTGCTCTTGACTTTGAATGAGATATGACTGAGTATCTTAAGCCCCTGCTTCCGTGACTTCCACACAGAGACAGATTGTAATCTGGAAGTTAAGATAAAGTTGCCCAAGCAGATATGAATTTGTTACTGTTTCCTGGAAAGTTGACTTTAATAAATAAGAATTGTATATGTTGATTTATATACATGAAAAGATTATCCCTACTTTTTATTAAACAGAAGGTTCTAAAACAGATATATTTATACATATGTTCTGAAGTAGTTATATTTATAGTGCTATATTATGTATTCAGTATAATGTTAAAGGTATAAAATTTTTCATTTCCAAAAACGTTGTCAGTATCTAAAAATCATTCAGTCTGAGACTCTGTCATTATGTGTTGAATGACAAATTACTGTAATGTGGAAATTGGTTTTCTTGCCTATGCAAATGGAATTGTACAGAATTGCAGTAGATAATATTTCAGTAAGATACTTCTGATTCTAAATCATTACCATTCCAAGGCTAAATGCATGTAGACTTATTTCTTAAGCTGGTAGAAATGGATAACTTAGTTACAATGATTTAGTTTCAAGTAAGAACTTAGGCATTGATGATAGCATATAAGAATGGAATTCTAAATATTTCTCTTATCCAGAGTTATAGCTAGATAGTATTGACTTCAGAAAGTAATAAAAAAATTAACACCAAAGAGTGATATATAATGTATTAACAAGAAGGAAGTACAGTAGCTAACAACAATATATGTGCCTATAATTTATGTAACTGTTCAATCAAATTGAAAGCCTGGAACAGTCAACTTCTTAGAAACAATATATGGAGGAAGTGAAATCTGAGGGGTTTAAGTACTGCATTATATTTTAATATTCTTACATAGAAGTGGTAATATGTTTGGTCTTCTTAGTCATTCTTATTTTCCATCTTTATCTATCTTAAAGTCAGGAAATCTGATATTTGAATAGCATATTTGAAGACATAGAACTATTTTTTTAAAAGTTATGAAGGGTTTGAATCTAAGTTGTTTATTCTTTTTTGTTTGTTTGTTTTTTTGGTTTTCTGAGACAGGGTTTTTCTGTGGCCCTGACTGTCCTGGAACTCACTTTGTATTATAAAAACTTGTACAGGCAATGCTATATCACTAAGATATTTTATATAATTTGAGAAAAAAAGTATCATCTTGCACACCCTGTCTTTATGAAGAAGGTTTGTTTACTCTGTTTATAATGATTGACCTGGAATGGACTCTCTGTCCTCAGTCTTAACTCCACCCTTTTAGCTGTAGTCTTAGACATAGACCTGAGTTTTCTATAACATATTTTCCCAGTGATGAGATAACAGCCAGCAGAACTTCCGCTCATTTCTAAACACAAATCCTGCACTTTCTCTCTCTCTCTCTCTCTCTCTCTCTCTCTCTCTCTCTCTCTCTCTCTCTCTATATGCCATCTTTTCTCTGTTTAAGTCTCTCTCTTCTCTACTTGAACAGA
>NC_034593.1:42733323-42734632 GCF_900095145.1 Mus pahari
CTCTCCCTCTCCCTCTCCCCCCCTCTCTCCCTCTCTCTCCCTCTCTTGCTCTCTATGCTTGTGTCATGTGTGTGCGCACACACGTGTGTGCATCTCAAGCTTCAGTTTAAACCCTTTCAGTTAAGTGTGGACAATGTAAATAACTGAGCCAATAAGCAATAAGGTGGTGTTTGTCTGGTTTTCCAATTCCCTATCTCTGTTTTGACTGTTTAGCTCACAGAACCCTGTACTTTGCAGACTTATTATTATTATTTATACTGGCAGTATTCAGTCAAGTTTTTGCTTGAGAGAACCTTATTTTGAATATGGTAAAAATAAATGCTTTCATCTGCAGCACTGCAGAGAGGATACCCGGCTGTTAATCCCTAGGACTCCCCTGCTTGGTGTCCTATGGCTGGACCTCTGACTCTCTAAGCCTCAGTGAATACTGCAAAGTTTGGGATCCAAATCACTTATTTTTGACTGTTAATGCTTTTATTTTGTCTTTGCTATGCTGACTGCCATTTCCTTATGAGATGTTTTATGATCTTTACAGTGCATGTGTCAACACACAGGGAGTTCATAGGTCTCACCTTGGCTGGGTATCTCTTTTCTAGACTTCTCTCAATTATTACTTTCACCGGGATACTACTGGTTTCTGAATTACTACATGATTAGTTTCATGTATAAGAAAGTTAAGCACCCCTAAATCATGAGGCAGCCACATCAATCCTTCTACAGCTCAGGGAATATCCTGGCAGTGAGGGTAAAGAGCTAGAAGTTGGAGAGAAGAGTTGTGGCACTTTGTTCTCTTGGTAAGACAAGCCTATTGCTTTCCTGGACTTGAAGCAGCTGTCGTTACCAGCACAGGCCTGTGTAAGGTTAGGCTTGTGGTCCTTCAGTCATGGATGTGGAAGGGGCTCGTCCACCTAGCCTCTCTTTGGGAACCCACTGGCATTTGTCTTTGTTTTCAGTGGTGTCACCACTGGCCATTTGTCCATGTGACAGTACATCTCCAAACCGTGCCTTTCTGAAGCCCCGGATAAACTCACCCGGTCATAAAACACAATAAAAGAACAAAAACAAACAAAAAGTGGGGGGGAGAGGGAATTATTAAAAGAGGTGGGAAGAGGAGTGGGACATTTGATAGTGATCAAAAGTATATTACATACATGTATGAAATAGTTAAAAATTAACTACTAAGAGAGATGAGTTCATTTTTTCCAATTATAGCTCACTTAAGTATATGAAAGAGCACAAGAGAAAGAAAGAAAGAAAGAAAGAAAGGGAGAGAGAGAGAGAGAGAGAGAGAGAGAGAGAGAGAGAGAGA
>NC_034593.1:42734647-42770132 GCF_900095145.1 Mus pahari
AAGAAAAGAAAGAAGAAAAGAAAAGAAAAGAAAAGAAAAGAAAAGAAAAGAAAAGAAAAGAAAAGAAAAGAAAAGAAAAGAAAAGAAAAGAATAAAAAAGTTTAAAAGGCTCCACTATACATGTGCTCTCTTGGAGCCTCTAGAGGTGAGCAATGAATTTACATATCCAGCTTGATCATTCATGATGCCACTGCTTCAAGAGAATAAACCTTTAAGATTGCCATCATATGCAATGAAAGAAAGAAAAGATTCTAGACATTTAATTCAAATAAAATACCGAGCTGCCATTTGCTGAAGGGGGCACACTTGGCATTATGATTAAGAAATAGCTGTGACCTTCTCTACCTAAAAAACAGTGCATTTTCTTTAAGCTTAGCACTTGCATTCTGTAAACAAAACTCAAATTGAAGGATTGGCCGTATTCCTGACAATTCAGGAGGCTTACCAAGGTCAATTTCGTTTGCTGTATCACTTAAAATACAATTCTATTTACAATTGCCTGGCACGGATGACTGCACTTTTTTATGTATGTAATACATTTTGACAGTGCGAAATAAGAAGCTATGAAAATAAGGTTGATAAACTGGTAAAGAAGTTTTTCCTTAAATGGTCACAACCTGCCACATGCTGATAAGGAAAAATGCTATGGGACAATGACAAAAACCTTAAAACCATCAACTTCATGTCAGTGCTGAGCAAGGAAACAAATAGAATTTCTGACAATTCAGAACAAATACTACAATCAGAGACCATATGTGAAACCTCTTTTAGTCTTATACCTCTGAAAGACAATTTATGACTACAAACTACTAAGGACTTTGGGTCCTTGGGTAACTCCACTGCCTTGGGTAACTCCACTCCTCTACTTTGGCTTTTTTTTCCTGAGGTGATATTAAATTATTAAATTTGTCTTCAGTGAATTTTTCTTCAATTTTCTATGGTGTATGTCATATTTTCTCCAATACAAAAGGATCTAAAAAAAGAAGAAGCCAAGAATAAGCACAGAAATGTTAATATTTAAGTAGGGAAGCAGAGAGAGAGAAACTGAAGCCATGTTTAGCACAAACAACATTTCTGTTGTTCCTTCATGACTGTCTTCTTCGAGAGTGCAGTTAAAAGTAAACAGACTAATAGAGCAGCAGGTGTTTCATCATAATTATTCTCATTTTTTATATATTACCTCATGAAAGTTGTCTTAGTTATGAAAACTTTTATTTATATATTAAGATGGATTAGGTCACAGACTTTGATCCTTTTTTTAGAGTTTCTAACAAATGGCAGAAGAAATAGATCAACTGATTTTATGGTCTACAAAATAACCACAAAGTAAAATACTTTAAATGTAATAGAGAGCTGTTATCATTCATAATGCCTTCGTAAAAACTCTCAATAGCTTATACAATCCAGATGGACTTTAGGTAGTCATGAAGCACTGCATTAGTGATTTCTGCTGTTAGAGAGAACCTACAAAAATGAACCATGTAACAACATTCTCAAGGAATAAATTTCCTTACATGTTGTTGCTGCTGCTGCTGCTGCTGCTGCTGCCGCCGCCGCTGCCGCTGCTGCTGCTGGTGTGTGTGTGTGTGTTTGTGTGTGTGTGTGTTTGTGTGTGTGTGTGTTTGTGTTTCTCATGGGATGTGAACTTCACAATTGTGCTGAAATAGAACAGTCTATTTTGTTTTTATCCAGGAGAATTTTCTTTAACCTTGATATATGCTAGGAACACCTGTATCATTTCATCTGCATTACAGAGAGTTATTTAGAAAGGTGCAAGTGACCAATGCACTTAGAAGGAAAAGAGAAAGCTTAGAAAAATACAAGATATTGTTGGTTTGCTGAGTGGTGGTGGTGCATGCCTTTAATCCCAGCACTCGGGAGGCAGAGGCAGGCGGATTTCTGAGTTTGAGGCCAGCCTGGTCTACAAAGTGAGGTCCAGGACAGCCAGGGCTATACAGAGAAACCCTGTCTTGAAAAAACAAACAAACAAAAAAGATATTCTTGATTTTCATAACAAAAAGCTGAATTTATGTTTAGGATAAAAAGGACTAAAAATGCCACAGTGATCCATAAGATAAAAGACTCATGCCCATAGCTAATGGAGAAGAAAAAGAAGTTCCAGTGTACAGATTTGAATCTGTGATAATCTTTAAACAGGCTGCCTCCATACATGTGGGCTTTGATGTTTTAACAGAATTCTCTTGTTGGTAAAAATAACTAAAAGAAATAAGTTGAAAGTGTGTAATTTCATTAATGTTGATGTATAAGGTAAAACTTGTTAAAACCATCGAATGTATAGAATGAGTTCAATTGATGTGCTGCTGTAGAGTAGACACATCTGGCTTAATGCACATACTAAAGTGATCAGGAAAATAAGGAAAGCTTTTACACAACTCTACTTGTGTAGACCATCCAAGGTGAGATAAGTGAGTTACTATTTTTTTTTTTCAAATTACCCATGAAATGAGGGTTAATATTGACTTTCTGAAATGGAAAAAAAGAATTGGTTTTCATGCATTTTTATTTTTTTTAAATGTAGTTTTACACTTGTTCCAAATTTCAAACTAGTGTATTTTTTTCCACCTATATAGTAATTGTCTTGAATTGTTTCAGTGGTGAGATGAACTTCATCAGTCCCTTGGGTAGGGAAGTTGAAAGTTTGAAGAAAAACATTACTGGCAAAAATTTTATTTTGCTATTGCCTTCATGTCTGTTTTATGCAATGTCCTACACAAGCCCTGCCTTAAAACATGAGCCTGTAGTCAATGAAGATTTGAAAAGGTGATGAGCATATTTATCTTTTTAAAAATAATTTCATTTGTCTATGAGATGAAAGTCAGTAAGGATGAAAAATATATAGATAAGCATGTAGGTAAAAATAGTATATCCGTAAAAGCAGAAGCAAGCAGACACTTGACTGGAAGGAGAGAAGAATCATTCTTGAACCAGCAGGAAGGAAACAGAAAGGTAGCCGAAGGTCCAATAAAACGACAAGAGGATTAGTATACTAAGGAGTTTACTGTGCTTTAAGAAGAAAATGGAAATTAAAAAAAAAAAAAGGAAAGAAAGAAAAAAAGAAAGAAAGAAAGAAAGAAAGAAAGAAAGAAAGAAAGAAAGAAAGAAAGAAAGAAAGAAAGAAAAATTGCTCCAAACACAGATATTCACACACAAAGAGGGGACGAGATAGTTCCCCATCTTGATTCTATGTAGGGATGGGTAACCATGATATGGAGAGAATCATTTAGGCAGGACATTTTTAAAATATTTGGTTTTACCTATTGCTGAATTAACAGAAATCTCATTAGACTATTTTATAATTATAAACGGGATATCTGGCTGAAATGGAATGCATTATAATCATCTCATAAGGCTTTAAAGCATATTTTAATATAGTCAAATGAAAAATTTGTAGGTACAAATGATTTTCTTTCAAACGAACACTGTTATTGCACACTATTTAATTTAATCCTCAGTGATGATTACAGTGGTTCATTTTTGTCAACCGTAGATTTAATAGGTATAATTTTACTTATAAGGAAATAATGTTAAAGTACAAGGAAATAAAACATTGACATTGGTCTAAAGGGACTTTTGTGGAAATAATTGTGAGCCCTAATTAAAACATATTGCAGTTTAGGTTTTCAGAAAGAAGCATGGAAGATAAATGGAGTTTATATTACTACATCCATGAATCATTAAACATATATAATTATTTCTCTAGCATTGTATAGGGGATATAAAATAAGCAATGTTTGTGGTGTACTAAATTTAAATATACATGGAAAAGATGGACTACAGTACAGATTTGTATTTACTAAGGTAATGTAGGTGTATAAATGGTAATGTTTTTCTCGTGAAATTTACCTTAATTGAATCTTCTTAAAGAGAAGGTATGATATGAGAGAAACAGAAATTAAAGATAGAGCCCAGTTGATATTGAGTGATTTTATCTGGCCTCAGTAAAGAATACATACAATTTACTGCATTCGAGGATTAGCAAAACAGGTATCCCTGAAAGGTTTGAGTAGACTTATTTTAGGAAAAGCCTATAAAGAATTGTCAGAGAAATCTGGTGACTAAATCATGACATTTCAACATCTTAAGAATAGGTAGAAAATTACCCCCAGAATATATAGTCAGAAAAATAAGAGGATAGACAAGACTTTAATACAAACAAAATCACAGAGTTGTTCAAAAAGATTGTAACCCCCATTACACATGTTATAGAATTCTTAAGGTAAAAAAATATCCTTCAGAATGCCGAACAGTGGGACTGCCATCTCTGGAACAATAGAGGTGAAGTAGAATGGAGAAATGTGAAAGCCTATAAAGCCAAGGACATAGAAACATGTGGGAAGAGAGAGAAACACAGGCAGATCCTTCGAATTCAGTAGATGTCCCGACATCCAAGCAACACGGAGTAGAAACAGGCAGAGACATTGGGATGGATCTCAGGCTGAATTTACAACTTAGAAGAGAAAGAGAGGACCAGTGGTTGAACAAGCGGGGCGTTGCTCTACCTTACCCCATGCTGCGGGATGCTGTTCAACATTTGTTGTCATTATGGTTCTCTCTCTCTCTCTCTCTCTCTCTCTTCAGTTCTTGGATATTTTATATATATATATATATTTTTTTACTGGATATTTTCTTTATTTACATTTCATATGTTTTTCCCTTGCCAGGTCTCTCCTTTGGAAGCCCCCTATTCCACCCTCCCTCCCCATGCCTCTATGAGGGTGTCCCCCACCCACCCATTCCCGTCTTCCCTCCCTGGCATTCCCCTACACTGGGGCATTGAACATCCTCAGGCCCAAGGGCCGCTCCTCCCATTGATGTCCAACAAGGCCATCTGCTGCCACATATGTTGCCAGAGCCATAGGTTCCTCCATGTGTACTCTTTGGTTGGTGGTACAGTCCCAAGGAGCTCCTGGAGGTGGTGCTAAGATTCACTGCAACATCAAATTAACCATTCTAAAGGTATAATTAGGCTTTTTTCAGTTGTAGTATTGCACAACAAAATATTTCACTATTACTGTATGTGTGGAAACACAATCAAAATATAAATCCCAAAGTTACAGAATCAAAGCCAGTCATAGCCAACTACTGCCTTTAATGTGAATCAGGATATCTAACAAGTAGCATTGCTTTCTGGTGGTAAACACCCAACTTTTCGGGAAACACAAAAATTGATGCTCTAACTAAGAAAAGTATGGAGAAGAAGGGTTTTTTTTTATAACAGTACTGTATCCTTGTATTTGTGAGAGATGGTGATGATCACCTTTCTTCCCCTCTTTTCCAACCACCTGCCTTCCTTTCCCTTTCTCTTTATTCTAATACAGCAAGCCTTTCTTCCAAAGGACACTGGAAACAATCTTTATTGACATAAACAATTTTGACATAGGTATATTGATATACACCTCTAATCACAGAACCCTGCAGATAGAGACAGGGCTAGTGGTGCAAACTGAGGACAGTTTGCAAGATATACCTAATACCTGGTCAAGCAAGGTTATTACCAAACTCTTTCTCAACAAACAAAATCGTGGGCAGAGATTTTTCTATCTCTCCGATTAAAGTTGTTAATATCGTTTTATAATATCAACGTATTTATTGTTATGGACATGTGTTTATCTAGGTGAGTTTATGTGTCCAACATGCGTACAGGAACATCGGCAGCCAGAAGAAGGTGTCAGATAACATATAGTTACAGATGGCTCTAAGCAACCATGCAGGTCCTGAGAATCAAAGCTCAAGAGCTGTTAGTACTTTGATACACTGAGCCTATGAATGCGATATGGGAAAACTACTTTGCTTTTAGAGAGCTATAAGTTTAAGAAAGTATATAGTGACTAGAGGCAAATCCTTCATTTATGAATGAAAAGATCAGCACTGTTTGAGTGTTTTGGGAGAGAAAATCAAAGCAAAGGGAAAATATGGAAAAGACAGCAGGGTGGAAGAATGACTATGAATCATAGCACACCCAGATGCAAGGGGTGCAGCTGCTGTTCTTCTTTTTAATGGGCAGACCTGGGTGAGTATGCCCACTGCTTTCTTTTACTCAAAACCACAAGAACTTAGCTCAGAAAGTGCTTAGGAAGAGTGCAGTACAGGTGAAATAGAACTATAAAGCTGATGCCCAATCAAAGCCAAAGAATGAAAGGAAAAATTCTAAGAGACCAAAGGCTGATGGTGCCAACATGCTGCTGTTGAACAACTTGCAGCTGGAGAGATTTTTTTACCTGTATCCAGGCTTCAAAGTCTGAGGATTTACTTTCTAAAGGGAGGTATGCAGATGAGGGCTCCTGCAGGTAAGCAACAGGGCTATCTAATCCTGACTGGAAAGGAAAAAAAAAAGTGTACATGAATATCTTCTCATGGAGATTGTTCCATTTGTTAAAGAGCAGAGAAGTCTACACACAAAGAGAATCAGAATTTTAATACCCATTTTGTATATGAAGGTATGACAAGAGGAGACAAGCAAGCTGTGAAGAGACAGAGCTTTGGGGCCCCGACGTGAATACATATAGATTTCACATTTGCAGTGTCTGCCTAACTGACCTACCACATCCATGCCACCTGTCTGACTATGTAACCGAGAAGGAAATGAAAGAATAACCACAGAGACTTCAAAAGCTCTACCACAAAGCATTGTAGTGATGATTCCAAGAGCATTGGCTAGATGCAAATAAAGATAATTGACATTAAAATTATAAGGTAAGGATCAGGGTTTGTAGTGTAATGGTAGATAGTTTGCATGAGGCCATGGGTTTGATTCCTTGAACCAGAGTGCCTATGTGTGTGGGGGGGGGGGAAGGGAGGGGGTTAAGATGGTTGAGTGATTGGGAGAACTTCCCCTGCTTCTAGAGAACTTGAATTTAATTGTACCAACATCAGGCTACTTGTATCTCCATGGCCTTCTTCTGGCTGCCACAACTCTGTAGGCACATACATGGCATATAGTCACAAAACACACACATGAACATACTCAAAATATTAAAGATGAATCTTAAAAAAGCATAAAACAAGAGGGATAATCAGAAGAGCTCCATTCTGAATACTTTAGTTAAAGTCTATAAACTGATAAGTATACTTATATGTACCTTATGGGTTAAAGATAGTCATAATTTGTAAAGAACATGAGCATACCCTCATGAGATCAACGAGCATGGGAGTTCTGTTGGTTAGCCATCTGTTGGTGATGCAGGATGGCCAGAATCTCGGTATAATATCTGTCTGGAGACCCAGAGAATCAGGGAAGTCAGTGTTCAAGTATCAAGTATCACAGTTCAAGAACAGAAGAAAATGAGACAAGAAACTCCTCAAGAATAGCAATAAAATAAAATAAAATAAAATAAATTCTTCTTTCCGACATTTTGGGTCCATATGTGTGTCAATTGCCTGGATGATAGCCAATCACATGGAAAAGGTCAGTGGAGCCCCCTCAGTTTACAAATTTCAATGAAAATTTCCTCCCCCAAACATTCACAGTCACCCAGAAATTTTGGGAAATATTAGAACCTTTTGACACACTCATAATGAATCTTGGAATTAAAATTTATACCAAAGCTATAACCATGGCAGATAAGAAAGACCTGAGCAGAGAATCAATGAATAGAGACATGTATCCAGGGAAAGTGTTTAGCATAGCACTCAGAGTAAGATAATGGATGGGAGGGGCTCAGAGATGTGCTGGTCATCTAGTGTGCTTGGAAACTTTGAGACACTCATGTGTTCAAGTTCCTACCAAATACAAATAAATCAAGCTTTTGATTAAGAGAGTTTATATCCAGAGAAAGGTAAAAGCTATTAAGTACAAACAGAATATTGGAAGATATAATATTCAGAATCACACAAATAGGGAAATAACATGAATGTTACTATTAACTGTAATAAAGAAACAGATGGACGTAAAGCATAATGTAAAATGATCAGAAATTGAGAATTCAAATGGCATGGTTAAATTAAGCCCAGATACAAACTTACAAACTAAATATAAATTTATTTTTGATAAAACTAATCATTTTATTGAAAGGAATAATCTATGAAACTTCCCCCTGTGCCAATGAGTTCAAGGCTCTTTCCCACATTATCTTCTATTAGATTCAGGGTATCTGGTTTTATGTTGATATCCTTGATCCACTTGGACTTGAGCTTTCTACAAGGTGACAAACATGCATCTATTTTCATTGTTCTACATAAAGTCAGCCAGCTAGACCAGCACCATTTATTGAAAATGCTTTCTTTTTTCCACTGTATATTTTTGGTGTCTTTGTCAAAGATCAAGTGTCCATAAGTTTGTGGTTTTATTTCTGAGTCTTCAATTCTATTCCATTGATCAACGTGTGTCTCTGCACCTAAACAGAACTCCAATGGCTCATACTCTAAGATCAAGAATTGATAAATGAGACCTCATGAAATTGGAAGCTTCTGTAAGGAAAAGGACAATAAGGCAAATAGGAAACCTACAGATTGGGAAAATATCTTCACTAACTCCACATGTAAAAGAGGGCTAATATCCAAAATATATAAAGAACTCAAGAAGCTAATCACCAAAAAGCAAAATAACCCAATCAAAAAGTGAGATATAGAACTAAACCGAGAAATCATAACAGGAATCTTGAAAGGCTGAGAAGCACCTAAGACATGTTCAAAGTCCTTAGTGATCAGGGAAGTGCAAATCAAAACGACCCTGAGATTATACCTTACAACAATCAGTTTTGACTGAGATCAAAACCTCAGGTGACAGTATTGATTGGCAAGGATGTGGAGAAAGACAAACACTCCTCCATTGCTGGTGGAATTGCAAACTGCTACAATCACTCTGGAAATCGATCTGGAGGTTCCTCACAAAATTGGAAATAGATCTATCTGAAGACCCAGCTTTACTGCTCTTGTGAATATACCCAAAAGATATCCCACCATAACACAGGGGAATATGTTCCACTATGTTCAAGCAACCTATTTGTGATAGCCCTAAAGTGGAAACAACCCAGATGTCCCAAGAGAGAAGAATGGATACAGAAAATGTGGTTCATTTACACAATGGAATACTACTCAGCTATTAAGAATGAGGACATCCTGATTTTTGCAGGCAAATGGGTGGAACTAGAAAATATCATCCTGAGTGAGGTAACTCAGACCCCAAAGGACATGCATGGTATGTACTCACTATTAAGTTGATGTTAGCAAAAAACAAAAACAAAAACAAAAACAAAAACAAAAAACAAACCCGGCATACCCAAGATACTGTCCACAGAATTCTAAAAGGTCAACAAGCTGAAGGATACCTCAGTCCAACTTGAAACTTGGAAGGGAAAAGAAAGACATCACAAGATGGAAGGGAGGGAGGGAGGGACTTGGGAGGGAAAGTGGACAGTACAGGTGGGAGTGGAGGGGAAAGGAGAACTTGATCTGGTATTGGGTGAGGGAAAAGGACTGCAGCCCTGAGGGCCAGCAGAAAGAATGGAAACAGGCAATCTCAGGAGATAGGAGGTTGGGGGTCCCTCCAGAATGCACCAGAGACCTGGGAGGTGAGAGACTCTCAGGATTCAAAGGGAGGGACCTTAGATGAAATGCCCGACAGTAGGGAGAGGGAACTTATAGGACCCACCTCCAGGATGAAGACAGGGCATCATATGAGGGAGAGGGAGACCATCCCATAGTCAAAACTCTGACCCATAATTGTTCCTGTTTGAGAAAATTACAGGGATGGAAATGGAGAGGAGCCTGAGGAAAAGAAGGTCCAAAACTCAAGGGGCTTTCAGCTCAAGGGGAGGTCTCAAGGCCTGACACTATTACTGAGTCTATGGAGCACTCACAGAAAGGAACTTAGCATGACCACATTCCAGAAGACCCAACAAGGAGCTGAGAGAATCAGATGCAGATATTTGCACTCAACCAATGGACAGAAGCAGCTGACCCCTATTGTTGAATTAGGGAAAGGCTGGAAGAAGCTGAGGAGAAGGGTGATCCTGTAGGAGGAGCAGCAGACTCAATTAATCTGGATCCCCGAGATCTCTCAAACACTGGACCAACAATCAGGCAGAATATATCAGCTGATATGAGGCCCCCAACACACATACAGTAGAGGTCTTCTAGGTCTGCCTGTGTTTATTCGGAGATGATACACCTACCCCTCAAGAGACTGGAGGCCCCAGGGTATTTAGAGGTCAGGTGGGGTGGGGGGTGGGAACATCCAAGTGGATACAGGGGGAGGGTCAGGAGCTATGGGATGTAGAACAGTCAGAAGGTGGATTGGAGGGGAATAAAATATGGAGTGTAAAAAAATAAATACATAAATAAATAAATTTTAAAAAAGAAAAGAATGATTTACATAATATATAATGACAAAGTTTAAAATTCAAGATATGGAAAACGATCAACCTGGAATATTTATAGCTATATAAAGCTAATATTAACTAAAATGCAATGGAATTATCTTATTACAGAATAAGGTGAATAATTCACAATTGCCTTCCTTTGATTTCTATTCCTGATATAAAAACCATGATCAATAGCAATTTAAAGAGGAACTGGTTTATTTGACTTCTATGTCCCTATTACAGACCATCACTGTCTACAGTCAGGAGAAAAACTTGGAGGCAAGAAGCCATAGAGGACTTTTGCTTACTGGCTTACTCCAAAGACTTGCTCAGGGTTCTTTGTTACATAGCCCAGAACCACTTGTCCATAGCTGATGCTGCCCACAATGGCCTGGGCACTCACACACTGTCAATCAAGAAATGCCTAGTGACTTTTCCAGGACAATCTGATGGAGATATTTTCTTAGTTGGGGTTTCCTCTTCTCAGAAGACTCTAGCTTGTGTCAAGTTGACAAAGTGAATCAGCACCCCGAGAAACCAAGGAAAAGTTCAGAAGCCAGGCATTGTACCTGTAATTCAGAGGTAATAACACATTATCTTTAAACAAGAAAAAAGTTTTCATGTTGCTCAAAGATGACTTTTAACAAGGAAGATATAAACTACAGAGGAAATAGATGCAGGAAGCTAAGCAAATCATATAATGGAAAATGAACATAGTGTTCACTAAGTGTTAAGTTAAAATGGAGTTGAAGGTAGAACTCTCTTACAAAATATAAATTAGTGAATGGAAAAAGGTTTAACTCAAAGCTTGTGACTTGATGTGATAAAAGAAAATTTTAATTTCAGTTAAGGTTCTCTAGAACAAAAGAAAAACCACCAGCTTGAAAAGAAATAAATGCTTATTAAAGATAACTGCTTTCAACCCAAAACTTAGTTTTTTTCAACTTATTCTCACTGAGTCCACACTTAAGGGCAAGGCCCCATGCCCAGTTTTAGATGGCCAAATCCAAAATAAACGTAGTGGTATACTTGGAGGCTTTATGCCTCATGGGCTTCCCCCTCCACAGACCTTACCTTATCTAGTATGGTTTCTAATTTTGTGTTAATCAGTTTTCTATGTGTGTGAGTCTCAGCACCCATATGTGTTTCTTGTGATTTTCCTTCGGCACTTTTTGTTTGTTTGAGTGTTTGTTTTATCCTATTCTAGTTGATTTGTTTTTTTTAATATTATTGTTACTGTTATTATTATTATTAGTGCCTATTTATATTTTAATAAGAAAGAAATATAGGGAGTGGATTTTGAGTGGTTGCAGAAATGAGGAAGAGAGGGAGATCTGAGAAGAGTAGGGGAAGAGAAAATACTCAGAATACATTGTATGAAAAAAGTCAAATTTTAATATAAAAGATAAAAACTAAAAATACAACATTGTCTAACAGGAATTTTCAACAAGAACAACAATGACAACCCCCCAAAATATGCAACTCTCCATCCTCGGAGAATGTAATTATAGATACAGTTAGCTAAAAACCAGAATTCAAAGAAAGGTGACTACTCAGAATATCAAGTTGAAGAACTGGCTCAGTGTAACACATTGCACAGTGTTAATTATTCCACAACCTATAGAGTCAAGGTCTTCTTACAGTTTATCTTCCAAATGAATGAGTTCTGTTCCAGCCTTTAAAGCTGTTTCTGCCTATTCTTCCCTTTCTTCTCAAGTTATTCCTTGAAAAGCATCAACTGCTCAGGACTTCCCTGGACACAAGGATGGGGCTATTTATAGGGAGTCAGACTTGTATGCAGAATTCTCTCTACTCTTGGAACAGAGCCTGCAAACCAGCTCTTGGTTCTTCCTAAAGCATCGACTCAGCCCTCTTGACTTGGTGAGTTTTAAAGGTCCGTGCCAAAGTCTAAAACCTTTTATCAGGGCAGAAACTGGCACTGGGTTTCCTTGATGCTCCTCCCTTTGCTTCCCTCCTAATGAGTGTCACGATTCTTGTTGTCTTGTCTTTGGGTTGAGAAAGAATCTATTTTCATTCTTTACTTTGTGTTGTTAGGGTATTTCTAATGCATTTATAAACTTCTTATTAATACATCAGATAGAGGTTTTATTAGTTTGTGGATCTCTTTTACACACACACACACACACACACACTCACACACACACACACCATCTGTTCATTTTCATGAAGTCTTTTCCATATAGTGTTTGTTATTCTCCTCTATACTGCCCAAACCCCAGGTACTACCACATCTGGTAACAATTTCCCATAGCAGAAAGGACTTGATTTATGTGTTGCAGTAGCCAGGGCACATATTTCTTTCCGAAAGTCTCTGCTTCTAAATTTAGCTTGTGATTCACCTTCTTGCAAACTTTTTGTTTCCAGATTTGCATTCGTTAAACTGATGGAACACTTTTTCTTTTTTAATTTTTCAGATGTGTGTTTATGCTATTTTATTTATATTTTTTAAATGTCTGGACCCATTTGGGTGTTTTTCTTGGAATAACGTTGTAATTGATATTTATATTTTCTTTTTCTCTTTCCCTATGCCATGCTCCATATTTTAAAAGATGTTTCATAAATATTTTCAAACTTTCTGTATTTTACAATATTTTATGCCAAATGTAGCTGTTCATTGTGCCTATTCATTATTACTTCAGTAATGAGGTTTATTCTCAAAGGTCAAATTTATTTATTTTTTTTGTAGAAGAATATATGTGGTATTCTGATATTTTCTGAAATAGTAATTCTTTGTGGAGGGATTCTACACATAGTTGGCTATAATGTCATTAATTCAGCACTTGTGAAGAAATTGTCCACTGTCACTGGTCATTCCCAACCTTATAGGGTTATCTTTTCTCTCAGTGACACACATACATCATTTTAATCAGGGGATTTCTGCCTTTTGGACAAATAAAGGTATGCATTTTGACTGTTGATGATGGGAAATATTATCCAGCACTAATTGCTTTTTGTGGGGCCCTTGGTGGTCTATTCAAATACATCTTTATTCTGAGATTCATTATGATCAATTTCTGATAAAAAAAAAAAAAAACCTACCTTTACCGCCCACAATAAGAACAGCAAAGAACTATGAGCAGCATATCTTTGTATCTTTAATACCATGTTGATTTGCTTGGTTTTTAGAAATTTTTTCTGTATAATTTTAAAAATACACAACTTTTGCTTTATTTTAATAAACCTATTTTAAATAAAATTTTACTAGAGAAAAGCTAACTGTAAGTGTGAAGGCAAAAAGGTATTGATAATCATAAAGTGAAAACAAATGAAACACGAATAAGTCTAATGAAGGAAACATACTATACAACAGAAGAAAGGAGCTATCTATCTATAGGAGGAAATAGAACAATTTTAAATTGTTAAAGTCACATGCTGTGGATAATGAAACTTAGCATTACAGAGCTGCCAACTCTGGCTCAGAACAGCTATTCATATACTACATTTCATATAGTGCACAACAGTTTCCAAAGTCCACAAAAGCCAAAAGAAATGTTAGAAAAGAAGAAAAATAAAGAAATCTTCATATACACAGAAATGGTAACATTTATATAATTCTAACAAACAAATTAAAAATAAGACACTATGGATGCAAGAACTGTATTCAAATAAGAACATTAATATCACATTTTTCTCCTCCCTCCTTACTTATTCTCTCTTTCTCTCTTTTCTGAAATCATTATACACATTTCTTTCAAACATAGCAGAATTAAGTGCTTGGTTTTATTTGTTCATTATGAACTGATTCAGATTTAATAAGGAGAAGAAGATGTTTATACTGCAGGCTCCTAACGTCCTGCTTTTATTTTGGTTGATGGTTTGGACAGAGCCTATGAAGGGTATTTCTAAAGAGAAACAGATGTTCCTGGAAAATGAGAGTCCATTTGAGGTCCTTACACTGTGCTTCCTTCATAATTGCATGGTTCAAGTTTTAATTTAGGTTTTAAGTCTTTCAAAAATATAACAGTAATTACCAGACAACCAGGCATGGAAATGCATGACAAGTAATTAATTATGAATTTTATTATAAACACTGCAAAGCTACTAGCATCTCTCAAAGAGGAAGATTGAGAAGGGTCGCTCAAAACATTGTAGTGAGAAAATAGCTAACTGGAATTTCTCTAGAATTTTTTTAGAAATTATATTTCAGGAAGGGTAATGTGAATATGAGTAACAAGTGGGCAGAGAATTCCTGTGAGAAATCAAGAGCGACTGACTGCATGGTGCTGGGAGAAGCATTCCATATTCAGAGATATAGAAGGAAACCGAGTCTCTGAAGAAGGGGTATTGCCTCTCTGTAGTCAATGAGATGCAGTAAGATAATTCACTATCTAAGGCACAGGATCACAACATGACAGGAATAATAAATGGTGTTAGTTGGATTGTTCTTTCAGTGGGTTAGATCTTCCTATAGAAATCAATGTGAAAAGAGACATGGTAAGTATTTTCTGGAGTTTCCCAACATTTGGCTCAAGGATCTGTAGAAGAGAGATTTCTTCGTGGATCCTTGGTGGCCTTTCATAGATCTATGGAGCTCTTATGGACAAAAATATGAGCCACAATGGATCACGTAATGGGATGCTTTCTGATATTTGTGACTGCGTGAGTACAGAGATTATGGCTGAAGGTTTGATAAGTCTCCCTCAAGACTTGTCTGAGAGGCTCTTATGCCATGCTGGGTTCTAATGCTGTGTTAAGATTTTGAGAGCTGCACACAAGAGGAGAAGGAGAAGAAGAAGGAGAAGGAGAAAAGGAGAAGTGGAAAAGAAGAGTAAAGAGAAAGAGGAAGGAGGAGGAGGAAGAAGAGAAGAAGAAGAAGAAGAAGAAGAAGAAGAAGAAGAAGAAGAAGAAGAAGAAGAAGAAGAAGAAGAAGAAGAACAACAACAACAACAACAACAACAACAACAACAACAACAACAACCACTATCAGCCTGAAAACTAAGGACTATCAGAGGCAGAACATCTATAACAACACATACAAGAAGAGATGGAATGAGATAAATGAAAAGTAAACTTTCTGTTACGACGATCTTCTCCAATATATTAGACTTATAGTCTTGTATATGCAAGAGAATTACATATTGTGGATGTTCTCACTTATGCTTGATTATAGAAAGTGAATGTAACAAAAGCAAAGTATAACCCAACATAAGAGAACAATATGGCCTGAGGTGAGGTGGGGATGTTGCCATTACTTTAGAAAGGCCCTGGTCTTGTTTTCCTCTTATGTATCAATGGCATTTTCAATGTAGTTTACATGGCTTGGCATTTAATTTTCTTATGGTTATTTAACCAGTGGATTCACGGTAACACTGTTAAATATTAGATCTTGCTGTCTTGGAGAACGTTTTAAAATTGAATTTGTAAAGATGTTTACTTTATGAATATAAAAGGTGCCATCAAATCCACCCAAGTCTTGAGTATAACAAGATGATAGATATGGAGAGGAAGGCGATGCCCCTGTTCCTGAACTGAGACATCCACTGGTGTCTCTCCTTGCATGAAAATGCTTCTTGAGCTTCTGTCCTCAGGTAAGAACATAATTGTGCATATTAAACATTAAATATGTATACAATAAGCAGTGATTTTCTTTAAAAACTCATTCTATTATCTACTTAAACTACAAACTTCTTTAATTTCCAAAATGAAAAATAAAGCTTAATAGAAAAATAGATGTGCTTATAGGACACACATGAGAATGATTAAAAAGAACTTTCAAAACACTCAATTATCATATTCAAATCTAAACCTCAGCAGCAAATTTTGCTACCAAAATATGGTGTTTGGTATGTAGAATTAGTTTCGCTTCTAAATTGTCCATGAGTATTTAGTGGCAAATTTTTAAGGTGTGTTAAAAACTAATTGGAAGGAAAGAGAGCGATTAAAAGCAAAAATCAGCACCTCAAATGAAAATAATGAAACTAAAATTTATGACATTTCAGAAACTGACAAGCATTGATCTTCAAATATTAGGTGTAATAGTATCTCTTAGGAGAAGTACATGTGGGTGAAATAGTCTTACAAAGAAGTAAACAAGTCTATAGAAGAAACCCTGTAATCATCAGACATTGGGTGTTTTCCTTTAAATTAAATTGTAGCTTGCACAGGTTATATACACATATAAAAGGATTGCTTAATTCTGTCAGTCCTTACATTTGCCATTTTTATTAAACCAGAGTTTGGTCAATTTGACTCTGTGTGTGTGTGTGTGTGTGTGTGTGTGTGTGTGTTTATGCAAGCACAACTGAATGTTTTAATAAATGTGGTTGGTATTAATAGTGTACTATGTAAATACTTTTATAACATATTTCTTTAAAAATCAAATCACAGTTGGGTGGTGACTCACAGCATTAATCCCAGCATTTTAAAGGCACAAGCAAGCAGATCTTTTGAATTATAGGCTAGCCTGGTCTATATAATGAGTTCCAGGACATCCAGAACTACACAGTGAGACTCAGTCTCAAAAGACAACAAAAACAAAAACAAAGAAAAACAAAACTAAAACCCAAAATCTAATAAATCTTATTATTGTTATCTTTGCATCATATATTTTTCTTTTCTTTTCTGTGTACTACCAGCAACTGAGCATATGATTAAGAATTAAAAACAAAAATGTTAGTGAGGGCACTACTAGTTATTTTGGCAAATGGCTGTCTGCTCTTGGACTGACAGGATTTGATTCCCACTCAGAGTTGAGACAACAGGACACACTGATTGGATGAATCCGAAAGCGACCTCTGCTGACTAGCTTTTGTTAACTTTTAGGAAATTTCCATTTGTATTAGTAATGTACTACAAGGAGAAAAAAAAAGATATGCATATATATCAGAAACGATTTCTAGAATCAGCACAATAAAATAATCTTGATAATAAAATTAGTATATCAAAGTTAAAAGAGACCAGAAAGACATGCACATTACATTTCTTTAGAATGCTCATTCCTCAGCAATGCTTCTCTTTTACATGACATTTGGCATAAATGAATATAATACTAATAAATCTAAAGAATGCTAAGTAACAGAAAATAGTGTTATCTTTAAATATTCCTAATAAAATTATTATAGTAACCATTTTTGCATAATATTTTTGACAACAATCAATTCATATATAATGGCAATGTGGTCATAATCTTCAGTATACAATCCATTTTGTTATAGCAACTGTTTCCAAAGATAGCAAGAATAAAGAACAATTTATTTGTTCCATTCATTTTTTTCACACATTGCACTACAGAGTCATAACTTTGAAAACTACATATAAGCAGAAAATACAACCTTAATCGATAAAAAATATGAACTTAAAAAAATTATTAAATCCAAAAGTAATATCTGTACACGAGGTTGCAAAGTGATTTTAGCCATTTGAAAGTTCTTTCCTTCCATAACTTATATAAAAATAGTGATCGTATTTTTCTGAAGTGGTTCTTTCAAACAAGTGTGTAGAAGATAAAAGAATGGAATCGGTCTGCTACAGCAGATCATTTTGATTCAAGAAAGGGGTTTATCTGACCATTCTAAGACCCTCTCCTGTTGCCAAAAGTGCTTTGCTGTTTCTTCTGTCCTTGTCCTCTGGGGATGAGTTTCTACACTGGTGACCTTTATTTTGTATTAAAGAATTTTGTCTATGTTGTGTCTGAGGGTAGAAGACGTGTGTCCACGAACCCTATTCTTTCATAGATCAGTATCAGCTCGTGCCACAGGGCTCAGGGTTCTTCAGCTTTGCATGTAAAGGACCCCTCACTTTTTCTGTCCCACATTTCTATACCAAGAGTCTTTCTTTGTATAGACAGTTACTCATAAAATATTCTCAAACTGAGTAATGAACCCAACCAGCTGAGAGAGGATAATGAAGACTATTCCATATATTTACTTTTAATATTTTTCTATCTACTTTCTTTCACTAAAATTAAGCTTATTTTAAATATTTTATTTTTTATTTAATCTTTTTTACAGTCCAGACTTCATCCCCCTCCTGGTCCACTCTCCGACTCTTCCACATCCCACAACTCCTCCCCATCCTGTCTCTAAGAGGATGTCCCCACCCCCTCGCTCTACCAGACCTCCCTACTGTCTGGATCCCTAAGTCTCTTGAGGGTTAGGTGTATCATCTCTCACTGAGTGAATTATTTTAAAAATACTTTTATTTCATTTTTAAGTGGGATTGCTCAAGCAACCCATTCAAAGTATAAATACAGACTAGTCATTTTCATCTACATATGTGATTTAGATTCTGAAAAACGTACATGATTTAAGATACACTTTATATTATGTTTTATATTTATTTGCATGTTTGCTTAATATACTATTGATTCTTTTGTGGCTGTGGTTACTGCCATTTAAAACTTCCTTTGAAAGATACTGTCTATACAATTTAGTAGCATCAGTCACCATAGTATAAATATGTCAAATTAAATTTAATCACAGTGTTAATTCCTAGTAACTAACCTTTATCTACCAATCAATTCTGAACTAATATGAATCAGGTTATTGATGTTTAATTATTTCCTGTTGACATCTGACTTTTTATCCCCTTAGAGACTAACAATAAACGTTCCTGAAAGCCCAGGCAATGTTTAACAATCTCATGCCATGTTCTCAATATAGCTATAGTTACTTCACTCTGTGTCTGCTGATTTTCCTACCTTTATACTTGCTCTCACTTGTGCTGTTTCAACATCAATTTGGCTGCATGTTTCTCTAGTTTTAATCTCCAAATATAACTAGAGAAATGATTATAAGTGCCGCTCTTCAGATTCCATAAAAACTTCAGCATTTTCCCAATGAGTGTGTTCACTGTGCTTAATCTTTGTTGGTAGTAAAGCTTAGTGCCTTATTCAAATTCATTTATGTTCTATTTTTCTCCAAGCACAATTAATTCATTATGTTTAAAAACCTCAATAGTCTGTCTTTTAATTTTCTGTAAAATGAGAACAGGCTTCCACATAGTATATACAGTTTTCCAACACTGGACTCTTTAAAACTCCAGGCCTTGTGAAAAGATATGTACATAAAACCCCTGCAGTCTTCATGGAAATGCTAGCAGAACTAAATAATTAGTTAACAGAAATATACACTATCAGCACATATTAAATAGTAACTTTTCTACACATCTGCATTTGCTAATGAACTGGGAAGGCGATTTTATTCACAGCAGGCTCAAAATATTAAATACCTAGAAAAAAATTAACCACAGAAGTGAAATCCCTGTATAAAAAAACATTAAATATCTGAGAACCTCCTAAATTGAGAACTTCCCAAATTCATATATAGAAAGAACTAAAATTGTGAAAAGCCTGACTACACAAAGTTATTTGAGATTTAATGAAATTTCCATCAAAGCACCATCAATACAGATCTTCAGAGACATAGCAGGAAGTCCAGAGAAAACACTTCAAAGGCCTGTTTTCTGGATAAGAGAGCAAAGGCTATCCTAAGTAAAGGCAGCAGAACTGGAGTCTTCAAAATACCAGACTGGAAGATGGTTAGCATCACAATACTGACATAAAATCAGAGACATAAACAGATTAAACATAATAGAGAGCCTAAGGATGGATCCACGCCACCATAGCCAATAGTTCCCCAAGAAAATGTCAATCTGTAAGATGACCACATATACAATAAATGATGTCCTGAGAAGTAGAATTATTTTGAGAACAGAAAACTCATACTTGATGCCAATCTCTCACCTTTTACAAAAACCATCATAAAACACATCAAAGTCCTAAATGTAACCCTTGAAAATTTAAAAGTCACAGAGGAAAAGATAGAATCATTCCAAGATATTAGTGAAGGAAATTGATCTCGAGAGAGGAATGCAAGCAGAACATCAGAAAACAAAATATTGAGGAGCTGGACTAAATCCAATTAGAAAGCTTATCCAGTACTAAGAATACAATCAATAATGAGGAAATGGCTTACAGGATGTGAGAAACTATTTGTCATTATTCATCTAAAAGAGTGCTAAGACATACAATACTTTTTAAAAACTAAAATGATAAAAATAATCAAGCCAATTAAAAATGGGCGAATGGAATGAACTTCTCAAATGAAGAAATGTAAATGATCAGCAAAAGTGAAAAAATGAGGATTATCATTTGGCCCAAGCTCCTTTCAATCCACTGAATGATAATGATTGATTATCAAATAAAAGTGGTTAACCCTAAAAATCATACATACACAAACAACAAAGATATACTCAGCAGGTTGAACACACACACACACACACACACACACACACACACACACACAAATACAATCCTATGAAAACTCAGTATGGGACAAATACGATCCTATGATCCTATTTTTGTTGCCAGGAGAGAGGGGATGGGAGTGGCTGAGAGAAAGAGAGTAAGAGGGAGGGATGAGGTGGGGGAGAAGGGGGAGAAGAAGGAGAGATAGAGAGGGGAGTGGCTGAGGGAGAGAGGGAGAGGGAAAGAACTAAAAAAGAATGATGGACTCTCTTTCCCCTGGCATGCCTAGAATGATCTGCTTCATACACCTGGGCCTTATCTACTAGTTTTAATATCTGCTAATAATGTCATCAAATATATCTACAGTGGGATTACTAGAATGAACTTTGAGCCCTTATGATACAGTTGGCTGCATCACTGTGGTTCTCATATGGAATCAAACATTAGTGTTTGAGGATATTTCCTCCAAGGTAAATAAGTATGCCACAGCAGAACCTTACCTAATAATCTATCATTCGTTTTTCATAAGATTTATTCTCATCCGTTTTATTTGACTTCATCTGTGCATTCAGAACACCAACACAGTTATGTCCGACTCAATTTTACCAGATGTGTATAGTCATGTGGGTCTACCACAAAGAACACAACGAAGAATACTTCCATAACAAAGACTGAATATGTGTTGCTATTATAGCCTCAACTCCTGTCTTCATTCTTTCTGAATTTCATGCAACCACTAATTATTCTTCCTTTCTTCAATACTGTTATTTAAAGAAAAAATTTAACTCAGTAAAAGTTATTCATTTTGAAACCTTTTGATAATAAATATTTATTTTTCAGATATTTAGTTTTAACTACTATAGCATTACTGTCTTCTACCTTCACAGTGATATCTTGTATTGCACTATAGCTATATGATTAATGGAGCTATAATTGTACCTTCTTTAGAAAAGCAAATGCATGCTTTTTCTGTCTGTGTAACCATCTTTAATTACAGAACTCCATCTTGGCTGCAATAATATCAGCAGTATATTACATGTTGGTGAAGATCACTAATATAGAAGTGACTTACAGTTGAAGTTTATTTTACCTTCTTTTTCCAGAAAAAGAGTCCATAAGGGTGGAGGACATATGGCAGCAGAATGCCCTAATAGGAAACTGAGAGACTTATATTTCCCAGCAAGGCTCCACTTCTTAAATGTTCCATAACCACCCCAAACAGTGCTACCAACCAGGACTGATTATTCACATTAATGAGCCTGTGGGGCACATCAAACGACCACTGTGGTCCTTATTTCCTATGATTTGATTTATATTATTAAATTATATTAAATAAGAATTGTAATCTTAAGTAAAGTGTGGTCTCTTTTCAACATTGAAATTACTAGCAAAGAATGCATACGTTCTGCCAAAGGCTGATATCAACACAACCTTCTTGAGGAAACTAGTAAATAAAAATAGAAACTAAAACTGTGGGTCTTATATTTTGTGCACATATATTTGAGGTATTCAAATTAGAAATGCCTATGAATCATATATCCCATTCAATGCTGGGATCTTCTAAGATGGGATGCTGCATTGAATAGAGTCCCAGGGGTTTAGAATCTCTAATGCAAAGTTTAAGCTCTCATTGAAGAAAAGGGAACAATGAAGCAGAATTGAGAATGAAGTGTGCAGATATGTGGTCTGAAATTGATGCTAACTTCATTAAATATACATGGGCTATTAATCTCCTTTTAAATGAGGTGTGAACATACATGCAGCTGAATGACATAAAACTAATTTACACGGAATGCAAGCTCTTACAACTGATTTCATACTTGAAATGAATTCTACCTCTGAGTCAAGATATGTGAATGACCCACAGAACTTCACTGAAAAAAAAAATGTGTGTGTGTGTGTGTGTGTGTGTGTGTGTATGTGTGTGTGTGTTCATAAAAATTTACTTTGGAATACTATGATTCTGATTGGGAGCATCTGTTTAACATGTCAAACAGTTGAGGATTTTCCAATGTCTTTCCTTCTTTCAAGGAACTTGTCTAGGCCTGATGATTGAAGGGTTAAAAGCCTTTCTTCCAAGCATGGCTATGTTTAGTGGAAGATATTCTACTGTGTCAAAGCCAAAAGAGATAAGTGGAGGGACTACAAAGAGACAAGCAGAGGGCCTGATCGTTTGCCAAGGATGCTTTCCAGTTTTCCCATTTTAAAGACTTGGTGGAATTACTTGTATTTTTTCCTGTTTTATTCCCTTTTCTTCTTTCTTTCTAGCCATGCTGCACACTAAGCTTTGTTAGGAAGGGAAAGCATCACTCAGGGCACTGCACATCTGTTCTGTAGCACTGTCTCCCACTCACTGCCCTGTATTTCCCTTTTCTCATCACACTTTTAGTAGAAAGTGAACTCACATTGACTGAACAGGAAAAAAAAATGTAGATTGGAGGTAAAGTAACCAAGGTAGTTAAATAAATCTCAAATGTTAGGAGTTGTGACATCATAAGAACTGATGACTCTAAGTAGTGGCAAGACAGACTCACATAGATGGGAAAAGAAACAGAGAAAATACTTCCATCAATTATTAAAATGAATTTCATAAGATCAATCATAACACAGCATTGTCTTTTTATTAGATATTTTCTTTATTTACATTTCAAATGCTATCCCGAGAGTTCCCTATATCCACCCCCCCGCCCTTGCTCCCCTACCCACCCACTCCCATGTCATGGCCCTGGCATTCCCCTGTACTGGGGCATATATAGTTTGCAAGACCAAGGGGTCTCTCTTCCCAATAATGGCCGAATAGGCCCTTTTCTGCTACATATGCAGCTAGAGACATGAGCTCTGGGGGTACTGGTTGTCTTAATCTATAGATAAAGATGGTATAAAGAGGTGAACTAAAGGCTCACATGGATATCCAAACCCTGGATTTAGAGTGATGTCTTCTATTGAAGACATGTTATTAAAACTGCTTATGAGACAACCATGATCATAGAGATAAATGTGAAGCTTGGTTGTCTCCTTAAATATACCTTACAGCAGTATATGCATTATGATTTCATTAGAAAGTACAAAAAAATCAGTTTATAAATTTGCTCAAGATTTTAAAAAATCAAATTATTATCTGTGGGTGTTCTGCCTGCATATATATATGTACACTAGGTACCCACTTGGAATTTGTGGACCATAAAAGAGAATCAAATTCCATGGAACTCGGGTTACTGACGGTTATAAATGACCATGCTAGTTCTGGGATTTTAAACTGAACCTCTGAAGACCAGCCAGTGCTTCTGGCTGCTGCGCCATCACTCTATCCCTTGAAGGGTTTAATGTATGTGTATGTGTGTGTGTGTGTGTGTGTGTGTGTGTGTGTGTGTGTGTGTGTATGATTGAGTATATATGTGCAGGTGTGTGTGTGTGTGTGTGTGTGTGTGTGTGTGTGTGTTTTGTCTGTAAAGGCTACAAGAGGGTCTCAGGTTTGGTGGAACTGGAGTTACTGCCTCCTTAAAACTGCCACATGTGAGTGCTGGGAATCTGGGGTCAAACCTGGGTCCTCTAGAAGAACAGCTTGTACCCTTAACCACAGAGCCATCTCTCCAGTTTCTCAAAGAGTAGTAGCAATATTCTGAAACAAGTGTCTTCAACACATGATGGGAAAAAAATCTTAACTTCTATGAGCTTCATATCTTTCTGCACAGATTGGATTTGATAGATTTGATGAAAGTAACTGTCATGTCAGTAAGAGAATAGAAACATCAAACGGCTATTGGTAGGTACTGTAAAATAAATTCTACTACTGCTGTTGTGAAGCACAGAGAGAAAGAATTTCCCATACTGAGGTTTTTAGGAGTCTAAACTGTATCATCTGATGAAATAAAGGCAAGTGACCAGAATATTGTGTTTAAGCATGGGAACAGTTTTGGACGAAATGGAAAAAGTAAGTGCATATATTTATATTCATACAAATCAAGCCAAGAGAGAAGTACTAAAATGTACTAACCATGGAAACTGCCTTGCAACAAGGTGAGGGAAATTAGCTGGACAGTAATGAAGTGTTCTGAAGACTTTCCAGTGTGTATAATCTGACTTTTAAACATTGACATCTGTGACTGTGTTACATAGACTCATTGGATGGAAACATTAAGAAATTTCAAGATATTTATGAGTCAAACATAAATTATGTATTTGCTACAGAAATATTAACAGAAACCTGAGTTAGGTGGGAATAGTTTGGGGCTTAACCTATCATTAAATTTCCAGAGAAATATTGTAGCAAAATTTTACTGAGAGGTGCAGTTATATTTCTTGATGATGTGGAGCATCCTTTTTTTTCCTTTTTTATTGGATATTTTATTTATTTACATTTCAAATGTTATTCCCTCTCTCAGTTTTCCCTCTACACACTTCCTATCCTATCCTTCATCTTATAATGCTTAGATATTACCACACATTTGGAGCCCATAAAGGAAGCTGCAGTGTCACAGAAACACTTAATCTCACTGCAGGATCCACATGGAAACACATTCAAATGTTATCTCAAAAATGTCCTGTATTATGAATGCTATGGATCAAAATAAAACAGATAGACTGTATCTTGGGTATTTGGCCCTTTTTTGAGGGAGGGGGATAATATCCACTTATTAGTGAGTACATACCGTGAATGTCCTTTTGGGTCTGAGTTACCTCACTCAGGATGACATTTTCTAGTTCCATCCATTTGCCTGAAAAACTCAAGATGTCCTCATTCTTAATAGCTGAGTAGTATTCCATTGCATGAATGAACCACATTTTCTGTATCCATTCTTCTCTCATGGAACATCTGAGTTGTTTCCAGGTTCTGGATATCACAAATAAAGCTGCTGTGAACATAGTGGAAGATGTGACCCTGTGGCATGGTGGGTCATCTTTTGGGTATATTCCCAAGAGTGATATAGCTGGGTCTTCACATAGATCTATTTCCAATTTAGTGAGGAACCTCCAGAATGATTTCCAGAGTGGTTGTACTACATTGCAATCCCACCAGCAATGGAGAAGTGTTCCTCTTTCTCCACATCCTTACCAACATGTGCTGTCACATGAGGTTTTGATCTTAGCCATTCTGATTGGTGCAAGGTGAAATCTCAGAGTCGTTTTGATTTGCATTTCTCTGATCACTAAGGCCTTTGAACATGTCTTTAAGTGCTTCTCAGCCATTCGAGATTCCTCAGTTGTGAATTCTTGGTTTAGTTCTATACACCATTTTTTTTGACTGGGTTGTTTGGGATTTTTGGTGATTAACTTCTTGAGTTCTTTATGTATTTTGGATATTAGCCCTCTATAGAATGTGGGGTTAGTGAAGTTTTTTTTCTCAATCTGTAGATTGCTGATTTGTCGTATTGGCTGTCTTTTGCCTTACAAAAGCTTTCCAGTTTCATGAGGTTCCTTTTATCAATGCTTGATCTTCGAGGATGTGAAATTGAAGTTCTGTTTAGAAAAATTCCCCCTGTGTCAATGAGTTCAAGGCTCTTTCCCACTTTTTCTTCTATTTGATTCAGTGCATCAGGTTTTATGTTGAGGTCCTTGACCCACTTGGACTTGAGGTTTGTGCAAGGTGACAAATATAGGTTTATTTTCATTTTTTCTACATATTGACAGCCAGTTAGACCAGCACCATTTGGTGAAGATGCTTTCTTTTTTCTATTGTATATGTTTGGCTTCTCTGTCTAAGATCAAGTGCCCATAAGTATATGGTTTTATTTCTGGGTGTGTCTTGAATTCTATCCTATTGATCAACATTTCTGTCTCTGTACCAATACCATGCAGCTTTTAATCACTATTGCTTTATAGTAAAGCTTGAGGTCAGGGATGGTGATTCCCCCAGCCATTCTTTTATTGTTATTGTTATTGCTATTGTTATTGTTATTACTATTCTGGGGTTTTTGCCTTTCCAGATGAATTTGAGACTTGCTCTTTCTCTTCTTTGAAGAATTGTGTTGGGATTTTGATGGGCATGAGGGATGGAATGGGAACGTGATCCGGGCAAAAGGACTGAAGTCCCTGAGTGGCAGCACAAAGAATGGAAAAATGCAACCTCAGGGGTTAGGAGGTTGAGGGGGGGATGCTCCAGAATGTACCAGAGACATGGGAGTTGAGAAACTCTCAGGACTCAAAGAGAGGGACCTTAGATGAAATGCCCTACATTGGGGAGAGGGAACTTGTAGAGCCCACCTTCAGCAGAAAGACAGGGCATCAAGTGAGAGAGAGGGTTGCCATTCCACAGTCAAAACTCTGACCCATAATTGTTCCTGTCTGAAAGAACTGTAGGGATGGAAAATGAAAAGAAGGTCCAGCAACAGGCCCAAAGTGGGATCCAGCTCAAGGGGAGGCCCCAAGGCCTGACACTAGGTCAAATGCTATGGAGTGCCCACAAAAAGGGACCTATCATGACTGCCCTCCAAAAGACCCAACAAGCAGCTGAAAAAGTCAGATGCAAATATTTGCACTCAACCAATGGACAGAAGCTGTTGACCTCTGTGGTTGAATTATGAGAAAATTGGGAGAAGCTGAGGAGGATGGTGACCTTATTGGAGGACCAGCAGTCTCAATTAACATAGACCCTCAAGATCTTTCAGATACTGGAACACCAACCAGGCAGCATACACCAGCTGATATGAAGCCCCCAACACATATACAGCAGAGGACTGCCTGGTCTGGGTTTAGTTAGAGAAGATGCACCTGACCCTCAAGTCACTGGAGGTCCTAGGGAGTTTAGAGTTCTTGTGGGGTGGAGGGTAGGAACATCCTCATGCAGACAGGGGTGGGAGGAGCAGGAGGCTGTATAGGATGTGGAACAGTTGGAGGGTGGAAAAGGAGTGGAATAAAATCTGGAGTTTAAAATAAAAACAAATAAAAAATAAAAATACAACAAAGGGAGTTACTGTATATGAAAAGATTTCAAATTGATTAAAGGAAGTTAGCTTATAGCTCAGGGTCTGCTCTTATGCGTGATATCTGAAGTTCAGTTCACAGAACTACAAATTCCATTACTACTTACTTGAGGAAGCTTTGGTGTGTTAAAGAGCATGCTGTGTCTGGAGATGCCACTCCTAAATATTCTTTAGATCTATAAGCAGATGTGAAAATACATGCTTTCAACATGTCCATTGGATACTGTGTGAAATCTGCAATTAATAGGAAAATAACTTACAAATAAACAAAGGGAAATTGAGATACTTCTGTTAAGTAGCAGTGATATCTAAGTAATTAGAGAGCATGGTCATAATATATACATACAAACACACACATATGTCAAATTTTGAGAGAGAAGTCATGTTTTTATTTGTCTGGGTTATTACATCCTGCTCCTCATGTTTCAAAAATGATAAACATAACACACACGTACTAATTAATGGGAATTATTTATAAACATTCAGCCTTTTACAAACATCAACTCTGCTGATGTCTCTGCTGTTCATTTTAGTCAAAGGTGGGAGCAGAAATCAAAGGCAGTCTCTAAGCTACTGCATTTGAGAGTGAGAGAAAATGAGAGGGAGGCAGCTGGTTTGTTTTCTTGGTTTTCTTTTCTTATCAACTCTCTGGGGGTAGAAACCACAATATTAATTTCTACCTGCAGGGGAAAGAACAAATGGAAGAAAATGAATCTGAACACTGTCATAAGTAGGAACAACCACCTGTCAATCTTTCTTTCTTTATACTTGTTTATAGCTTATATTTGTTTGTAATTCTGTGATACAGTGGGGTTTCTGTGGTAAGCTTGTGGGGCTTCTTGGAGTCTTGTTTTCATTTCTCTAGGTTTTTCATTCACTTTTAGAAAATACTTGCTTGGGAAATAATTACTGTTCGGAGCTATCAAAAGAAACAGAGTGGGGATTGTGTATGCTAGGTAAAGCAGAGCCATGAATAAGGATGAAAGATTTCATTTCTTTCCTAAGTCAATCAACCACTTTTACTGGAACAAAACAAATGGAATACTTTTTTTTTTTTTCTGAATGAATTGAAAAAAACATTTCTGTTGAGTAGTAAATGCAATTGGTTTCTTTGAAGTATTTTTTTCCCTTCATCTACATAGATGTCAATCATGGCTTGGCAAAAAATGATAAAGCATGCTGGGAATCAAAATGGAGTCAACACTGTGTTCACATCGAAACTGTAAGTAACTAGTCCTCATAAAACCAAATGCAGTATAGCATCTATCTGTGCAGGAACATTTCTATGAAGACACTGCCTTCGTACCCCTTGACAGGAAAATCAAATCTTCTGTTATACACCCGTGTTGGAAGACTACTGCAACAAACTGAGTTGTTTATCTTTAGTTGCTTTTAATCTTCTCTGGGGAGAATTCTTGCTGGGTTGTTTTGTTTGTTTGTTTGTTTTCTCTTTAATGCTGTGTTTTCCAAATATTTAAAACAGAACAAACATATCTTAGTAGCAGCTGACAAATTGAAATCAGTATCAAATTATATTTAATTAAATTATTTATATATTGTGCACATATGTGGGCACACACACGTACCATAGCAATCATGAGATCAGGGACAACTTGGGGGAGTCAATTCCCCCTTGTGGCTGTAACTCAAGGCTATAACATGCTTCTATTCAACTAAGACATCTCATTTGCAAAGTAACCTAACCCCTTCAGTTACTCCAGCTCAGCCTCCTACTTGGCCATTTCCCTGATACTGTTTAACTGATTTCAGTATTACTTACTGTCATCCGAAGCTCTAGTCTTTCACAATGTTTCTCTATCTCAATCGCAGCATAGGCTCCACTGATGAAAGACATTTGTTTATTTTGTTCTCGGATGTATTTCAAGAGTCTAAAACAATTCCCTGGTAGATAGATAGTCAGCAGACTTGTTTAAGAGAATAAGTCATTTGGATTTATTGCTGCTGAAAAAGTAAACACACAAGTGCACTATTTAATTCTAAGAAGAAGAACATATTCCAGGCAAGAAGGTTTACCAACACTATTGGCTTCAAAGCATATATTGATTTGGATGGGAAGTAAAATATTGGTGATTTGTAAAATATGCAAATCTGTTAAGAATTTTCAGATTGGTAAAACTTAGCAGGTGTGTGATAAAAATAGAGACAGTGAATTCTGTACAACTAATCCTTAAAAATGAAGTTCATTATCTTTTCTGATTCATCAGTCTTTTCAATATGAGAAAAAGTAAAAGGTTTCAATGGGCTGGGTATTAAGTTTAATATTCCAGGCAAAAAGAAAAGCTAGTGGAACAGACCCTTGTATGTTTAAACCAGCAACCAGGACAGTGGGTAGGAATGCATCAGGGGCAGCCAGACCAAGCACAAGTGCAAGCCTGTGGACCAGATTCTTATATTGTAGGTGAGACCACGTATGGCTCATGTTGAATATGGTTTGTTGTAAAAAATTTAGCAACAGTGGAAGGTTAGTGAAAACAGTGACCCTAGACTAATTCATGCACAGTTAATGGAGTGTGTGGCAGTGCTAACACGTGTGTATCATCACATCTTCCCTGCAGGTCTAGTTCTGAACACACAGCATGCACATTTGCATTGGACACTCCACACCGTGGGTGCGACATTAGTGAATACCGGGAACACTTCAGCTCAGATCAGAGTCATTTGTGTGGTGTGAGCTGCAGTTGCACTGTGCAGACTGAGTTTGCTACTTTTATAGAAAATCGATAGTTATGGAAAATGAGAACTTCTAGTATTTTCTTCTTGACATTTTTGCACACAAGAATCAAATTAATATAATCTGTGGGTGGGTTGTATTATGTTAGAATGTTTGATTTAAAATTTTTATGTTCCAGTTACTGATTTGAATTTCATGGGGAATTTTTAAGTGAGCTGTGGTTTGGATGAGTACAGGACTTTGAGCATATTCTGGAATGGTCCCTAAAGGTCGTCCTTTTGCAGTGCTGTAACAATTACTTATGTTAATGGTTATTCTAAATACTGACAATCATAGAAACAAAATATCCAACACCGAATATTGCTAGAGAATACATTTTGCACCATCAGTTATTCAGTCGAGTTTTAATTCTTTAGGCAACCCCCCCCAAGCATTTCAAATATATTGACATTTATATTTGCCTTCAACCTTAATAGTTAAGTTCAATATATATCAAATAATCATTTAAAAATTTGTTGCCATCCATTACCAATGGTTGTTTGACTTCCATAACTATTTTAATAGTTATATGCCTGGGGTCCTGGGACAATTTATCAGGCCAAAAAAAAAAAAAAAATCCCAATTGGAATTTAGGAAGCTCTGTGACTAGATGATGCCATAATAGTAAGCGAGTTTGCCTTTCACTCCGAGTGAAATACCAGAGATACATGGTGTGTTTAACAGGTAGATATGGTTTTGCTCTTTTTGAAAATTTTTTATTAGATATTTTCTTCATTTACATTTCAAATGCTATCCCAAAAGTCCCCTATACCCTCCCCCTGCCCTACTCCCCTACCTACCCACTCCCACTTCTTGGCCCTGGTGTTCCCCTGTACTGGGGCATATAAAGTTTGTAAGACCAACAGGCCTCTCTTCCCAGTGATGGCCGACTAGGCCATCTTCTGCTACATATGCAGCTAGAGACATGAGCTCTGGGGGTACTTATTAGTTCATATTGTTGTTCCACCTATAGGGTTGCAGACCCCTTCAGCTCTTTGGGTACTTTCTCTAGCTCTTCCATTAGGGGCCCTGTGTTCCATCCTATAGATGGCTGTGAGCATTCACTTCTTTATTTGCCAGGCACTGGCATAGCCTCACAAGAGACAGATATATCAGGGTCCTTTCATCTAAATCTTGCTGGCTTTTGCAATAGTGCCTGTGTTTAGTGGCTGATTATGGGATGGACCTCTGGGTGGGGCAGTCTCTGGATGGTCCATTCTTTTGTCTTAGCTCCAAACTTTTTCTCTGTAACTCCTTCCATGTGTATTTTGTTCCCTATTCTAGGGAGGAATGAAGTATCCATGCGTTGGTCTTCCTTCTTCTTGATTTTCTTGTGTTTTGCAAATTGTATCTTGGGTATTCTAGGTTTCTGGGCTAATATCCACTTATCAGTGAGTGCATATCAAAAAAAGATCCCAATTGGAATTTAGGAAGCCCTGTGATTTGATGATGCCAGAATAGTAAACGAGTTTGCCTTTCACTCTGAGTGTAATACCAGAGATCCATGGTGTGCTTAACAGGTAGATATGGTTTTGCTCTTTTAAGGTGGCAGAAGGTAGCTGTATCAAAAACTACCAATGCCAGGGTTTATAAGCAGGGACGCTAGGGGGTACCTGTGAGGAGGAACAATGTGACTTGTGACTTCAGGTCAAAAAGTGACTATACAGCTCCTTGGGCTCAGCCAACCTTTGGACTAAGCACAGGGTCCCCAATGGAAGAGCTAGAGAAAGGACCCAAGGAGCTGAAGGGGTTTGCAGCCCCATAGGAGGAACAACAATGTGAATTAACCAGTATCCCCAGAGCTCCCAGGGATTAAACTACCAACCAAAGAGTACACATGGCTCCAGTTGCATATGTAGCAGAGGATGGCCTTGTCAGGCTCTTAGTCCTGTGAAGGCTTGATGCCCCAGTGTAGGGGAATGCCAGGACCAGGAAGCTGGAGTGGGTGGGCCGATAAGCGGGGGGGTGGGGGAATAGGGGGTTTTCAGAGGGGAAACAAGGAAAGGGGGTAACATTTAAAATGTAAATAAATAAAATATCTAATAAAAAAGTGACTATACAGAACTGAGAGATTGCTTGGCAGGGTGCTTGAAGGAGAATATGAGATCACTTTAGGATGTTCGGGTATGGCGACAATGAGGGTTCTTATGCACACTCTGAGTAAGCACTGATTTTTTTTTTTTTTTAAAATAGGTGTAGCTTATGTTATGCAGTAGCTGTCCACAGATACACATACAAGCCTTTTTAATAATATAGATGTCTTAGTCAGTGTTCTACTGTTGTGAAGGGACACAATAACCATGGAAAATCTAACAAAAAAGAAAAGTACTTCATTGGAGATTTGCATACAACTTCAGACGTTTAGTCCATTCTCATCATGGTGGGGGGAGCTGTATGGTGGCATGTGGTCAGACACCTTAGCTGAGAGTTTTACAACTGGATCCGAAGAAAGCAGTAGTGTGTTTGTGTGTGTGTGTGTGTGTGTGTGTGTGTGTGTGTGTGTGTGTGTGTGCACATGTGTGCATGCGAACACCTACATGACAAAGAGAGGGGGAGAAGGCAGGGAAAGGGAGAGAGGGGGGGAGAGAAAGAGGGAGAGAGAGAAAAGAGAGAGATTGAGCCTGACTTCAGCATCTGAGATACAAAGTCAACCCCTAGTGACACACTTCCTCCAAAGAAACCATAACTTTCAATCCTCTCACATAGCTCCACTCCCTAATGCCCAAGCATTCCTATAAATGAGCCTATGGAGGTCAATTCTACTCAAACAAGAAAGGACCTCATTAGACAATAAGAAATACTTACATTCTATGGTATGACAGGCAGTTTAACCGTTTCAGCATGACAGTTAAATGCTTGCTCTTATATCTGATTCTTTAGAAAGAGTTTTTATAATAATGCAATTTATTAGAAAATAAGAACTTAAAATATTAAAGCCACATTTCATATAATTACTATAGCCTATGAAAATTCTAAAGGTGGAGCATTTACAATTATGATATAAGCCTTCTGGTAAAAAGTGTCTTAGAAATTAGTAGAAGTGAATCAGACACATAGAGGGAATGCCTTTGCTGTGTTTCTATGCCTGAGCAATCCTTTATTCTCGTCATGATGTATCATGGAAATGTGGGTTGACAGTTTTATGTATGGAATGCAAATCTGGCTCACTTTATCAATCTCATGCATATTAACATGTGTGCATGGTAATTCATGTTGCTTGTGGAATGGCCTTTAGACATTGTTTCAGTGCTCTGCCATTTAATGGTGGAGGTTGGGAGAGATACATTTCACAACTTGTTTTTATTAAACTCGGAAACCGTAAAAGTTTAATAGGTGATTGCCATTGTATGATATGCTGATATATGACTAAAAACAACAGGTAAGATGTACCGTGTGTGTGTGTGTGTGTGTGTGTGTACATGTATAATCATGAATAATATCTTGATAAATGTAATTTTTTCTTGGAAATTCAATACCATTATTGGAGCCAGAGAATCACTGGGGAACAATAATTATTACCAAATGAAGGTATACATTTTCACAGAGTTGCAGAAATTATCTGAATTATTGTAATTATGATCACCAAGTGAATCTTAGTTTTCTATTATAATTATGTGAGAAAATAAAACTTCATAAACTCTAATTATTCTTCCTACACAAGTCAAATGCCATTATCAGCTAGAAATTTTTAAAGAGAAGAAATGTTTCTATCTCATACACACAGATATATTTTAAGGACTAGACTTGTGTGTTGTAGAGAAAAAGTACCCCTGAATCCAATATCCAGCTTTATAATTCCTTTTTTGGACATTTGCTGTATTCAATTATATATATATGAATTAAATATGTATATATAATTGTGTTATATGGTTTCCTAATGCTAATCCTTTGAATAACTAAGGAAGGGAGGCAACCTAGTAACTCTTGAACTTGTTTCTACCTAACCTTTGTTACCCATCATCACCTGCGCAAACCCTGAGGTGCAATGCAATAATCAGCATCCCTCTCTGGCTTTCGCATCAGCTCCTGCCTCCAGGTTCCTGCCCTATTTGAGTTGGTGGCCGCGCTTCCTTTGGTGAAGAACAAGGATGTAGAAGTGGGAGGAGAAGCCCTCAGTCCTGAGAAGGCTTGATACCCCAGTATAGAGGAAAGCCAGGACAGGGAAGCTGGACTGAGTGGGTTGGTGAGCAGGGGGAGTGGGAATGGGATAGGAGGGGAATCATACTTGGAGGGGATTTACATTTGAAATGTAAATAAAGAAAAGAGCAAATAAAGAAGAAAAAAAGAAAAAAAAAGTGTAAGCTATATAAACTGTCTCCTTCCCAATTAGCTTTGGTCATTGTGTTTCGTCATAGTGATAGTAATACTAATATAATGATCTTTAACTTCCAGCTAAAAAATAATGAAGGAGGAAAAAAACCTTTGAGAAATGTTGTAGAAAAACAAAGATAATTTACACCAGCTAAGGCGAAAAATGCTGAGTGATACGAGGGGAGAATGCTCAATGGAAAGCTGAAGTTTGTAATGGAGGCCTCTTTACTCATTGGCAGTTAGTGCTGTAATCTGGTTTACCAGCTTTGACTTGTGGCAAGGAAGCACCATTTTCTGTCCTCAAGCTAATGTGAGTCATTTGCAAATGAAACAAGTCTCTTGGAGTCGAATGCCAAAGTTCAAGGTAACACTTGGTACAATTTGCAGAGCACGGACAGATGAGCTGATTTGCAAGACATTGCTTTATTTCTACTTGATTTTAGGCAGAGAGACTAATTTTCATTTGCTAGATTCATTAGCAAGGAGACCAACAGGCAAGAAGATGTAAAGGCCATCACGAGAGCCAGGAGTGAGGCATCTTCCTCTGGGGGGATACTGGATACCTAGAATGTCCCCTAAGATCAGGGCATAGTAATGACATACACACACAACCACGTGGGAGCCACAGGACTAGCTCCTTGAGCTCCCAGACTCTGAAAAGCATAATAAAAGAGGTAGAACTTTCCATATTCTTAAATATCACTATTGCAGGATTACTGCCTTCCTATGGTATCTTTAGTCCCCTTTCCTTGGTTCTAAACAAGGAAACTCTGTCCAATCCATAATGTGAGCAAATAATCAAGAAAGTGAGAATAGGCTTTTCCTACCTCCAGAATCCTTGTCTACGCATGGGTAGGCCCACGCCCATGGTCCATGCCCACACATGGGTAGGTCCTCCTCCTCCTCCTTCTTCTTCTTCTTCTTCTTCTTCTTCTTCTTCTTCTTCTTCTTCTTCTTCTTCTTCTTCTTCTTCTTCTTCTTCTTCTTCTTCTCT
>NC_034593.1:42770215-42790481 GCF_900095145.1 Mus pahari
TCTCTCTCTCTCTCTCTCTCTCTCTCTCTCTCTCTCTCTCTCTCTCTCTCTCTCTGGAAACTTGCTCAGATGGGTCCTATTTTTCTTCTCAACCTGTTTCTTTTCTTAATCCTCAACTTAAGCCTATATTAAATTATTATCAATAAAGTCTCCAACTCTGTTTCACTATTTAAAACATGTTAAAGGGGAGATAAGTCCTCTTCCTCCTTTCAGATGCATACAGTTAAAGAAGCCAAATAGCTTAAAGGGAGGTAAAATATACCATGTTAGGTAGGAAGCTGTATTATAAGGAACCTGAATCTACACAAGATCTTCCTGGCAATGAAGTTAGAAGAGATAAACAGTCCACGTGAGACACAAAAGAGGAAACAGTGAAGAACAATTATTCCCCTGACTGCACTCTACCACTTCCAATTATTCAATAGACATTTTTTAAATTTCATTAAGATCTTAATTGGAATATAATTGATTCTATTGGGAACATTGTTGATTAAATTGTTGTTGCTGTTGTTTTTTTTTTTTTAACCTTTCTAAAATTAGAGACCACTTTGTTTAGTAAGAACAATTTAGCAGATTAATCTCAAAGATGCCATCTTGAATACTTGTGAATGGCTTTGCAGGGGACATTCCCTCTAGTGCATCTGTCTCCATCTTGAGCAGTGTAACAACTCCAAATTGTAGAGAGCTGGTATTAATGGACACGAGTTCTACAGAAGCAATGGGAAGTGGATTTTTTTCCATCGTGGAGGTACTAACAATTTCTTTCTCCTCTCTCTGAGCAAGTTAGTATTCTGCTTCATCTAATCAAGTTTATTTTAATATTCCTGATTGTTATCTCAGGTTCTCTCAATTCCTTGAGTGTTGTGTAATAATCATACATCTTGGCTTATTTAGTTAAGGCTAAGGTTGTGATGTCATCTTTAAAGTCTTTAATATTCTAATGAGATGCCCATATAGTTCTACAGTACAGCACATGCTCAGGGGGTCATTTCAGTCCACTGCTCAGCTCACACACCGCTGGCTCCAGAATCAGTTAAGCTGCTGAGGAATTTCACTGTGTTTGCTTATTTTCTTCTTTTTCTTTGTTTACTATGCACCTTTTTGGGGAGGGGTTGTTTACTCTGTACCTTTTCTTATTTTGTACAAGAAAACAGGAGCTGAGAATTTTGGTTTGATCAATTTGTTGATTACTCTAGATGAATCACAGCCTCTGTCCTCTGTTGCATGAGAGGTGTGAACAAGGAAAGCTTGTTACTCTGATGATAGTTTGGAAAGATTGAAGTCAAATAAATTTTGAAGCATATACTCATAGTAGAGAAAGGACATTGCTAGTGTCTCTCTGTTTACTTCTGACCTCTTGCTTACACTATATAAATTAGAGCTATCAGCAATCAATGTAATGTTGTTGTCGGTCTGTGATCTAGGAGTGTTTCTCATAGTGAGAAGCTTTGTAAGCATCAATGTTCTGCATTGCAAAGCATCATAAACTACAGAAGTCTTGTTTTGGTTGGCGTATATAGATTCCATAAAACAGACATGCACACAAGTTGAATATTTCTGTAATCAGTAAATTAAAATACTCATACATTTGATATCCCAATTATTAAGAAAAATCTTACAGAAAAGAACTCATAAACATTTGAATAACTAGGTTAATATAATTACCATAACCTTTGACAGCCAAATCTGATTGAGCAATATAATTTAAATATTAATTATGTCTTACTAGTGTTAAATATAATGAAACATATACCTTATTATAATTGGATATATTTCTAAAACTTGATAAATTTTATTGATACGTTGAACAAAGATTATTTATTAATAGTGTTCAAGCTTAAGACAAATATATATCTGATTTCCTAGATTATATCAGAAATTCTACCTTGCTATATCAAGGGCAATCAGGTTTGTTCGTAGTTTTATTATGATTACTGTTTGTTTTTAAAGATTTCTTATTTCTTGGTTATGTGAACATGTATGAGTACTTCTGTATTTGCATTTGCAGAACTGAAGAGGCATCAGATCCCCTCAGAGCTGGAGTTAGAGGTGGCTGTTAGTTGCCCCTCATGGGTGCTGGGAAATGAATTGGGGGTGTTGGGAAACACCAGTGCTGGGGGCTGAACCCCCTGTCTTTAATGTGTTTAATTAAAGATAATATCTAATATCTACAAATAATTTAAGATGTCATCCTTGTATTACCATAGGTTGCTTAGCAGAAAGACTATGTGCCCAACCTCAAAGTAACAGAATGCCAGCACATGGCTACGAAGCATCATTTTTATTGAAATTTTTTTCTTCTAAGTAAAGGCTCTGACTTTGTTTCTTTTTTAAAAAAAATTTTTTTCTAATTTTTTATTAGGTATTTACTTCATTTACTTTTCAAATGCTATCCCGAAAGTCCCCTATACCTTCCCCCCAAGAACTATTCAAAGAATCAACCAAGCCATGAGCTGACTTTGTTTCTTTTTTTTATTTATTATTATTTTCTTTATTTACATTTCAAATGCTATCCTGAAAGTTCCCTATACCCCACCCCTGCCCCTACTCCCCTATCCACCCACTCCCACTACTTGGCCCTGGCCTTCCCCTGTGCTGGGTCAAATAAAGTTTACAAGACCAAGGGGCCTCTCTTCCCAATGATGGCCGATTAGGCCATCTTCTGCTACATATGCAGCTAGAGACTCGAGCTCAAGGGGTACTGGTTAGTTCATATTGTTGTTGCACCTACAGGGTTGCAGCCCCCTACAACTCCTTGGGTACTTTCTCTAGCTCCGTCATTGAGGGCCCTATGTTCCATCCAATAGCTGACTGTGAGCATCCACTTCGGTGTTTGCCAGGCACTGGCATAGCCTCACAAGTGGCCACTATATTAGGGTCCCTTCAGCAGAATCTTGCTGGCATGTGAATTAGTATCTGGGTTTGGTGGCTGATGATGGGATGGATTCCTGGATGGGGTAGTCTCTGGATACTGACTTTGTTTCTTAAAGGAGAGAATGAGACACCAGTGGCCTTAGACAGTGGTATCATAGGTATTCATATGATAAGATTTTTGAGTCTTGTTTATACTGTCTGATGTTTCTCCTGAAAACTGGGAGTTAAATGAGTCAGAAGTTACAATGAGTATATGAACCTGGGTCAGTAAAATACAATGATGTGTATATTTTTGTGTAACATGGAAGAAGTGTAGGTTTTTTTTTCATTTTTCCTCAGTCATTTCTTTCTTTTTATTTATCATCCACAGACATTTAGTAATCTGGACTTCAATGTATATATTTAGCACTTGGTGCCTTGAGGCCTCAAAGAGTTTTTTATTTATGTAAGGTCACGCTCCCTGTTCATGGTGTATGAAATGGAACTTGACGTTTTATATGTTGATTTATGATTTATTTAAAAATAGTAATAAAGAAAGCTTTGAATTTTAGCTTGGACAACATCTTAAGTTATTGTGAGGAATGTTTGATTCATGGATCTGTAAGAATATGACCGGACTGAAGTAAAGTGCCATCTGGTTTGAAGAACTGAATGAGCACAGCATAGAATGGCATTTGGAAGGGGAGATTTAACCATCCTGATTGATAATACCTGGTTCTTCTAAGAAAGAAAGAAAGAAAGAAAGAAAGAAAGAAAGAAAGAAAGAAAGAAAGAAAGAAAGAAAGAAAGAGAAAAAAGAAAAAGAAAAAGAAAAAGAAAAAGGAAAAGAAAGATAAAAAGAAAAAGAAAAAGAAAAGGAAAAAGAAAAAGAAACCTCTCTGATATGTGTTTAAATTTATCAGTGTTTGCCCAGTTGGTATAGGTTTCTTGCCTAGGAGAAAAATGAACACCTTTAACAGCACAGGAAATGTTACCCACCTGTTCAGGACAATGCACCTGGTTAGCTGGATCACATTCCATTCAGATTAATTTTCTCTGCCTAGCATTGGCTAACTAGAATCATTTATTACTCCAACAAATAAAAATGACCGAATTCTTTTAATTTATGTAAGAATCATCTTTATAGCTTTACCTACATCTGTACTTCCTTAAAATACACTGCTTTAATTGAGTGTAAAAAAATTAACCTTTTGTAAACACAAATGTCAGTTGGTGTTACCAGATAATCATATTTCTGACAATAATTTTTGGATATATTTAATAATGTCTCTGTTACATTTATGCAGGTACCAGCAGAGGACAAGAGATGGTGTCAAATCAATGGAGGTGAGCAGTTATGAGCTGTCCTGTGTGGGAGGTGAGAATGCTTCTCTGGGTAACTCCATGATCATAGAGCTCTCTCCACCTAGAGCTGCCGCTCTAGCCAATCAGGATGTTCTTGCAAATACAGTTTACAAGATAATCCATGTTTTTTTGTTTGTTTGTTTGTTTGTTTGTTTTTTTAAGGGGAGCACTCGAAATCATTAGCTGCATTAGATGCATTACTATCGTCAAGAACTGAATACTAAATTGTCAGGACAGCTCTTCCTCTAAGCGGCCAGAACTGACCTGTCAAAAATGGTTTGCTAGTCTCTTGACCCAGAAAACCCCACAAAATCATGCAAATCAACAGGTTCAAACTTTCGTGTTCACTTTTAGAACACCCAGAGAACTGCCCAGACCATCATGGGTACGCATATCTTCAAAGTCACCAAGTATCTGAGAGATGTCACTTTAAAGAAGCAATGTATGCCATTCAGGCGGTATAATGGTGGAGTCGGTAGGTGTGCCCAGGGCCAAACAATAGGGTTGGACACAGGGATGGTGGCCAAAAAAAACCCAGAGCTGAATTTTTGCTGCACATGCTTAAAAATGCAGAGAGTAATGCTGAACTTAAGGGTTTAGTTGTAGATTCCCTTGTCATTGAACACATCCAAGTAGACAAGGCACCTAAGATGCGCTGATGAACCTACAGAGCTCATGGCCGGATTAACACATTCATGAGCTCCCCCTGCAAGATTGAGATGATGTTCACTGAGAAGGAACAGGTCATTCAAAAGCCAGAAAGGAAGGCTGCACAGAAGGAAAAGATATTCCCGAAGAAACTGAAGACACAAAAACTCATTGCACGGGAATAGGGAATAAATTCAGCCCAAAATAAATGCAGATAAAGTGAAAAAAAAAATATCAGGACAGAGTGTGAGTTCATTCCTGAGCTAAATTTGTGCAAGTGAATCATACTGAAACCAATTTTTCCATATATATGTATATATATATACATATATATGGAATATGTATATATAGTCTGCTCAGAAATCTGTACCCTAAGTTCTCCTCTTTGAGAATCAGGGTTTTCCCCCAAATCTATTAACACTATCGTCCATCCTAGCTTAAATCTGTCTGTGAAATTACAGCTATTCTTTTACCTCAGTTTCCTTAGAAGTGAGTTCACGAACACGAGTTACTGTGCTGAAGTACCTGGCATAGTGTGTCACTACGTAAACACATAGGCTCTCATTCTTTATTAAAGGAACATAGATTGGCTTGTTAACATAGCCTTTAAATAAACAAAATTGCAGAATAAAAGCTAGATGATGCAAGAGAATTCTAATATTCTTGACCATCTTGTTATATTATCACTAAAATTAATCACAGAGAGAAAAAACACACTAGACTTTTCTTTGTGTACACACACACACACACACACACACACACACACACACACACACACCAAATTAGCAAATACAGTTAGGATTCTCAGGAATTGGCAGAAAGTAGAGATATTTAACCACAGTGTCTGCAGTTCTGTGTGACAATATCTATGCAGAAGCAAGGGTGCTGCCTGAATTTCTTCTAATCATGCTCACTTAATTTGCAAAAGAACAAACAAGAAGATATCCAGAATGAAAACCATTTTGAGAGTGTTTGTTTATTTATTTATCTATTTATTTTAAGGTGTCTGTGTACTTGCCACAGTTGATGAGTGAAATTAGAAGACGTTTGGTAGTTTCCTTTCATCCTGTGGATTCTTTGGATTAAACTCAGTGTCAGCGTAAGCAACAATTGCTTTACCTACTGAGTCATCTCACTGGCCCTTAGAGCTCCTTCTGCACCTAGCAAATAATCTAACCTAGCAATACCATCCTATTCTGTGATCACTAATAAATATTCATTGCAGCTAACGTAAGACAGCCAAACTATCAACCAGTAACTGTGAGTGGATATAATGAGGTCAGAGAACAGTACTATGAGGTTGCTTTATCCCAGACTCTTGTCATAGTCCTTGATGTCTTTATGTTTGAACTACTTATTAACTTGTGTCTCTAGTTGCATATGTAGCAGAGGATGGCCTAGTCGGTCATCAATGGGAGGAGAGGTCTTTGGTATTACAAAGATCATATGCCCCAGTACAGGGGAATGCCAGGGCCAGGAAACAGGAGTGGGTGATTGGGGACCAGGGCGGGAGGAGGGTATAGGGGGCTTTAGGGATAGCATTTGAAATGTAAATGAAGAAAATATCTAATAAAAGTGCCTTAAAGGAAAAAACTAGTTTTCCACCAAAACAGTTTATTTTATTATTTTTGTTTGTTTGTTTGTTTGTTTTTCGAGACAGGGTTTCTCTGTATAGCCCTGACTGTCCTGGAACTCACTTTGTTGACCAGGCTGTCCTTGAACTCAGAAATCCACCTGCCTCTGCCTCCCAAGTGCTGGGATTAAAGGCACGCAGCTCCCAAAACAGATTCTTTACTGTTGAAGTTGCAATTTCTTTCTTTTATTCTGTGAAAATAATAATTTAAGAATTTATATTAAAATTAAAACCACGATATTTAAAAGTTGTTTATAACTTTCTGGATTTAGAATAATCTCTTCAACAGGTACATATAACAATTGCATGTTCCATATCCTCTCAATCATTAATAAATTATACCATTTATTTGAAATATATCCATACTACACTTCAATTGGGTCATTTTTAACTCTTGGAAAATATACTTTAATATTGTGTTTGAGCTACTTATTGTAATTTCTTTAACTCATAGAATATGAAAGACAGAATTCAAATATCTTTATAAAATGTTTAAACTCTAAGAAGGAAACAATATATTAAACATGCTGAATCATTTTATATTTATGGAGAGAAACTTTCTTGATGATGGTTGATAAAATCATAATGTAAATGTGAATCTGCCCCAATATCTATATATTTACTACAAAGTATTAATTTTTCACAACTCGTAATGCAGCTCCAAATGATACGCAACTTGTCTTCACACTCAGAACAGTACAACATTGAATCAATGTCCTGTGCAAGCTGAATCTAAGCTGTGAGAAGGCAATGGTCAGAGGCTGCGGGGATGAAAGCTCAGTGGCTTCTCTGCTTGCTGTATGAGGAGGACTTGTGCTCAGATCCCAGCACTGATGTACAAGGCAGAGCCCAGGGTGATACGAGGCACATGACTGGAACCGAGAGTGGGCACATGGCAGAGGGTGGCAGAAGCAGGGATAACAGTAAGTTCCAGGACTAGTGCGATAACTGGGCTCAAACAAGTAAACGAGAGAGCAATGTTAGTAGATACCCAGTATCAACTACTGGACTCCACACATGCATGTACAGAAAGTGTACACACACACACACACACACACACACACACACACACACACACACACACACACACGAAAAAGAAACAAACAGGAAAACATTCCAGGAACTTTGTCAGCAAAGCAGAGGAGGCTAACCAGTAATGTGTGCCTTCTTTTGACCATGGAAATGTGAAGAACCTGATAGCTGGCTGGGACGCCATTCACAACACCTCCAGACTTGGCTGCCTTTCTAACCTTCCAGCAAGCCCACTCACCTAAGCGGGCACTGTTCTGAACAGTTTTTAGAATCACACTTTATCATCTGTGCCAGGAGGTTCTTGTTCACATTTGTGTTGCTTTCCATTACTTTTTTTATTTTTTTTTTAAATGAAAACAGAATGCTGATGGAGCAGGCTTTCTTACCTGCTTCAGCAATCTAACTTGCCTGTGCTCAGCTCGGAAGCAACATTTTGAATGTCTGATATAAAAGTGTTTTCTTTTCTTTCTTTTCTTTTTTTTTTTTTTTCCATCCACCTAAATTGCAAACCTTTTGCATTTTGGTCTTTTCATTTTTTTTTCTTCTGAACTATAACTATATTTCAAGAACTGCTTCTGTGAGAAAATAAAGCATCATTTCTCTGTGTCCCTGAAATCTATTACCAAGTGTCTACTTGTGTTTGGATAAATACCACTTTTGGCATTCTTCTCTCTCAATAACTTGCAAAAGAAAACCTTTACACAAGGTCACCACAGTTTCAAACTGTTTACATTTCAACATATTGTCTTGGGAGCAATCCCTGCATTGCAGTTCTTTTCTGTATGCTCAAATCACCAGAGGACCCACTCCTGGAGGTAACTGTGTGGCTCTTACTCTGTCCCTCACTGAGTTCCTTTTACTCTGAAAAGTTGTAAAACTTATTGAACCCCTGTGAGAATGAAGAGATTGCCTTCTCTTCTCTCTTCTTTAATTTTGTCTTGCTAGCAAGAATGCCCTGTAACTAAATTCTTTTCAGCCATATGTCCTTCAGACCTTGGATAGAGATGTCTACATCAACAGTCCAAGTAGACTTGGTCACATCTTGCTCATAATCTCATGATTCTTGAATAATGCTTTTTCTCTGCTACCAATACCAATGATTTTGTGTTTCTGGGTTTGATTTATGGCTGCCAACAGATTTGTTTCTGAAGTCTGTGTTTGTTTTATCTTTGACTATTTCCTTGGTGCCACTGAAGTGAACAGAACTTTCAACAATTAGCTTAGTCTCTTCCTCCGTTTTGTTACTTTAACCCCAAGGAACTAATTATATCACAATTTCTCTGTATGTATATGTAAATTCTTCCTTTTGGAGTACTTTCAAGCCAGTCTTAGTTTTATCAGCTCAACTTAGAAATTCAGCAACAACCATGAAGGAGCATCATTCTTCACTTGCACTTGCCTCTACAGCAGCAGGGTTCAGACATCCTCAGGGATACTTTGTCACACCTATACATTCACTCCTATGTCCTTATCAGTGTAAAGATGCAAGCACTCTTTTTTAAATAAAGATTTTAATATACTTTTTTCACAAAGGATATTCTATGCACGAAAATCTTCCAAAACATATTGAAGAAATATATACACAATCTTTACCTTAATTGCAGTGCAAATAAATCATGGAAGTTCTTGTTATATGCAGCACTCCCCTTCTTTCTGCTATTAGAATTCTAATTTCTGATTCATATTTAAACCTCTCAACTTTTCAGTGTAGGGTATAGATTTCTATTAAACTCTTTTTTCTCATGCATGAATTACTTTGAATTACTAATTATATCCTATATGTCTCGCCATTGATAAATCCTGTATTCTTTCTATACATTAGTCATTAAAGCATTTCAATTGTTAAAATTAAATATTACAATTGATTAGAAAAAAATTTCTTCACAGATACTTTCTAATTCTACCATCTAAAATCCTCATAATATAATGAAGAAGACATTGGACATGTTTTTATTCTTTAAATTGTATTTGTTTGTTTGTTTGTTTCTTTATTTATTTATTCTTTATTTATTTATTTATTGTGTGTGTGTGTGTGTGTGTGTGTGCACATGTGTATCACTGACACATGTACATTGAGGGATACCTTGTAAGAATGGGTTCTGTCTTTCTAACATGTGGTTCTGGAGGCAGATATCTGGTTTGGTACCAAGTCCCTTTATCTCTGAGCCATTTCATCTGTCTGGTCCTTTATTTAATGATCAAGTTAACATTTCTTTCATGATTTCCCATATTTATACATTTAACATTTGGGAAGCATCACCTCTGTAGAAAAGCTATAAATTATATAATAATATACATGTAAAGATAGGGCTGTATTTACAATATTAGCATGTAATTAACAAGGATATACATAAAACCTTAAAAGTGCTATGTGATCTACATATATACATATGCATAACCATTATAATGAAGTTAATGGAATGAGAAAAAACCTTCTAAAGTCTTGAATAATTATAAATAGGGACATAAAATATTGCAAATTATTTGGAGATAGATAGCTATAGATAGATAGACAGACAGACAGACAGACAGACAGACAGACAGACAGACAGATAGATAGATAGATAGATAGATAGATAGATATGCCACAAACCTTTCTAGACAATGAGATTATTTGATGATACAGAGGTAGATATTCAGTTAGTCACAGCTACATTTTGTCTTTATATGAAGTAAGTAACTTTGCCTCTTTCCTATTCTTGTTCTTCCATTATTTAATATGAACATTCTTGTTTGTCACTATTATTGCTTGCAGAAATCTATTGAAAATGTTTAGAATCTGCTTTCATGAAATCGAAGCAATTATTAAAACTCAATATAGGAACAGTATGGCAACTATGTAGTTTAATAAATTTTCTTTTTGTCTGTGTGCATGTAAAACTGAATAGTCATACATGTGTATGTTAATTCTTGTGCATGTATATGAGAATAGAGGAAAGACATCAGCCTTGCTTTTTAAGATCGATCTCCTGCCGGGTAGTGCTGGCACACGCCTTTAATCCCAGCTCAGGAGGAAGAGGCAGGCTGATTTCTGAGTTAGAGGCCTGCCTGGTCTACAGAGTGAGTCCAGGACAGCCAGGGCTACACAGAGAAACCCTGTCTCAAAAAAACAAAACAAAACAAAAAGATTGATATCCCCTTGATATGATGCTCACTCCTAGGGTGGATAGATTAGCTGGTGATCGCAGGAATTTTTGAAATTTCCCCAGTGCTGGAATCAAAAGGCTTTCATCCTTCCTGGCTTCTCACCAGAGTTCTGGACATTGAACTGAGGTCCGTATTCTTGAATATAAGCACTTTCTTGGCTGAGCTACCTGCAGCCCTGTATATATTTTATTAATCTTATAGATACAACATTTGAGGTAGTATGCTACTTTAGTGCCTCTCCTTAATAACTGGCCTAGTCACAGAACAAATTCCTGAATGTTCAACATCTGCATGGTGCCTTTATCTACACTGTCACTTAGGCATCACCAACTGGTTTGTTTCAGATTTGCTTTAGCTCATACCCCAAACACCATTTTCAAACACCAGGCAGGGAGGCTCCTGTAAAGCCAGTAGACTACAAGTCAGGAGCCGGAGAGTGAAATATTAATCATTCTTGACACAGGGCATTCTAAGTATGTCTTCTGCTAAAATAATGCAAGTAATTTTGCTTCAAGAAACTGGAAGATGAAATACAAAGTGTTTTCACACTTCCAAAGAAATTGTGCTAAATAAAACCATGTGACACTTTCTAATGGATACAGATCATCCTGAGATCACTTGCTATCTGCCATTTAAACAGAGAAATAAGTATAAATACTTCCATAAAAAAGGAGAGAAAAACATAACACATATATAACAGAGTATGTAAATGAACATATTAGCATGGCTCCAAAGACCATCTCTTTGTCCTACACAGTTTGAAAACAGATTAAGTTGCAGCTAGATTACCATGTTTAAATGTTATTTGTACACTGTGAAAATCTTAGAGATTGTCACAATATTTAAGAATGTATAATTTTTCAGCATGTTGTAAATTCAAAATGGGATTTTAAAATTATGTTTTGATCATAACTCTATCAAAATTTCAATAATTTCACACTGTAAAATTTGCATGTATATATAGATGAGGAGAGCTCTTCCCAAAAGGTTGCCATTAGAGATTATTTGAATTGTTGATAAATATTTTGTTTAAGGATAAATATGAATAAAATCACACTTAAGAGTTTGAGTTCTTGGTGCTGAAAGTGTAAGAGCATTTGGGGCTCTTGCAGAAAATCAGAATGCAGTGCTCAGCGTCCATATGAGGAATTCTACAGGCAACTTTAATTCCAGCTCCAGGAACATAACATTCCTTGTTTGGCTTCTACAGGCACCATACACAGACGTCACACATAGAGATATTCATACATTCACCAAGATGGAAATAAAAGAATTTAGACTGCCTATTCCACCATCTTTAGTCCTGAATCCCATGTGCTTCATTCAACTTAGACTTCAATGATACCACGCTTTACTGCCCCAAATTAATCACATCATATTTGATTTTAAATTTGTGCGTAAAAATTAAAAATATGTAGCTCATATATGTTATCATGAAATAGGACATTGTTTCATTTATAAAGACAAAATATTTTACTACTATGCACATATTCTTTTTTTATTAGATATTTTCTCCCTTTACACTTCAAATGTTTTTCTCATTCCTGGTTTCCCCTCTGAAAACCCTCTATTCCATCTCCCATCCCCCTGCCCAGCAACCCAGCCACTCCCACTTCCTGGTCCTGGCATTCCCCTACACTGGGGCATCAAGCCTTCACAGGACCAAGGGCCTCTTCTCCCATTGATAACCAACAAGGCCATCCTCTGCTACATATGCAGCTGGAGCCATGGCTCCCTCCATGTGTACTATATGGTTGGTAGTTTAGTCCCTGGCAACTCTGGGGGTACTGGTTAGTTCATTTTGTTGTTCTTCCCAAGGGACTGCAAACCCCTTAAGCTCCTTGGGTCCTTTCTCTAGCTCTTCCATCAGGGGAACCCTGTGCTCAGTCCAATGGCTCGCTGAGAGTATCTACCTCTGCATTTGTCAGGCTCTAGCAGAGCCTCTCAGGAGACAGCTATATTAGGCTCCTGTCAGCAAGCCCGTGTTGGCACCCACAGTAGTGTCTGGGTTTGGTGACTGTATGTGGGATGGATCCCCAGGTGGGGCAGTCTATGGATGGTCTTTCCTTCAGCCTCTGTTCCAACCTTGTCTCTGTATCTCCTCCCATGGGTATTTTGTTCCCCCTTCTAAGGAGGACCGAAATATCCATACTTTGATCTTCCTTCTTCTTGAGCTTCACGTGGTCTGTGAGTTGTATTATTTTTTATTGGATATTTTCTTTATTTACATTTCAAATGTTATCCCCTTTCCTGGTCTCCCCAAACCTCTTCTCCCATTCCCCCTTCCCCTGCTTCTATGAAGGTGTTCCCCCACCCCCTACCCATCCCACAGATATTCTTATGTTAAAATATATAGAGGGCAAATCCTCATATAAATCCACTTGACACAAAGTCCTGTGTTAACAGTTTTTCATCATCATCTGAACTCCCTTCTAGAACTTCTATGTGATTCCTCAACTCGGTGTAATTCTTATTCATGTTTTCTTCAAATAAATATGTATTTGTCAACATTCAAGGCACTGTCTGGAACGAAATAGTAGAATATAACTATTGATTCTTGTTTAGTAAAAATTAGGATACAGAAGGAAAGAAAGAAAGAAAAGAAAGAAAGAAAGAAAGAAAGAAAGAAAGAAAGAAAGAAAGAAAGAAAGAAAAGAAAAGAAAAGAAAAAAGAAAGAAAAGAAAAAGAAAACTGAGACATGACATGCGTGTGGGAGACATTGGCTCTCTGTTGTTTTAATAATTAGCAAATACACTTTTTGCTTTTCTGTTTTGTTGTTATCTTTTCATCTAGGCCACCACTATCCACAGTACAATTGCGAATGTGAAGAGCCTGAATCAATCTGGAAATAATAGTGGCAGCTCACTGAGTTCTACCTATTTGAAGAATAGTGCATTTTTGTGAGAACAGATATGCACTTGAAGTTTTATTTTATCTTTTGATTTGGCCATTAAATTCTAGCTTGATATGTCATTGTTTTCCTCAAACTGTAGACTAACTCTCATTTTGTATCAGTATCTGTGATAAAATCTTAGACTAGTATGAACACTCAACCGAAGGAGAAACATATTCTGGGAAACTGTACTTCAAGGCACTGAAACTTAATGATATAATTTAAGTGTTATAACATTTTGAAAGGACATTAGAGGTCAGAGAGAAAATCCCTCATTTTCAAATGCAGAGACAGTAGAACAATACATTTTAATAATTTGTTCAAGGTCATTTTCGCTTTTATTGAATAGAAATTGCATATTTTTATTCAGTTCCCTGAGTCTTATCTGAATAATGGTGTTTCTCAAAAGATTTTCAGTCTTGCATAAGATTATTTGTCATTTAAATGAGGGCAGTGCAACTTTATCCCACAGACAAATTAAATAAACTGGTAATTAAGAGACACAAAGACAAGAGATGAAAGATTCCAAACTTTTCCTCCTCACTCTTTATAACTCAGGTGAAAATATCTCTTGTAAGACACATTAGGAATGCATGTACATTGCACTGCCTTGAGACTGTTGATCTAAACCATCTGTCGGTCTATAAGCACATTAGTGGAAGAAAAGGAGTAAGACATAGGAATAAGGAAATACTTAAGCATGGTCAGAATTGCAATCCTGTGTGGAGACATTTGCCACCAAATCTGAGGACCTGGGGTCAATGAGGAGAGATCTGTCTAACCCTGGGATCTATATGATGACAGGCAAGTTGTTTCTGACATCTACATGCATGAAGTGACATGGGCCTGTGAACACACAAATGCATGCAAACATATGCAGACACATGTATACATACACATATGCACAGGCATGCACACAGACACAGTAGTATGTGTACCCACAAACACATTCATACATAGACATAAACACATATATGTACGCACAAACCAATAAACCAAGAAACAAATAAATAAATGTAACTTAAACTTTTTTCTACATGGAGTCCTTTGCTGAGCAGTAATGGATTCATGTTTACATGCCATGGAATTGGAATCAAGAATAAATGCCGTCCTGTTCATGCCATTCATCATTGTGCACATTAATCAGTTGACTCATACTGAGATGAGATGTGGAGATCATGTCATTCTTTAGGTAATTTCTGAGTAATTTTGTGGGACTGCTTTTCACTGTTTAAATAGGAGAAGTAAGAAATTTGAAAAAGAACATGAAAATTCAGATATGGCAGCTGGTAGAATAAGTTGAGATACGTAGAAAAGCCTTTTGTGGTTCCCAACAGTTAAATCTGAGTTTTGTTTCAGTGTCATAACAAGTTTAATAATAGTGGCAGGCTAATAGAGGTCGTTGGTCTGACATCAGTAAGATGGAAATTCTATCCGCCACTGCATCCCACAAAGAAGTGACCTGATTACATTTGAGCAGGCACAGAAGGATAAATGGCAAAGGCAGGAAAAGTGAACTGTTATGGTAAATGAAATTCAGCTCATATAGGTATAATTTTGTCATTGTGATAAAAGCAAGAACATTGCCATTATTTCTTCTGCACATTATCCATTCACACTCAGCCTATGCCTATTTTCTTTTAAAGAAAATACCAAAGTGATTTTTGACCTGCCATGAAGTTCATGTCTTTTCATTACTCCCGTGGGAGGCTCTGTGTATGAAGAATGTCTTTATCAGGCCAGCTATACTGGGAAAGTTGCACTGATGCATCTTAGCAACACAGACAAGCAGCAGATAGAGGGCTTGCCATCACCAGATTCCTTTCAAAAGACTTTATTTTCAACTCCAAGAGCAAAAATATTTAGATATTGTATTTTGGAATCTCTACCTAGAGAAAGCTTACTCCTCATGGGAAGACAGTAGCCTGGAGAAGAAAGGACACTGCGTTTGAAGCACAGAGTCTCTGGGTAGTGAACACTGAGAATTAGGAGTAAATATAAAGGAAAACTGAAAAGATTTTACCTATTTCTGTTTTTTATGTCTTACTTATAAAATACAAAGAAATACCAACATATGCACTCAGAGATAGAGACAGCAATAGCAATAGAGAGATGGAGATAGAGACAGATAGAGAAAGAAAGAGAGGAAAATCCTTAATTACATTAAGGCAGTCTCAATTCCTGGCTGCAGAAATGCAAGAGCTGGAGAAATGGATATCAGGGCTGATCTAGAGAACGGTGACCTATCTCAGTACTAAGTTTCACTCTTTTCTATGTCTTTGTTTCAGTACAAGATCCTCCCAAGCACATGTTTATTATTAGATAAAATATAAACGCACCTGTCTATTACTCCTTGAACAAGAAAGAATTTGTTCTTCCTTTCTTTGTTATTATTTTTTAGACGTTAGAATTCTCAAGCTGCCTTTGTTGAAATTGTATATTGACTCCAATGACATATTGAATTTGAAGACAGTTGAGAGATTATGCTCTCGTCTGTTTTTTTTTTTTTCCTGAGGAAATGAAGCAGAGAGCGTTTGAGTTTTCAGAGCACATAATGTGATGCTGCCTGAAATATGGGTGGTGCTTTCCAACACCTCAGTTCTCCCTGATTTGATAAATTCCAACTTATTTTGACGGTTGAAAGAAGGAGTGAGAGAAAGAGAAATAGATATTCATATCCATATCTGCTACTTAATGCAAGTCATATTTCATAGTCAGATGTGAAATATAAAGACAGGACATTAGTTCCTCCAGTGAATCCAGGAAAGAGGCATTCTCTGGCATCAACAGACACACAATATGTCATTGTTTTACTGACAAATAACTAAATTCTATATATTAAGTTGTTTATTTTTACCTGTTTCTCAATAAACATGAAGAATAAAATCCTGAAAAATTTTAAAAGGATTAAATAAACTATTTCTTTAAAAGTATTTCTGTATACAACAGATAAAAACATATATGATTATTTGAGTGACATAGAGAATGGGAACACTGTTACTTTTTAGCAGTTTATTTTTCTTTTTCTTTGGCATTTGATTATAATTACATCCTTTTCCTTTCAATTTCCTCCCTGCAAACTCTCTCATGTTCCTCTCATTATTCTCTCTCTCTCTCTCTCTCTCTCTCTCTCTCTCTCTCTCTCTCTCTCTCTTTCTCTCTCTCATTCATGGTTTTCATTATTTGTTATCACATGATTACATGTCTATGCATGTGAATATTTACTTCTAAATTGTTAATCTTCAGTGTGTCTAGTGATGTTGGTATGTATATTGTCAGATTTAAGTATTTAGTACTGAATAACCAAGTAGTGTTCTTGCCTAAGGAAAAGATGCTTCAGAAGAGCTCTGCCATTTCAGCTGCTTTCAGCACTAAGTAGTTGTTTGCATTGCCTTGTGTAGGGTTGATGTTTCTTGACACACACTCCACCCTGCCCTCTTTGGTATACCTAATGTTGTCATTTTTCAGTTTAAGACAGTACTGTTTGAGGCCTTTAGTAGTGTTGCTTCTGACATTCCTAGGAGACATGGTCTTGCAGCAAATCTTGCAATTTGTATCTTACAAATTTCTGCTGCATTTTCTGCAATGATCCCACAGTCTTAGGTGCAGGAATCATTTGTTTAGTGTATCCACTGCGACCAGATTCCACAAACTCTGTATTTGTACTGGTTATGTTTTTCTATAATGGTCTCTGTCTTTTACACAGAGAAGTTTCTTTGATGAGTGGTGAGGACTGCCTTATTTGTTGATATAAAGAAATAAACAGATTTGGAATATAGTTAGGCATGTGGTGTTAGTAAAGTGGTGGTTGTAGGTACTTCTCTACCTTCCTGTTACCATGAAGTAATATGAGTAAATGCAACTAAACAGCAACAGAAGGATAATGCTGTTTTTAATTGGCCTAAACATTTCAATGTCACTGAACAAATATACAGGGATGACTGAGTAGTTTCATTTGAATACTATGTGGAACAAGAGATAGTCATGTTATGTCAGTGAGGATTAACTTTCGGTAGCCTTTAACCTTAACTTCATTTCTGTATTGTACTCAAATTTATTCTACAATTTTTACAAACCATCCCTGAGTAAAAATTAAAAATATGGCCATATTTACATAAAACTCATCAAATAAAGCTATAAATGACTAGAAAGTAATAGTACATATTTTCAAAATATAAAAGAAAAAATATTAAAATTAAGTATATCTAGGTCTTATGAACCAAAAGGAAATAGTTATAACAACTAAGAGAACTATTAAAATATCTAAGTAGGCAGTTAAGAAGGGAATTATCATAACAAAGTAATACTATAAAGTGTGAATGGTAATAAACATTTCAATAAAATGTCATATTTTTCTAGCTATTAATTTGAAACAAAAATATTGTGCTAAAAGTAATGAGTGCCATAAATATAAAAATGTGAGTTTAAATAGACTAAGACACTTTGCATGTAGGAATGTAAAATGGCTAACTTTTCAAAGTAGTCACAAGCAACCTCCTGAATATGGAGTTTTGCATATTCTAAACTGCATTACTTCTATTTATTGCCTGAAAGAACATTTGGAAATACAAAAAAAACTTATTAGAATGCTGGTGCTAATGAAAATATTTAAATCACCTACTCATGTACCAGAAGACCGGCATTAATTACAATGTACTTATAACAAACTATAATATTTGTTAAAATATTTGAAGTATAATTATTATGTGAATAGAGATAAAACTCAGCTTAAAACAACAGATTTGAAATAACTGAATTGGAGGATAGAATGTGTAATATCATAGAGTAATTAAAAACACTAAAATATTCAAAATTAGGTGTTTAATGTATGAGCTTATATAGTATAGAATTGTGAAATGCCTGGAAAAAACTTTCAGTATAAATGAGTTTATTATACTAATTCAAAAGAAGCAAGAGAGTATTTAAGAAAGGAAAACAAAGGGATTTTAATTGGCTGGAACAATTTTATTTAATTAAAGATATTACTTTTATTTAAAAATATTATCACTACCACAACCATGTTCTCTCTCTTCCCACTCATTTTGAGCTTTCTTCCTCAGTTTTATTTCCCCATTGAGTCCAGTTTGTATTACTCAACTGGTGTTGGGACTGGAATGTCATTATTCACATTATTTAAGAAAACTGACTCTCTAAATCTCTGGCTATGAGGGTGCCCATAGATGTGACTCACTATATTGGTGATATAGAACCTGAAAAGGTCACCTTCTATAGCTAGATAGGAGCCCCAGTGGAGTGATAGAGCTACTAGTTCACCCAAAAAACTTTCAACACAAAGTTTATCCTGTCTACAAGTAATGCAGGCATGGGGGACAGAGCAGAGACTGAGGGAATGGCAAACCAATAACCAGCCCAACTTGAGACCCACCCCATGGGCAAGCAACAATTCCTAAAACTGTTAATGATACAACAGGACCATGTTGTCCTATGTGAGGATCCAGTCAGCAGCTGACTCAGACAGATATAGACACCTACAGCCAAATAATGGAGAGAATTTGGGGATTCTTATGATAGAAAAGGAGGAAGGATTGCAACCCTGAAGGGGATAGGATCTTCATAGAAAGACCAATAGAGTCAACTAACTTGGACTTTTGGGGCTTTCAGAGTCTGAACCACCAACCAAAAAACACACGGACTGGACCTAGGCCTCTCAATTCATATGTAGTAGTAGATGTGCAGTTTGACCTTCACATGAGCCCTGAAAAATTAGAATAGGGGCTATCTCAAAAGCTGTTGCCTCTACGTGGGGTGTTTTCTACTAGCTGGGCTTCCTTGTCTGGCCTCAGTGGGAGAAAAAGTGCCTGGGAAGGTTTGAAGTGTCAGGGGTGGGTGGAGATACCCAGGGGGCCTACACACCAAGAGGAGAAGTGCATGGGGAAAGGATTGTGGGAGGGTGGACACAGATGACAGAAGAGAGCAGGATGTAAACTGAATAAGTTTAAAAGAATTAATTGATTGATTGATTAATTAAAATGCAAATGAGATCTGCACTTTGGTGGAATTTCCTTCCCACCTTGTTCCACTGATACTGGGATTTTGTCTGATTGGAGCTTGCCTAAGTCTTCTATATACAATCATAATTACTGTGAGTGCATTTCTGCATTTTTTTCAGTTTTTTTAATTAGATATTTTCTTCAATTACATTTCAAATGCTATCACCAAAGCCCCCTATACCCTCCCTCCACAGTACAGGGGAATGCCAGGGCCAAGAAGTGGGAATGGGTAGGTAGGGGAGCAGGGGCCAGGGGAAGGTATAGGGGACTTTGGGGATAGCATTTGAAATGTAAATGAAGAAATATCTAATAAAAAATTTTTAAAAAAGAGTGGATCAATTATCATTCTTCTACATGGTAACCAAAAGTTGTGCCAGCACCATTTGCTGAAAAGGCTGTCTTTTCTCCACTGGATGATTTTAGCATCCTTGTAAAAGATAAAGTGACCATATGTGTGTGGGTTTATTTCTGGGTCTCCAATTCTCTTCCATTGATCTACCAGTTTGTCTCTGTATTAGTACTATGCAGTTTTTATCACAATTGCTCTGTAGTGCAGCTTTAGGTCAGGCCTGGTGATTTCCACAGAGGTTCTTTTATCATTGAGAAGAGGTTTTGCTATCCTTGGATTTTTGTTATTCCAGATAAATTTGCAAATTGCCCGTTCTAATTTGTTGAAAAATTTA
>NC_034593.1:42800500-42836434 GCF_900095145.1 Mus pahari
AGAAAGAAAGAAAGAAAGAAAGAAAGAAAGAAAGAAAGAAAGAAAGGAAGGAAGGAAGGAAGGAAGGAAGGAAGGAAGGAAGGAAGGAAGGAAGGAGAGATTGTAACAACACACACACTAAGAAAATTCAAATAATCATTAGGTGTTATGTCAAAAGCCTATATAGTCCATAACATTTGAAAAATCTTTAGGAAGTGGATGATTTTCTAGACAGACACCACTTACCAAAGTTAAATCAAGATACAGTAAAGTATTTAAACAGCCCCATAATTCCTAAGGAAATGGAAGCTGTTATCAAAAGTCAACCCAAAAAATTCCAGGGGCAGATATTCTTAGTGAAGAATTCTACCATTCTACCACACTTTCAAATAAGAGCTAATACCAGTACTTCTCAAACTATTCTACAAAACAAAAACATATATATATATTCAATAAAACACTCACAAACCAAATCCAGGAACCCTTTAAAAACATCATCCACCATGAAGAAGTAGGATTCATCCTAGGAATGCAGGGATGGTTCAGTATATAGAAACCTATCACCGTAATCCAAAATATAAGCAAACTGAAAGAAATAAAACTCACATGATTATCTCATTAGATGCTGAAAGCCTTTGAAAAAAATCCAACACCCTTTTATATTAAAAATAGTAGAGCGATCAGGTCTACTATAAGGCACATATGTAAACATAACCAAAGCAATATACATCAATCCAATAACCAGCACTAAACTAATTGACAAGAAACTGAAAGCAATTACACTAAAACCAGGGACAAGACAGTTGGTCCACTCCTTATCTATTCAGAATAGTACTTGCATTTCTAGCTAGAGCAATAAGACAACTGATGTAGATGAAGGGGACAAATATTAGAAAAGAAGAAGTCAAATTATCACTATTTGCAGATAATATAACAGTATACATAAATGACCCCAAAAATTTTTCCAGAGAATTCCAACATTTACAAATACCATCAATAAAGTGACTGGATACAAAATTAACCCAAGAATATTAGAAGCCCACCTTTATACAAATGGTAAGTGGGCTGAGAAAGAAAATAAGGGAAACAAAAACCTTTATAATAGCCACAAATAATATAAAATATCTTGTTGTAACACTAACCAAGCAAGTGAAAGATCTGTATGACAAGAACTTCAAGTCCTCGAAGAAAGAAATTAAAGAATATATCAGAAGATGAAAAGATGCCCATGGGATTGGTAGGATTAACATAGTGAAAATGTTCAACTTACCAAAAGCAATCTACAGATTCAATATAATCTCCATCAAATTTCCAACCCAGTTTTTATAGACCTTGAAAAAGCAATTCTCAACTTCATATGGAAAACAGGGGTAGGGAGTGGGGGACTTCTCCAGGACATGACAGAGGTCTGAGATAAGGGAAGCACTTAAGTATCAATGCGGGTGACCTTAGCTATGACTAACAGCATTGGGGATATGGAATCTAAAGAGACTACCTCCTTAGCCAGACAGGACCCAGTGGAGGGATAACGACATCATGCCACCCACAAATCTTTTGACCCAAAATTTGTCCTATCTACAAGAAATGCAGGGACAAAATATTGGAGTCATATCAACTCATTTTAGAAGTCAGAGAGTAGCATGTCTGTAGCACTTACAGACATGTAAACGTTCCTGCAATGCCTGAATGAAGGTAGGTGTGGTGACTTACTATATGTTTAAAACACTCCAGGACAGGAGGGCCCTCTTAGTGGCGTGGATCAGCATAACATGAGACAGTAAGATGGGTCATTCCCTCCAACACCTTGCTGATGAAGCACTCAACCATTTTCACGAAACAAGAATTAAGAGAGCCAGGTCTTGTAGGGAATGTTCTCTACATGTTAAGTGAAGAACACCAGAAACTAAAGCATTCTTCTTTCGTTAGCTGAGTGTCCAAAGAACACAGATTTAGAAAAACGCAATTTGGAGTCAAAATCATTTGAAAACTGCTTCTACCCATAATCTTCCCTCTGAGTTGCCTATGTTTCCTCTTGCATTTCACTGAATTCCTGTCTCCCTTTGTCTCTTTGCTGCTGTGGCAACCTCCATTTCACAGCACATGGCTTGCCTTTCCTCACAATGCATTGTCTGCCTCTCACTCGTCCTTCTCTTTGGTCCTTATGTATTATATCACTAACTCAAATAAAGCAAGAAATGTTTCTCCAGGGTTTTAAAAAAGCTACATTCTCTACAGAAAATACTTAACAATGTTATAATTTTAAAACAGAAATCAGTTTATATGAATATTACCATCAAGTTTTGTATTAAAATGATTAAGTGTAATTGTGTAAGAAGTTGCAGAACAATTATAACAAAGACTAACTTCAAATAAGGCTGAAAGTGTAAACTCTGAGGGATATACTTCATAAAAAATACAGACGTCCAACCTTATGAATTATGGCTAAAACTCTTGGATGTGAATTTATTTAAGTTAAATTGAAATGGACACATAAAGGAATAATATTTTAAAAACACATTTAGGATGCTAATACCATTCACATTAATACATAATAATAAGCTATTATATCTATGCTGAGACTTTTACTGGAATCTAAGAATGAAACTGAACTTGAGTAAGCAGGAAAAATTATCAAAATACTTGATGAAAAGTTCCTTTTACCCATATACTTTCTTACTATTTTTGCTGTGCTCATCCATGCCCATCAATATTGGTTTTTATTAATATTTCCTTTTGTTTTATGGGCTTTGTTTTATTTTCATATTTGAGGTCAAATCTCAGGCTTACCTGGAATTGTTTAAGTAACCCAGACTGGTCTTGAACTCCTGATTCCACTAGACCAGCTCCCTGAGGGATGGAATTACAAGTATGCAGCACCATGGCCACCCTTTCTTAGAACTTTCAAAAAAAAATGTGTAAAAACCCACTTTAATCTGAAAAGCAAATGTTCTCACTGATTCCATTTAACGAAGCAAAAAGAATTCAGTCTTTCCTAGAAGTGCTTTCGTGTATGTAAGGCTCCCAGGGGGCTTGCTGAATTTTCCCGGCTGAGGCATCATGAATTTGAAGTCAATCATCATCCATGCAGAGCAGACTTAATGCTTTGACTCGGTGCTTTGACGTGCACTACAAATTTAATTAAAATTCCTCCCTGTCTTTAGATGGTTTTCCTTTATGTCTGAAGTTGAATCCTTCTGTGTTCTCTGCCTATGGGCCTGAAGTGATTTATGTATTGCACTGGTAAAGAGTTCAAAAACATGCTTCGAATAGTTTATTCAACTTTTGCTGGTTTGATTTAAATACATGTCTCAAACATCAAGGCCAATCACTTTCTGAGGCCCACTGGAAAACTGTATAATAATTCTTTCTACGTTCCTTAGTAATCATGCCAGGACCAGACTCACTGAAGTACAGAGTGTAAGAACTGCATTTAAACACAGACTTAAGATGTTGCAGAACAATTATAACAGAGAATAACTTCAAATAAGGCTGAAAATGTAAACTCTGAGGGATATACTTCATAAAAAATACAGAAGTACAACCTTATGAATTATGGCTAAAACTTGTGGATGTGCATTTATTTAGGTTAAACTGAAATGGATACATAAAGGAATAATATTTTAAAATACAAATTAGGATGCTAATTCTGTTGGTACTAACTACTAGGCAAAGAGTCTACAGATATAAAAACAATGCTAGAAGAATTGTTATTTACAATTTCTTTGTGAAGCTTGGGGCTGAGTTAGTCATGATTTTTGCAAGCAAATTATTTCTCCATATTCACAAAACATAAATGTAAAAAAAATTTAAAGAGCAGCTGATATTGTGCCTGTGGAAACCTTCAAATTTCATATTCTAGAAGACAAGAGTATGTATTTCATTCAACAATGAAAACACCCACACAGCAAATAAATAGTTTTATAGAATTGCCATATAAATTATATAGTACATCTCCTCATGTCAATACCTAAAGTTAATGATAAAATGTCAAAGCTTCCCCCATGTTCTATGCAATCTGACATATAATTTATAAATACAATGTTATGTGTTTCCCACAACAATCATCTATGTCATTCACTATTTATGTCGCAATACTGCCTATGAAAAAAACAAGTAATTGAAAGGGGCTGAGGAATTTGGTCAAAGTAGTAGAGCAACATTGTACAAGGGGTATGCAATAGGTTGGGAACTCAAATATTCTGCACTCTTAAAGCATCTTTTAATCTTGTTTCTGTAAGCTACAACAACAACCAAGTTTTAGTGTGTTATCACACACTAATGATTTTGCACACATTGTGGTTTGAATATGAAATATCCTTTAGAGGCCTCCAGGAAGGTTTCAATTTGGAACGATTATAGAACCTTTAGGAGGCAGAGCCTTGATGGAGGAAGTACATCACTTTGGGTGAGTTTTGGGTTCTATGGTCTGACCCTACTTTCTGTTTTCTCTCTGTTTTCCGTACGAGAAGGAAATGGAATTAGTCTGCTTCCTGTCTCGCATACAAGACTCACTCTCCTCCTGTCGTGCCTTTCACGCAATGATATAATATGTCCAATCTGTGACGCAAATCAACAAGAAAGAAAACCTCTTCTTCTCTAACTTACTTTTCTCTAAGAATATTCTATTATAGCAATAGAAAAGTAATTACAGTGAGTGCATATCTAGTGAATTCTTTTGTGATAAGCAGATATTAGCCCAGAAACTTAGAATACCCAAGATACATTTTTCAAAACACAGGAAAACCAAGAAGGATGACCATTGTGTGGATACTTCATTCCGCCTTAGAATAAGGAACAAAATACNCATGAAAGGATATAGGTACAGAGACAAAATTTAGAGCTAAGATGAAAGGATGGACTATCCAGAGTCTACCCCATCCGGGGATCCATCCCATCATCAGTCACCAAACCCAGATACTAATGCACATGCCAGCAAGATTNTGCTGAAGGGACCTTGATATAGCGGCCTCTTGTGAGGCTATGCCAGTGCCTGGCAAACACAGAAGTGGATGCTCACAGTCAGCTATTGGATGGAACACAGGGCCCCCAATGGAGGAGCTAGAGAAAGTACCCAAGGAGTTGTAGGGGGCTGCAACCCTGTAGGTGCAACAGCAATATGAACTAACCAGTACCCCCCGAGCTGGAGTCTCTAGCTGCATATGTAGCAGAAGATGGCCTAATCAGCCATCATTGGGAAGAGAGGCCCCTTGGTCTTGTAAACTTTATATGACCCAGCACAGGGGAAGGCCAGGGCCAAGTAGTTTGAGTGGGTGGGTAGGGGAGCAGGGGCAGGAGTGGGGTATAGGGAACTTCCGGGATAGCATTTGAAATGTAAATAAAGAAAATAATAATAAATAAATTTTAAAAAAGGAAAAGTAATTACAAAAATGGATTATTCTCAGTTGCTTAATCTTGGACGATAGACATCCACACCAACCTGGCTAATTTAACTCACTTTTATCCTTTGATCTCTCTTCATCCTTATTCCTTACTCTCCTTACTCCTTACTACTTGATTTTATACACACACACACTCACTCACACACACACACACACACACACACACAGACATGCACACACACTTGCATCTATATATGCATATATAAAATTTAGTCAATGATCATAGAAAATGAAGATTGAAATTATATAGATGGTAATAACTTTTCATTTAGTATTCATATCAATGTATATATGTATATATATATATATATATATGTATGTATGATATATTCATATCAAAGCTATATATAGGTTCTTACATCATACTAAAGAGTACAGAAATTTGAAACCCTTTACTACCTGGATGTTAGACCTTCCTACTTTTGTTAAAAATGACAACTGTGGAAAGTAAATGGCAAATGACATAAAAATGAGAAACAATCGGTTACCCTGGGATTGCAAAGCTTGTTGTATAAAATACAAAAGCTATAACAGAATGCTAGTGCTAATTCGTCTACTGAGAAAGAATAATAATCTTGTTCCCAGAATTATCACAAGACACTGAATATGACAGTCAGAGATGTGCCTAAACTGTTAATATTAAGAACATTCTAGAAAATAGAGCAACCAGGCTTGAGATAAGGTGTAATCATTCATATGTGGAATTCTTAGGGCCAGATAGGAAGTGAAACAAGTGACTTATGTACAAAATACTCTAGATCAGTACAATCATTAACATTTAAATATTTAGATAAAAATAAGGCATTCAAGAATACATAATAGATATAGAATGGGTTTTTATTTTATTTTATTTTATTTTATTTTATTTATAGAAGAAATGCTTTATTTTATCTTGTAACTGTAGCAGAGTGAATAGTGGAAGAGCAGGAATCTGACTGGTTACATCTCATTACCACAGACAGACAGAACATACAGTGATGTTACATAGACAAATAATACTAAAAAGAAAGACCTGCGATGTGGGTAAACTTCTTAGAGTCTCTAGATTGTGTCAGATGATTGACATTGCCAGAAATGATTACATATCTCGTAAAAACAGCATACATTATAACACGGAAAATAATTCAGTCCCAGAATATACTAATATTAAAAGGTTGTGTTCTGAGAAACAAATTCGGAGGAAAATCAGAACAATGCTCCCAAAATGTAGACTGTTTTTAGTACAGACAAATGAATGGTTGTGAATGACCTTGAATGCACATGGAGTAAGCAGGAATTCTATAACAAACAAGAGAAGTAGTTGGGTTATTTACTGGAGTAAAGGTTTGCTGCAGTGATGTGTATGCAAACTGTCTTCCTGACTTCTCTGCTGCTCTGCTAAAACACAATGACCATGGTCCCTCATAATGGGAGTGTTGAATTGGACTTACAGATTCAGAGGGTTAGAGTCCAAGATGGCTGAGCAAAGACAGGATAACAGTTAGTTGGAGCAGAAGCTGAGAGCTCACCCCTCACAAGCAAGATATTGAGAACACATTGGCAATGATGCGAGGCCTTTGAGTCTCTAAATCCACCTCAGTGACATACCTCCTCTTTCATGGCCACACTTCCCAATCTTTCAGATGGAGTTCTATCATCTGTTTACAAAGTATAGGACTTCAGGGGTCATCCTCATACAAACCAAGATGTTCTAATATTCGGGCTCCATAGACTAGTGGCCTTATTATAAGGCAAAATGTAGTGAATTCAACTTCAAAAGTCCCCGTGGTCCTTCATATTCTTAATCTTCAAAGTCTCTTTGAAAACTAAAGGCAGTTTCTTAATTGTAGCCCCTTTAAAATCAACAAGCAAATTACATGCTTCCAATATCAAAGGCATACACTATAAATTGCCATTCTAAAAGCGAGTGATTTCATAGTCAAGAAATTCTAGATCATATCAAGACAGAAACCTAGGAGAGCAAATTCAAGATCCTGTAGAACAAACTAAACTGTTTTAAACACCAGTTGCAACTACCACATGTCTCATAAATGTCTATAAAGTATGTAAATCTATTAAGTAGTCATAAATATGCAGAGCTTATCAATTAAGAATGAACATGAACAGTATAAATTATAAAAACTAAGGCTTCGTATTTAAAATTTTCAACTTTTTTCATAAAGTTAATAGTAATTAAAGTTATTGGCTTATAGCAATTTACATTGTCTTCATATTGTGAGATCTTAAGCTTATTATTGCTTTAGATCCTTTGCCTTCTTACTATTTATTAGTTCAACTTTCTTAGAAGTACTGTCTGGTGGAAAGTCCTTCACTTAAAATAGTTCAGTTAATTAATCATTTTTCTAAATTTTTAGCCCTTTATTGTCTTTCAGAACACACTGTCAAATAAAATTTCACATTAAAATTCTCCTGGCTAATCCCTAGAGAGGATTTGCTTGCTTGTCTTTTATATTCAGGTCTACAAAATGACAAGAAATGACATTTGTATATGGTATGTGTTAGGGATAGTTTCATTTTGTCTGTGGAAATGAATGTTGGGCTGATGTACTACTATTTATTTGAAAAATATTGTAACTTTTCTTACCAACTTTGCTTTATTCATTTTTGTTACTACTCTGTCATCCTATTGAATTTGGGCCTGCACAGTTTGCACTGATGATTGATTTTCTTTGGAATTGTTATTTATATAATGTGTACTTCTGCTACCATATTACAAGTGAAATGTGTCTTCACCTAAGGTTACCAACAATACTGTTCTAATATGTGTGCATCTCAGTCATTTACCTGGAAATCCCACTAACTCCAGAGAATCATTTCCCTTCACATTCTTTTTTACATATATGTTACAGATGCATTTGAACAACTTCTTTTATTATTGTATTATTTAAGTAAGTGTCTTGTTTTTTCTTCTATATTGGTTAGTTTTTTCATGTGTCTCTTTCAAAAAAGAAATCACTTTTCATTCAACTTTCCATACTGTTTGTTGAACGTTCAATGAAATTTTTCTCTGAATTACTTACCTTCATTTTTTGTTCTGGAATAATATAAGGTTGATAATTTTAAATTTGGGTTAGAAAACTATTATTTCCGGCTCTGGTACTCATTTTAGGTGGAAAGGGATGGATATTGAGAAACGTTCTCATGTAGCAGAGAGTTTTCCATTAAACTAACAGGAACTTTGGGCTCCTGGTCCTCAGGCCTCACCTTTTCAGTGGTACCACACCCACGTAGTGGCCCATTTTAACTTCTGTTGCTTGTCTTGAGTCTACTTCATGATGGCAAATATTGTTATGATGCCAATTATTTCATACTATGTTGCCAGAATTTCTACTTAAAATTTTGTTAAGTATTCAAGCCTAGGGAAAAAGAAAATCTCATCTTCCTCTATAACGATTCATCGGAGCTAAAACTTGTTACTAAAACTCTTGACTGATTTTGCTAGTTTCTTAAAGTGTAAAGTTTTCCCTTAGCAACCTCTTCCCCTTGACCCTTCCCATCCCTGTGGCCACATTAGAAATGGAATACATGCACTGACACTTTCCTCTGCTCTCAGAGACGTGTGTTTTTCTCATTTCAGTGACTAACCCCAGCAGAGAGTGCCTCAAGGGATCTATCCAATTCCTCTGTTTTTTCTTCCCCAGGATAATCATTACACTTCCCTTCATTATTTCCCTGGACCACTGATACTTCAGAAGGAAAAAATAGCAGTTTTTACAAGATACTTAATTTACATAATGAGTAAAGTGACCTGGCTTTCAGATCTACTGTGGCTGGGCGACAGAGATTTGCATTCTATACTTCAGGCAATGGAAAGAATTTCCCTCTCTATTTATACATTCTGGTTTTTTTTCCTAGGGTACTTTTGATTGTCTAAAGAATTAAAAGTACTTCTTACACAAACATCTTTTTAAAAATTCCATGCTAAATTTAGTAAACAACACTAGAAACATTTAATCTACACTGTGTTGTGATCCTTATTTTTTAACCTAATGTAGTAATACTGGTTTGAGTCTGTATATATTTTAAATATTTATTATATCCTAATATCAGACACTCTATTCAAAATGATTTCTTGAACATTATCAATTTTCTCTAATGAATTTGTATTAAAAACTCATTGAAAGAATTGAGTATGTATTAATCAAGTTTTTTCTTTACCCTTGACATTATCTACAGTTCTGACCTTTTCCATAGTTTCTCTATGCATAATTATCATTTTATGAATTATCTTGTTTCTTTGATTCTATGTATCTATAGTCATAAGAACTTATTATTATGACTTTATGCTTTCATCTTTGTGGTGTGAAGTCAAAATAATTATTTTGTGTATCTGTAAGAAATATTGATTCATTTAAATATTTGTTTCCCTCCAATGATTTTCACCAAAACATCTTTCTCATAACTTACAATTCTGCCTCAGTAAGGTGTTCATGCCACAGGGCCAGGGGCTTGGAACACCCTCCTCAGTGGGAAAAGCTGCCCAGGTCTTATTTTGAAAGTTACACTAACCTCCTGATTAGAAAGTAAGCTAAAATGAATTCAAAATATTTTCTGTATTACTTCCTCCCCGACTCTCACAAACAAAATAGTCCTATTTTATTTCATTCATATGAAGTAGCATGTAAATCTATAATTTTATTCATATAGAGTAGCATGAAAATCTATAATTTTCAAAGACAATCTTGAGAATGCATGGTGCAAAGTTGAGCCCTGAAGCTACAGTCTAACAACGTCTTGCAGGTTCATGTATTTTCGTGTTTTGCTTGTTCAGCATTTTGACTCACGATAGCTCTCATCATGACAGGACTCTACAGTGACAAACTGCTTCTTTCTAATCTACTTTTTTTTTTTAAAAAAAATAATTTAATTAAAAAATCTTTAATACTTTTAAATTTTTGACTTGAAATTTCTTATATTCTTATATGTTTTGGTGTAAAATGTGTTTACTTTACAATTTGTATCTACCTAAAATTATAACATTAATGCCATTTCATTGAACATTTTCTGATGGAGCTTCTACTTTGACTACAAGATGCATTGATTCTGTTTCCATGGTCTTCTTATGGTCTGTCTCCACACCTCTGATATAACCCCTATGTCTTTTTTTAAAGACATTTCTAATGTTTGTTCTCTCTGCTCCTGATGTCAACAGCACATATGCCATTCCATTTTATCTGTAGTTCCTTTGCGTGCTCTAACACTAATAGGTTATCACCATTTTGTCTTTTTTGATCAACACCACAGTTAATTTGTAAACATGGTGTTTATGTCAATTGGTTGTAAGTTGACAACACTTTATACAATTTCCTTGGATAAGATAAACATCATTACAGAAAACAACTCATCGTACTGAGTTACAGTCTTGATACTTTAAAATCCTTTACTACAAAGTATATTTGAAACACTGAACATAAAATGTAAATGAGAATGGCAGATAAAACAAACCACCCAGGAAGGGAAATCACTTCCCTCAAATAAATCCAAAAGCATCTGGTTACATATGTTAAACAAGAAAGGCTCTGAGGCACTGGTTCTCCGCCTTCCTAATGCTGTGACCCTTTGCTACAGTTCCTCAGGTTGCAGTGATTTCCCCAACCATAAAATTATTTTTTTTTACTACTTTGTAACTGTTGTTTTGAGGTTATGAGTCATAACAAATATAATCATAACAAATAAAATACTTCTCAGGAAAGTCCTCACTTCTTAGTCGGCAGCCCACATTGGCTTTCAAACTCATTAGTCATTCATTACAGAATGTGCATTAAGTTTTATCTGAAGCTTTTGGCTTTCCTGTAACCTTCATGGTAGACTACTTATGGCATCAGATGTCCTTTTGTATATACTTGTACCATCCTACATACTGGTTAATGTCTTGGGTGTTTGAGAGGCATCTTCTTTTTATGGCATTATGGAATCTCACATGGTTACCATGATATCTGTTGTCTTATGCTATACATTTTCCCATGCCACTTTATAGTCCTTGGTATGTGGGCTCTCAGAGCTGAAACTGATTTACTTGGCTTTTCCCGCCCTGAGTGTCTGGCACAATGCCTGGCCCACAAGCAAGGCACACTAATTTATGGAATAAATTGGTGGGTGCATGAATAAATCGGTAGACTGAGAATCATAAAACAACAGGAAAATGATTACCCAGGCATCCCTAAAATTTGCTTACAAGATTCTAATGGGAGAAGATGAGGGTAATGGAGCAATAAACACAATATTACCTAAGAATTATTTCATGTTGACGAAATGAGGAAGTGAGCACATTTGCCTGCATTTCTACTTTGGTGGTCTCAGGGGCGTAACCTCATCGCACACTGATTCTGACAGAGGGTGTAGAAACCTTTTCGTTGTGATGATTCAAAATTAATTTATTGCTATAATACTTAAGTGAATGAATTCAAATGTTGAATATTGCCCTGGATAAGGCAAGAGATGCTTTTACACAATATTTATCTGGAAAACTACAGCTATTCTCAAGGAGAAGAAATGCATATTTAATGTATTTGTCTGTCAGACTATTTTCAAAGGCAAATCACCCAGTACATTGGTGTGGATTCAGGAAAACATCCGCATTTAGCTGCGCATCCACTCTCATAGACAAGCGCTAACTGCCTCTGAAAACTAGTTGTTGTAAACCACCGAGAAAGGACAGTCTTCTTGCAAGGTCCTTTGAACGATTTTAGCCTTCTGAGGTTTGTTTGCCAAGGTCTTAGGCTATGCTCTCCCTGACAGTTGAGAGAAGAGCACACTCATGCTGACTGAATGCAAAGTGTTTCTTAAGCAGTCTCAAAATAGGACGAAGAGATTTTATATAAAAATGCTCAGCTTGACTTAAAAGTGAGAAAGGCCGGGCGGTGGTGGCACATGCCTTTAATCCCAGCACTTGGGAGGCAGAGGCAGGCGGATTTCTGAGTTCGAGACCAGCCTGGTCTACAGAGTGAGTTCCAGGACAGCCAGGGCTATACAGAGAAACCCTGTCTCAAAAAAACAAGCAAATAAATAAATAAATAAATAAATAAATAAATAAATAAACGTGAGAAAGATTTCCAGTTTTATTATTTCTGTTTCTGAGGAGGAAGGACCATTGTTGGCATCCAAACACTGTTATTATTTGTCCAGATTCTCAGATGGCATCTATTTCTCTCTTTACTTTTTTTATTCACATCCTCATGAATCTATTTATTTCCCCAAATATGCTCTACGGTTTTTAGTTCTTATTTTTTGAAATTAAAATATAATTGCATGATCATTCTCCTTTTCTATTTTCCCTTCTACCTTACAGTATATGCCCTTCACTCCTGACCCTCTCTAAAATTCAAAGCCTCTATATTTCTCCATGGTGTTATATGCATTTTATTATATTGAAGAAAATATTTCAAACAAACGTTTAAATGGATAATAACTGGTGAATGCACTCACAAATTTCATGTTCAGAGGGTGGCTGGAGGAAGCGATGCCCTGCTTGCTCCTTTCTATTTGTAGTCCCCTCGAGTTAGAATTCTGCTCTGCCTCAATATTACTCAAGGATCAATAATGCACCATATAAGCTCCCTTTTCACCTTTTAGTGTATTTTCCTATCAGTGCTCTCATGTTGTTTATTTGTTTGAATTTGGGGATAGAAGAATAAGCAAAAAGATGGCTCAGAAGGTAAGGATTCTTGTCCTCAGCCTGACACTATGAATACTACTATCTGAATTATGTTTCTCTTGCTATCTATCTATCTATCTATCTATCTATCTATCTATCTATCTATCTTTCTCTCCCTATTTTCCTCCCTCCACCTCTACTTCCCTTCCACTTTGTGTTATTGTTCCTTCTCTAACACACAAAAATAAATAACTAAATAAATAAATAAATATCAATATAATAAATTGTTGAATGTTGTGAAATGACTGTTTTTAGCATGATACTAAAATGAATTCTACCTATGAAACAAAATTAAGTGTATGCTTACCGCCTCCATTAATAATATACCTGACAAGTGGCTCTCTCTCTCTCTGCAGCACTGAGTTGCCTGTGTCCTTGCATGGGACTTACTGCCCTCCTCACCTCTCTTTGCTGAGATTTGATCTGGCTTGAACTAGCTTGGGCTTTGTGACAGCTCTCATATATACTTCTATGAGTTTCTATGTACAGCCGCCATGTTGTTTCACTTCTCTTACTCTTAAAATCCATCTATCCTATATACCACTCTTCTAGAATCAACTTGGTAGATTATGCTTTAGGGGGAGGTCACACGTCTATGAATATACAGATAGCACCAATCTGTCTTCATGGTTAAAAAAAAGAAAATAAGACACAAGTTAAGTGGGGAAGGAAGGAGAGTTGATTAGGCATGAGTGTGGGAAGAGTGATATTGTGGCCGAAACTAATAAGAAATTCTCAAAGATGTTTACCAAACATCAAATTCTCACCCAAACACAGAGTTCTGTGCTTGTTTTTTCTTACATGCTACTTGTAGCTATGCAAGCATACAGCATGAGTCACATGACTACACAGAGTAACTGTTTTCAGGAGTCTGAGAATTTAACTACACTGAACCTGAAAAGGCTGATAACTGTATTTTTCTAAACAGGAAAGTTACGCCTGGGAAAGTTGTCTAGCTGGGAAGACACCATGATTCACAAAGTGATTTTGCCAGGATGAAGCTCGCCCATTATGCCTCAGATGTACTGACTCAAGATCTCCACCAGTGGGGTAGAATTGTGGTATAACTTGCAGTAGTAAGGTCTCCACGAAAAGGGTAATCATGCTCTCCTCTTAATATAAGAGGTAAGTTATACAAGAATATTTCTTTTCGAGAAATAAAAACTTGCTCCTTCCACCCCTTCCCCCTAGACCCTGCTAGGGCAGACCCCAAGTTGGTCTGCTCCCGTGAAGACACCATATCCTGCTCCATCCTAGAGGACCTGCTGCACTAAGAACAGTTGAGCAGTTGCAGACCCTCTGCACTCAAAACAGTTGAAGATCTGCTGCACTCAGAGCAGTTGGACAACAGTATGACTGTTCCACTCAATACCCAACAGTCTGAAGGCCTCCTAGGAGACCTACTGCAGCCAGGGCAACATATCAGCAGCTTCTCTGCCCCTGTGAAGAGCCCCTAGTTGGAAGGCCCAGGTGGTCTGATACAGCCAGGGCCTCAGGCCTACCAGGAGACCTCCTGAAGAAGCCCAGGGACAAAAGAGGCAGACTCCAGGCAGACCAACAAAGACCAAGGATATCCAGATGGTGAAAGGCAAGCACAAGACCATAATCAAAAGAAACCAAAATACATGGGCATCATCAGAACTCAGTTCTCCCACCACAGCAAACTATGGATACACCAACACACCTGAAAATCAGGAATCTGTCCTAAAATTCTATCTCATGAAGATAAGAGTCCTTTAAGGAGGATATCAATAACTCACTGAAAGAAATACAGAAGAACACAGGTAAACAGATGAAGGAATTGAATAAAGAGGTCTAAGACCTAAAAGTGGAAGTAGAAACAATAAAGAGAACACAAATTGAGGCAAACCTGGAAATGGAAAGCCTAGGAAAGAGATCAGGAGTTACAGATGTAAGTATCACCAACAGAACAGAAGATACAGAGAATCTCAGGAGTAGAACAGAGGGTAGAAGATATTGACACAACTTTCAAAGAAAATGCAAAACATTAAAAACTCCTAACCCAAAGCATCTAGAACATACAGGACACAATGAAAGACCAAATCTAAGAACAATCAGAATACAGGAGAATGAAGATTCCCAGGTCAGAGGACCTGAATATGTCTTCAACAAAATCATAGGGAAAAAAAAAAAAACCTAACCAAACCTAAAGAAAGAAATGGACATAAAGATATAAGAAGCCTATAGAACATCAAATAAATGGGACCAGAAAAGAAAATCTTCTCATCACATAATTATTAAAACCCTCAATGCACAGAAGAAAGAATACTGAAAGCTGAAGGGGAAAAGGCCATGTAACAAATAAAGGTAGACCTATCAGAATTACACCAGACTTCTCAACAGAGACAATGAAAGCCAGAAGAGCCCGGTCAGAGGTCATAAGGACTCTAAGAGAACATAAATGCCCTCCCAGGCTACTGTACCTAACAAAACTCTCAATCAACACAGATGGAGAAAACAAAATATTCCAGGACAAAATCAAATTCAAACAGTATCTTCTACCAACCCAGGACTACAGAGGATGCTGGAAGGAAAACTCCAACACAAGGAAGATCCCTGCACCAAAGAAAGGACAAGATATTAAGCATCTCACAACAAAGCCAAAAGCAGAGCCACAAGCACATAAAACCATCTACAAAAACAAACATGTCAGGAACTAAGTCATCACTCTTTAATATCTCTGAATATTAATGGACTCAACTCCCCTATAAAAGGACATAAGCTAACAGACTGGATACACAAGCAAGGTCCAGCATTTTGCTGCATGTAAGAAACATACTTCAACAACAAGGGCAGACACTATCTCAGAGGAAGAGAATGGAAAAGGGTCTTCTGAGCAAATGGTCCCAGGAAATAAGCAGGAGTTGCCATCCTAATATCCAATAAAATANACTTTCAACCAAAAGTTATCAAGCTTGATGAAGAAGGACACTTCATATTCATCAAGGGGAAAATCGACCAAGAGGAAAGTCTCAATACTGAACATCTATGACTCAAATGCAAGAGCACCCATCTATATAAAAGAAACTTTACTAAAGCTCAAAACACACATTGAACCCCACATAATAGTAGTGGGAGACTTCCTCAACACCCAACACTCACCAATGTACAAGTCATTGAAACACAAACTAAACAGGCACACACTTGAAACTATGTGTGAGAGGTTATGAAGCAAATGGATTTAACAGGTATCTACAAAACATTTCACACTGAAACAATAGAACACACCTTCTTCTCAGCACCTCATGGTACCTTCTCCACAATCAATCATATAACTGGTCACAAAACAATCCTCAACAAATACAAGAAGATTGAAATAATACCATGCATCCTATCAGGGCATCATAGCCTAAGGCTGGTCTTCAATAACAGGAAAAACTACAGAAAGCCCACATACACGTGAAACTGTCAGGGAAGAAATAAAGAAAGACATTAAAGACTCCCTGGAATTTAATGAAAATGTTGACAAGTCATACCCAAACTTAGGAGACACATGGGCCAAGAGATGCAGTATCCAAATGACCAAAATCAGAAGTGAAAAGGGAGAGATAACAACAAAAATGGAGGGAATTAAAACAAAACAAAACAAAACAAAACATCAGATCCTACTATTAAAGCCTAGACTCAAAAAAACTGGAAACTGGAACATCTGGATGACATGGATGGTTTTCTAGACAGATACCACACACCAAAGTTAAATCAAGAACAGGTAAACTATGTAAACAGGCAATATTTCTATGTCACATAAGAAAATAGAAGAACTCATTAAGAACCTCCTAACCGAAAAAAAAAAAAAAAAAAAAAAAAGTGCAGGGCCAGATGGATTTAGTATTTAGTGAAAAACTCTACCAGACCTTCAAAGAAGACCTGATACCAGTTTTCCTCAAACTAGTCCATAAAATAGAAAGAGAAGGAAAACTACCTAATTTTATGAAGCTACAATTACTCTGATAGGGATAGCTAAACCACACAAGAACCCAAACAAAAAAGAGAACATCAGACCAATCTTGCTTATGAATATTAATGCAAAAAATACTCAATAAAATTCTTGCAAACCAAATCCAAGAACACATCAAAAAAGTATCATTCACCACGATCAAGTAGGCTTCATCCCAGAGATGCAAGGTTCATTTAATATACAAAAATCCATTAACATAATCCACTATATAAACAAACTCACAGAAAAAAGTAACATGATCATCTCCTTAGACGGAGCAAAAGCATCTGACAAAGTATAATAGCCCCTTCATGTTGAGAGTATTGGAGAGATCACGAATTCAAGACCCATACCTAAACAGAATAAAAGCAGCTTACAGCAAACCAACAGCCAATATCAAATTAAATGGAGACATTCTTGAAATCTGGAAATCAGTATGGGGGTTACTCAGAAAATTGGACATAGTACTACTGGAGGATCCAGCAATACCTCTCCTGGGCATATACCCAGAAGATGTACCAACTGGTAATAAGAACACATGCTCCACTATGTTTATAGCAGCCTTGTTTATAGTAGCCAGAAGCTAGAAAGAACCCAGATGTTCCTCAACAGAGGAATGGATACAGAAAATGTGGTACAGTTACACAATGGAGTACTACTCAGCTATTAGAAACAATGAATTTATGAAATTCTTAGGCAAATGGATGGATCTGGAGGATATCATCTTGAGTGAGGTAACCCAATCACAAAAGAACTCACATGATATGTACTCACTGATAAGTGGATATTAGCCTACAAACTTAGAATACCCAAGATATAATTTGCAAAACACATGAAACTCAGGAAGAAGGAAGATCAAAGTGTGGATACTTAGCTCCTTCTTAGAATGGGGAACAAAATACCCATGGAAGGAGTTATAGAGACAAAGTTTAGAGCTGAGACGGAAGGAAGGACCATCCAGAGACTGCCCAACCGGGGTCCATACTGTAATCAGTCACCAAACACAGACACTATTGCATATGCCAGCAAGATTTTGCTAACATGACCCTGATATAGCTGTCTCTTGTGAAGCTAGGCCATTGCCTGGCAAATACAGAAGTGGATGCTCACAGTCATCTATTGGATAGAACACAGGGTCCCCAATGGAGTTAGAGAATGTACCCAAGGAGCTGAAGGGGTCTGAACTCTATAGGAGCAACAGGAATATGAACTAACCAGTACCCCCTGAGCTGCATATGTAGCAGAGGATGGCTTAGTTGGTCATCATTGGGAGGAGAGGCCCTTGGTCTTGCAAAGATTATATGCCCCAGTACAGGAGAATGCCAGGGCCAGGAAACAGGAGGGGGGTGGTGTTGGGGAGCAGGGCAGGAGGGGGGAGAGTATAGAGGACTTTCAGGATAGCATTTGAAATGTAAATGAAGAAAATATCTAATACAAAATTGTAAAAAAATGTTAAAAAATAAAAAATAAATAAATGGAGACATACTTGAAGCAATCCCACTGAAGTTGAGGACAAGACAAGGTTGTCCACTCTCCCCATATCTATTCAATATAGTACTTGAAGTGTTATCTAGGACAATAAGACAACAAACAGAGATTAAGGTGATACAAATTGGTAAAGAAGAAATAAAGGTCTGACTATTTGCAGATGATATGATAGTATACATAAGTGACCCTAAAAATTCTACCAGAGAACTTCTCCAGCTGATAAACAACTTCAGTGTGGACAGATATAAAATTAAATCAGTAGCCTTCTGCTATAAAAATGATAAACAGGCTAAGAAAGTAATTACAGGAAATCCCTTCACAATTGCCACAAATAATATAAAATATCTTGGGGGTAACTCTAACCAAACAAGCGAAAGACCTGTATGACAATAACTTCAAGTCTCTCAAGAAAGAAATCAAAGAAGAGCTCAGAAAATGAAGAGATCTCCCATGCTCATGGATTGGCAGAATTAACAGTAAAAATAGCCATGGTACCAAAGGTAATCTACAGATTCAATGCAATCCCCACAAAATCCCAACACAATTCTTTAAAAATATAGAAAGAGCAATTCTCAAATTCATCTGGAAAGGCAAAAAATTGAGACTAGCAAAAACAATTCTTAACAATAAAAGAACAGCTGTGGAAATCACCATCCCTGGCCTCAAGCTTTACCACAGAGCAATAGTGATAAAAACTGCATGGTATTGGTAAAGAGACAGACACATTGATCAATGGAATAGAATTGAAGACCCAGAAATAAAACCACACACTTATGGTCACTTGATCTTTGACAAAGATGCCAAAAATATACAGTGGAAAAGAGAAAGCATGTTTAATAAATGGTGCTGATGTAACTGACTGTATGTAGAAGAATGAAAATAGACCCATATTTGTCATCTTGTACAAAGCTCAAGTCCAAGAGAAATTGTGAAAGAGCCTTGCACTCAGTAGCAAAGGGGGAAATTCCCTAAACAGAACTCCAGTGGTTCATGCTCTAAAATCAAGCATTTGATAAATGGGACCTCATGAGTCTGGAAAGCTTCTGTAAGGCAAAGGACATAGTCAATAAGACAAATCGGCAACCTACAGATTGGGAAAATATCTTCATTAACCCCACATCCAAGAGAGGGCTAAATTCAAAATATATAAAGAACACAAGAAGTTAATCACCAAAAAAAAAAAAACAAAAAAAAACAAAAAACAAAAAATAAAAAACAAACAAATAAACCACACAATAAAAAAAAAATGGATTGCAAACTGGTACAACCACTCTGAAAATCAGTCTGGAGGTTCCTCAGAAAATTGGAAATAGATCTACCTGAATACTCAGCTATACCACTCTTGGGAATATACCCAAAATATGCCCCACCATGCCACAGGGGCACAGGTTCCACTAGATTCATAGCAGCCTTATTTGTGATAGCCTGAAGCTGGAAACAACCCAGATGTTCCACCACAGAAGAATGGATACAGAAAATGTGGTTCATTTACACAATGGAATACTACTCAGCTGTTAAGAACAAGGACATTCTGAGTTTTGCAGGCAAATGAATGGAAATAGAAAATAACATCCTGAGTGAGGTAACTCTGATCCAAAAGAACATGCATAGTATATACTTACTAATACATGGATATTAGCCAAAGGAAAAAAAGTACAGAATACCCAAGATACAGTCAACAGAACTCAAAAAGGTCAACAAGCTTAAGTACTCAAGTGAGGATGCCTCAGCCCCACTTGGAAGAGAGGAGAAAGTAATCATAAATAGGGAGGGAGGGAGGGACCTGGGAGTGAAAATGGACAGGAGGAAGGCGAGTTCGGGGTGTGGGGAGGAAGGAGGGACCTTAGATGAAATGCCCGACAGTAGAGAGAGGAAAGTTGTAGAGCCCACCTCCAGCAGAAAGACAGGGTCTCAAGTGAGGGATCAGGTTGCCATTCCACAGTCAAAAACCCTGACCCATAATAGTTCCTGTCTGAAAGAACTGCAGGGACACAAATGGAGATGAGCCTGAGGGAAAGGAGGCCCAGTGACAGGCCCAAAGTTGGATCCATCTCAAGGGGTAGTCCCAAGGTCTGACACTATTACTGAGGCTATGGAGGGCTCACACAAAGGGACCTAGCATGACCACACTCTGGAAAACCCAACAAGCAGCTGAAAATTTCAGAGGCAGATAGTTGCACCCAACCAATGGACAGAAGCAGCTGACCCCTGTTGTTGAATTGGGGAAGGCAGAAAGAAGCTGAGGAGAAGGGCAATCCTGTAGGAGGACCAGCAGTCTCAATTATTCTGGACCCCTGAGATCTCTCAAACTGTATCACCAAACAGGCAGCATAAACGAGCTGGTATGAGGCTTCCAACCCACATATAGCAGAGGTCTGCCAGGTCTTTGTTCATTCAGAGATGTTGCACCTAACCCTCAAGAGACTGGAGGCCCCAGGAAGTTTAGAGGTCAAGTGTCTTGGGGGATGGGGACATCCAAGTGGAGACAGATAGGTGGGGAGGAAGTATGGGATATGGAGCAGTAGGAGGGTGGACTGAGAGGGGATAAAATGCAGAGTAAAATAGATAGATAGATAGATAGATAGATAGATAGATAGATAGATAGATAGATAGATAGATAGATAGATAGATAGATTGATAGATAGTTTTTTTAAAGAAAGAAAAAAAAATCCTTGCACCCAAATGCATTAATCTATAACAAGATGCCTTGTGATAAGGCAGCTACAGTCTAAGAGTAACATAGCTTCAAGAAAATTTGAAAGACATAAATAATTCCACTGGAACTCTAAACCTTAAATATTAAGCTTCAAAATTCTTACAGTACACCCTATTGTATAGTATCCAAGAAAATAGAGGATGCATCCTAGAATAGCAGCAATTAGCTGGAGACAGATTGGAAGGGCTCAGCCAAAGAGATGAGGTTCCGTTTGTGCAATGTATTCATAGACTGGAAGATTTACCTTGTGAGTAAGATACAGTTCCAAATATAAAAGCTCATAAGGATGAGAAGAATCAGCCCCTAGGGTATATGTGATTAGACCAATCAGCAATACCAAAGAGTGCATTAACCATCAGATAAATAGAACCAGGAAAGCACCTCTGCCAAACTATTACTTTACAGCATAACAATGAGCCTTTTTGCAAAGATTGAACCCATTGAGAATTAGGTTTTGCCAATAACTCCAAAATATTTTCTTGAATGGTCAACTTCTTTGAATGACATAAATTTCTCTGAAAAACTATAGCTCATATTGATTCTTCCCAACTACACACCTTTCCTTTGCAGACATAAATTTTTCATGTGCATTCTCTATTCTCTTGCATGCATAAATATTTGACAATAATCCTCCTCAAATTCTTTACTAAGTTATTCAGTTATTAATAGTGTCTTGTTCTCTCCTTCTAAATATTCTTGTTTTTGTCATTACCTTTAGGTTCTCCACAAAGTATGCTATAATTATAACTGATACTATAACTAGCCTTAAGATGGAGACTTATGGTATGAATTGCAGTGCCAATAAATTTATATCTTCACAAAGTGAAGCACTACGGACAGGAATATTAGGATTAACTAGGAATTGTTTAAAAATGAAAAGCTTGATGCCTTAGTATATAGTTCTACTCATTAGAATATGTACTCTTAATAAAAATCTGTTGGAGAAATGCACTTTTAATGAGAATTACTAATTTATGGCTTATTCTTTGTACATTAATATCAAACACCTGGAAAATATTTCCATATTCCAGATACATAGATGATTTACATGTTGTACTTTTACTTGAATAAAGAGAAATATTCTAGATCATTTTCTTCAAGGATCCAGGTCCTGAGAACCTATAGTTGTTCCAGTTGATGGTCTGATACCCATAAACATTCTTACAGAAATAAGGTGTTTCAGTAGGATTTATAAGAGAATAGAAGAAATTGAGAGGGACTCAGGTTGGAAATTATGAAAGGTGATGGAGAAGAGAAAAGAGGGGTTGGAATTTATCAAAATAAATTATATGAATGTATATAAATACAATTTAATTTTGAATTTAAAACATAAGAAAATGTCTTTATTATATTTTTTTGCCCCTATCAGTAGTATTCAGAAGTTTGCTTGACTCTCAGGTAAATCATAAGATAGATCAAGATGCCTTCTAAGAAAATTAAGAGCCCATGATGGCATCTGCTCAGACAACAAATATAGCGTTCCACTAAGTAATACTTTTCTTCAAATCTCAGAAATGTCACCCTGCTCAGGTCCTCAGTGTGACCATGGCAATGAAACCACTGGTGAGGGGAAACATTCTATACAACTGGAGCTGAACTACACGCCAGTGAAATACACTGGCTGCCTGGACAGCCTTCCTCCGGAGCACAGGGTCACAGCTTTCCCTACTGACTCAGCATTGAAGCTGATTGCTTTGGCAGTGGTGTAAGCAGAACCTAAAGCAATTCAATTTCATGTCTCACGTTCCTTGTGTCATTTTACTAAAGCCCAGAATACCGAGTTGTGTAAGTTGGAGCCCAGATAATGGCAGGCCAAGAGAGCAATCTGTCTAGTTGTTGCTTAGGTGAATCTGAGTTTATCACATTAATGCGCCTTGGCACAAGGCCAGTCCCATTTCTTACCAAAGCAGAACCGACATCCACATTATTTACTGGTACACGCTTGGGCAAGAGTGAGATCCCATGGTTCCCTGTCACTCCGCATTACTGAAGGAGGATGAACATCTCCTGGATTAGAAGATACGGCATGTGAACCCAGTTTCGGTTGTGTGTCCTTTGTGTATGGAACAATGTTTATGAAGCAACAATTTTAAAAAATGGAACACATCCTTTCTCCTAAAGTTGCATAAAATGACAGATCTTAGAAACAGGACAGAAGAGCTTTCATTGTACGTAAACGGAAACTTGATTTAAGGGAATCTAAACTTCTGAAGGGACTTAATTAAACATTGTTATTTTGTTTTAACTCTGATATCCCAATCTTCGGGTTCAGAAGCTCATATAATCACGAAGCTCATATACTTAATCACGAAGTAGAGTTTCTGGAAACAATACATGCATATACAAGTATATTTGTACATGTACAAAGTAGATGTAATAAAAAAGTTGCTCAGACTGAAATGAAACTCATGCATGAGCAGGCACTTCTAAGGAAAGAAGAGATAGAAAGATGTGAAGTCAAAAGTTTCTTTATTAGGTTTTCATTATTGGAAATGAGGAAATATACTTGTGATTACAGTTTTGTTTTCTACCTTCCAGACAAATCATGTTCAATATTTAAAAATTCAGAGTTTGATTAATCTATCAGCTGTCTTCTATCACAGCAGAATCTTAGCCTCCAAAAGCTGAAAGTGTGAAGAGTGTTGAAAACTCTCTCTCTCTCTCTCTCTCTCTCTCCCCTTCAATTTTCACAAATTTTAATCCATTCATTGGAGAAATACTAAGAGATAACTTTTAAAAGTAGTAAGCCAATGGTGGTAATATGAAGTATAAAATATATAACCACATATGCATTTACACACATCAATGAAACACTCATATAAAACACAAGAGCCAATGTTTTCACTGATTTTGGACACATGTGCTCTTACAATAATAATTATTAATTAATCATTTTATTCATTTATATTTCCAATGATATCCCCCTTCTCGATTACCCCTCCACCAACCCTCCCACCTCATCTCCCGTCTTCCCTATGACACTGATACCTAATCCACACAAAGACACAACAAAGAAAAAGAATTTCATACCAAATTTCCTCATGAATATTGATGCAAAAATAAAATTCTTGCAAACTGAATCCAAGCTCACATACAAACACTCATTCACCATGATCACCAGGGATGGTTCAATATATGGAAATCCATCAATGTAATCTATTATATAAAGAAACTCAAAGGAAAACAAAAACACATGATCATCTATCTCGCTAGGTGCTGAAAAAGTCTTTGACAAAATGCAACACCTCTTTATATTAAAAGTATTGGAGAGATCCGGTCCATATCTAAACATAACAAAAGCAATATACAGCAAACCAATAGCCAACATCAATCTAAATGGAGGGAAACTTGAAGCAACCCCAGTCAAATCAGTGAGACAAGACAAGGCTGCCCACTCTCTCATATCTATTCACTACAGTACTGGAAGTTCTAGTGAATACAAATTGGAAAGGAGGAAGTCAAAATATCACTATTTGGGGATGAAATGATAGAATACATAAGAGACCCAAAAAATCCACCAGAGGGCTCCTACAGCTGATAAACTACTTCAGCAAAATGACAGGATATAAAATGAACTCAAAAAAGTAGCTTTCCTCTACTCAAAGGATAAATGGATTGAGAAAGAAATTAAGGAAATGACACCCTTCACAATAGTTGCAAATAATATAAAATACCTTGGCGTGATGCTAACCAAGCAAGTGAAAGACCTGCATGACAAGAACTTCAAGTCTCTGAAGAAAAAAATCCTGAAGAAAGAAATCAAAGAAGACCTCAGAAGATGGGAAGATCTCTCAAGCTCTTGGAACAGCAGGATTAACATAGTGTCGAGAACTTTTAGTCAGCTATTACTCGGAGCCTACAGTTAGTTACGGGAAAGGAAGCTGGAGCCAACCCCTGCAGCAGCTGTGCAATGTTAGGGACCGATTGAAGAAAGTGTAGGCAAGCAGAGGGGTTGTCACAGTCTTTGTAATCAGCCTGCAATGGGTTTCAAGGAAAGCTGTATCAAACTGCTTAGAAAAAAACCGCAGCAATATTTGTATTTATGACACACTTACATTTTCTAAATATGCTTTATATATAGTATGCATTTATCATTTTAAGGACTATTAAATCTAATTTCTTCCAAAATTAGATTATAACAACTCCATCCTTAATCAGCAAGGAGTAAAATATCTTTTTTGCTAGTGAATGTAAAATAAATTTTATTAATGTTGGTCATATATTTTAATTATACAATTGCAAAGTGTTTCATTAATCTTACAACTATTCTAATAGTTGTTTATTAAAATGAAAAGATTGTGGTTTGCTTTCTGAATGCAACTTCTGGCATAACTCTGACAAAAGTTCAAGGAAAAAATGGAAATGTGATGCTGCCTGGTTGTCTGTAAATCCCTGTGGACTTGCACTTTCATGCTTTAGGTACTATGTTTACAGGTTGGTAAAAAAAATAGAGATTGACTGCTTGTCTGCTTTAAATGTGAAATGATTTATCAAAGACATGCTGTAATTATAGGACAGTAAAATCCTTAATATTACATTAAGCAAAATGTAGAAGAAACTTAGAGACTATAAAATTAAGAGTATCCAAAAAATTATAAATTTTTAGCTGGTATAATTTTAAGAAGTTATTTCTCATAAATGAACTAGTGCATATTTAATCAAAATTCTTACAGATGTAAAATTAAAAGAAAAGATTTATATTTTAAATACAGAATAAAATTCAGCATTTCAGAAATAATTGCTTTATGCCAACTGTAACATGACTTTTGTTAAATATTGAGAAAAGTTCATCTAAAAAATCAATATTTGCTACTTTGGGGATTTAATAATCAGTATTACTTAATAATTTAATATCATGTATGTAGATTTCAGCCAATGTTCCGAAATTTCTAGTGTTCAGCCAACTTTAATAACTGGGGAAAACTAATAAAATTGTTAGCCATCTCCAGAAATTACACAATGTTACAAGAACAGAGTAAGTGAAAAGCAGAAAAGCAACATAAGTCTGATTCAGCCACAAAGCCTGGCCTTGAGAGTGCACAAGCTTACTTACAGAGTGCTAAATGATCTACTATACATACACACACACACACACACACACACACACACACACACACACATATATATATATATACACACATGAGATATATATGCACATAAGATACACACACACACACACACACACACACACACACATACACACATCTTAATCAGCATCAACAGTACAGAGTCCATCCCAATCCAACACATACTCAAGTAAAACAAAACAGAAACAGAAATTCAGTTTAAATAAAAGTTTCTTTCCCTAGAACATAGAGCTGTGGAGAGACAGGGGAGAGCCTGACATGAAAGAATTAAAAGGGGAGCAGGGACACTGAAGACTTAGGGAGAGAAACAGGGAGAAAGAGCTAAAACTCAGGGCCATTGGAATATTTAAACCTCCTACAACCACAGCTTCTTAAAATATATGCATGTATAAAATAAATGTAAATGGAGCCACCAAATAATGAGAGAGACAAGGTCCCAAGTGGAATTTCAGTGCCATGAATGGTTTCCTCCTAATTGAGTTGTTGGCCAAAGGGGCCCTATTGAAACCACAAACAACTTAGGCTATTGCCAAGGCTATTTGGGTGCTCTGCCCAAACTGATGGCAAATGCCATATTCCTGAAGACAACATCCACACATCGCATAGAACAAGGAGAGGTTGAGCTGGTGCTCTACTAGAAGCATTGTCCCCACTGATTACCATCTATGGTACTGGAAGGTATTCTAGGAGAGAGGTAAACAGCAACCCCCCTGTAAACACTGCAATGGTGACCTGCTGGCAGGCTATGCTAGGGCAATAATGAAACAAAAGTTGCTGGAATAATCAATCACTCTCTGGTTGTATTAAAGGCCCACTTCATGAGCTAGAATCAATTCTGAAACTGCTTGTGTAGCCAAGACCTGAAACTAGGTAGACCATGAATGTAAGGAAAAACAAAATACTATTATCCAAAATATAAATAAATAAATAAATAAAAACAACAACAAAAAACAAAACAAAAAATCTAGTCATAAAATGAATCCTAATGGCAATCTGATTCTGCTATACCCATATAACATTGTCAGGCTCAGGCATCATCAGAGAAGCTCTTTCCTGCAGTAGAGAGAAAAGATAGGAACTAAAACAGAGACCCACAACAGGACAGTGTATAGAGAGTGAGAAACTTTGGAACACTCAATCCTAAGCCACCAACCAAAGAGCATACATGGGCTGGTCCAGTGACCCCTGCTGTAGCAGAGGGCTGCCTTGTGTGACCTCAGTGGGAGGGGATGTACTTGGTCCTATAGAGGCTTGATGCCCCAGAGAAAAAGGATGCTAGATGGGGGAGGTGGGAGTGGGAGGTGGGTGGGAAGGCGCCCTCTTAGAGGCAAAGGAGACAGGGATGAGCTGGGGAGTCTGGAGGGGGAGGGCTCTTAGAGGGGAGATTGGGAAGGGAGACAACATTTGAAATGTAAAAAAAAAAAAATAAATGTCTTCATTAAACAACTTCTTTCAGGGCTCTGGGATCTCTACAGAAAAGGAAGAAAAAGATTTTAAAAGCTGGAGGGCATAGAAGATATGGAGAAAAGATCTTCTAGACACAACAGGACTGATGCACATATAAACTCACACAGTCTGTGATGAGAAGCTCAGTGGCTTCATAGGTTCCTGTCAAACAGGGTCCCAGTGCTGAGAGGGGAATACAAATATGAACGGACAATCAAAACTCTATCTCCAATTCCCTACCACTTGCAAATATAAAATTAGTTGGCTCAAATGAAGTCTCACTGACTCATAAACTACACTTATATATAGGTCTTATGTTCATCAGTAGATGGCCAACACAAAAAGAACCAATAGTATTTCCATAGATTTCTTGCTCCCCGTTCTTCTTCTTCCACCTCCTCCTCGTCCTCTTCCCCCTTCTTCCTCCTCTTCTTCTTCTCATTCTTCTTCTTCTTCCTCCTCCTCTTCCTCTTCCTCCTCTTCCTCTTTTTCTTCCTCTTCTTCATCCTCTTCCTCTTCATCGTCTTCCTTTTTCTTCTTGCTCTTCCTCTTCTTCTTCTGCCTCCTCCTCCTCCTCCTCCTCCTCCTCCTCCTTTTGTCTTACTGGTCTTTTATTTGTATATTTTTCAGTTTTGTGTTTTTTTATGGGTTTTGTTTGTATGCATGTGTGTATTTCTTGTACTTCCCCTTTGTGTACTTTATAAAAATTATTATTTGTTTTTATTTGAATGTTTATTTTTTTAAGAGGCAAAAATGAAGGTGTGAAATTAGAAGTCTAGAAAGTGGGGAGGGTACGGGAGATAAGGGAAATAAACCATGATCAGAATGTATTGTTTAAAAAAATATATCTTTAATAAATATTACATTTATTTGCCCACATATATTTTTCCATCTAAGCCATCAATTTTCAGTTTTGAATTGTTAGTTTCCATGTTTAGGTCCACTAAGGAACTGATATAAGAAACTGAGAGTAACACTAGTCTGAAACATGAATGCTACATGCTCCTATTTTCTTATTAAAGTCACTACATAATTACTGAAAATACAGAATAGCTTTGCAACATGTAAGATTTTTAAATATGAAATATTACTATAATCATTACTGCTCATATTTTACTATTACAGCTTACAAATCTGTAGATAATTGCCAGCAAAAACTTAAAATTTAACATACATAAAAAGATCATTAAAATTTTTTGATAGAAATCAGCTGCACAAACACATCATAAATTTAACCTTTTGATCAAAATTAAAGTTAACTCCTTTAAATAAGAGTTTCTGAAAATATGAGTGTTGTACAGCTACCAAAACTCAAAATATTTATTCAGTGGTTCTATTTAATTTTTGTTTCTTTGATCTGAGGGGATTTGGATAAGGCAGGAAATATTATTATCAATATATACTGAGGGAAAATTATGTAATAACAATACAGGTTTATGGAATTTTATTCACAAAAAATTGAGCAGAATATCAACTTTTGTTAGGCATCTTTTGGGGGGGGGTTCGAGACAGGGTTTCTCTGTGTAGCCCTGGCTGTCCTGGAACTCACTCTGTAGACCAGGCTGGCCTCAAACTCAGAAATTCACCTGCCTCCGCCTCCCAAGTGCTGGGATTAAAGGCATGGGCCACCACGCCCAGCTATAGAAGTCTTAACCATTGTTTTGGTAACAGATAATGTCTCTGTGACTTTTAGTTATAAAAATTAAATTACTATGCATACTAAATGTAAATACAAAGTTTTTAGGTAATTTCTCCTCTATAATTAGGAAAAAATAATATCATATCTAAATACAACAATTGATTAAGTGAGAAAAGGAAATCCTTTAAGCCAGACACAACTAGACTCTCCCAGTTACCCAGACTGAGGGCTGTGGATCAGAGCCATCTAACTGGCACAGATAAATGCAGAAAAGAGAATACAGTCAAAAGACTTTCGTGCCAAGAAAGAGCCAGAGCAGAAGTCCCGGTGGTGGAAGGGTGGGTGACTTCAGAAGCTTTGTATCAGAGCGGCTGGTATCCCCGAACTGTCTGGTAAAATGCATCCCATTGCTTTTTCACTGGGATCACCTGCCTTTGGTTTCACAGAATCACGCCTGTCCTCAATGTTTCTTGGTGTATGTTCAGTATAAGGAAGTACCATGAGTAAGGGAGTGTACTGAAATCTCAGAAAAAAATCTTTATGATTTCTGGCTGGAATTGTAGTCATATTTGACAAATTTGTTCATAATTAGACAATTTAGTATTTCTAAGCCTTAAATTTCTCATATTTAAAATATATATTTATCAATCTGCTCTGTGTTATTAAAAACATTTAACAAATTATTTTAGGCTTAACATGCACAACACAAGTCATAACATGGTTTCACATATAAATACACTTTGTTATATTTTATCTTTTATACATTACAATTATATTCTATACACTGTGTCTTTGGTGTTTAACATCGGCATTTATTTTACATAGTGTATTAATTTTTTTAGGAATTCCAGCGCTGGAGAGATGGCTCAGTGTTTAAGAGCACTGACTGCTCTTCTAGAGGTCCTGAGTTCAATTTCTAGCAACCACATGGTGGCTCATAATCATCTATAATGGCACCAGATGCCCTCTTCTTGTATGTCTGAAGACAGCTACAGTGTACTCGTATACATAAAATATGTAAATAAATATTTTAAAAGATTTAAAAAAGAATTCCACATGATGAATGTTGATTATGTTTATCCATATTCGTCCAATAAACTTCTTCTAATGAGGTATAGTGAGATAGAGTATGTTTATCCACATTCATACAATAAACTTTTTAAAATTTTTTAATTAGGTATTTTCTTTATTTACATTTCAAATGTTATCCCCTTTCCTAGTTTCCCCTCCGAAAATCCCATCCCCCCCTCCCCCAGCTCACCAACCCACCTACTCCTGCTTCCTGGCCCTGGCATTTCCCTATACTGGGGCATAGAACCTTCACAGGACCAAGGGCCTCTCCTCCTATTGATGACAGACCAGCCCACCCTTTGTTACATATGCAGCTAGAGCCATGAGTCCCACCATGTGCTTTCTCTGATTGGTGGTTTAGTCCCAGGGAGCTCTGGGAGTACTGGTTATTATTATTGTTCCTCCTATGGGGCTGCAAACCCCTTCAGCTCCTTGGGTATTTTCTCTAGCTCCTTCATTGGGGACCCTGTGCTCCATCCAATGGATGGATGTGAACATCCACTTCTGTATTTTCAGGCACTGGCAGAGCCTCTCAGGAGACAGCTATATCAGGCTCCTGTCAGCAAGCTCTTGTCTGCACCCAAGAGGTGGAGCTGATCCTCAGCCCTATGTGCACCTACAATAAACTTCTAATAAGATATAGTTTTAGTTACACTGAGATAGAGTCACAACGCAATAAATATTCTTAAAGCTTTGAAAATATTTCCTGATATAAGAATAGATAGCTCCTTCATAACTTCATAATTTCTTAACTCCTGCTAATCTCAGACAAAATGGTAGTTTGGTTAGTTTGGGGGCCACAAATATTGAAAGCCCGTTCTCTTTATCATGACCTCACATCAAAGCTAAAAAAACAGAAAAATTAAAGCTCAAGACTTCATTTTGCCCAATACCGGAGTACCACAGAACATCTTCCACAGAGTGAATAATGACCAAGCAGTTGAGAAACAGCTCAAACATCCACTGTCTAATCTCAAAAACATGTGGAGTGAAAATTGAATGGACTTAAAGTTAGATGTGAGCCACATGGCATCGTCTGAACTCTGGGACCAGAAAGCATTACACATGCGCACATCTGTGCAAGACCATATGCTTCCCAGAGCTTTACTGCAGAAGAAACTAAATTCTTTTGATTTTGGAGAACAAAGATGATTCCTTAGTATAGTCCCAGACTTTTAGCCATCTAGAAAATCCAAGGCCATAAAGACCGCTGAATGGCAAACTTCAAAACAAAGGTCTTTTTTTTTTGAATGAACTTATATAGTTTGAAACAAATAGGTTTCTCACAGACCCCTGTAATTTTGCTTCAGATAGTATAATCCTTCCTCAGGTTTCACAATTCTAACCCGCAGACCCACATGCCATGTGGTCTTAATCAAAATAAGTCTGACTTTAAGCAAAAGAACAAAAGAAGTCTTTTTCTTTGCTTTTAGATTAATTTTCAATGGAATTTCCCTAAGTATTTTCAAGCAACTGTTACTGACATTGTGAGAACTATTAATTAACTATATGTAATTTTGTTAATAATATTAAATAAAGGAAATAAGTTTTCATTAAGTAAATGAAATTTTAAGTTTTCAATTTCAAACTGTTTCATAGATAATTTAGAAAATAACATTTAATATAGTGTAAATCATGAAAATTCACCTCATTCATATATTTTTTCTCCTTTCCACTAAATTATTTAAATTATCTTTAACCTTTTAAAGTTTATTTTATGCATCCTCTTTCTCAGGATACCATGAAGACAAGATAAGACAACGTTATTCCAATCTAATGGGATAAGTTCAGCAAAATAATATGAGGAATTATGTATATTATTTGCATTACTCTGGGTTACTTGAAGAGAAGAGACTTCAAGAGTGTGTAAAGAGGAGGGAATTGCTAGATTAGATGATGCAATGAGGTCTGCATAGTACAATAATAACTATCTGCACACTGGAGAGGCTGAGAGCCCAGAGGCTGATTAGGATATGAAAGTGGATGACTTAGCAGACCCAAGGCTGGACCTTAAGGTTGAAGGTCCAAAAGATTAACAGAGAATCTGTAGCATCCATCCCATGCTGGAAGGCTGGAGAAGCTGTAGTTTGATGTTGGTAGAAGTAAGGCAATCAGACAACATGCTGGGACTTTGCTGGGACTTCTTCATAAATTGCTACCACAGAAGCGTCTTCCGTGAATTTTCTCCACATCCACAAATATGTATCTCTTACATGATTTTATATTATCATCCACAGACATCCACAGATATGTTCTCCTACATGATTTTATAGTATTGCCTCGAGCTAAAAGTCAGACTCTTCATCACTTAATCAATATAAGAAGTTTGAAGACCAGCAGTCTCAATTAACCTGGACTCCTGAGATCTCTCAAACACTGGACCACCAACCAGGCAGCTACACCAGTTGATATGAGGCCCAAAACACATATACAGTTGAGGACTTCCGGGGTCTGTGTTCAGTCAGAGAAGATGCACCAAACCCTCAAGAGACAGGACGTCCCAGGAAGTTTAGAGGTCTGGTGAGGGTCGGGGTGGGGACATACAAGTGGAGGCAGGGAGGAGGTATGGGATGTAGAACAGTCAAGAGTGGACCAGGAAGGGAATAAAATCTGGAGTGTAAATAAATAAATAAATAAATAAATAATTGCCCATGTTAAAAAAAAAAGTTTGAGGTGGACCAGGATGGGAATAAAATATGTAGTGCAAATAAATAAATAAATAAATAAATAATTACCCATGTTAATACATATATATTTTTCAACATTTTTAGTAATCAGGGAAATGCAAATCAAAATGACACTGAGATCCACCTCACACTAGTCAGAATTGCTAAGATCAAAAACTCAGGTGACAGCAGATGCTGGTGANGATATAGAGAAAAAGGAACACTCCTCCATTGCTGGTGAGATTGCAAGCTGGTGCAACCACTTTGAAAATAAGTCTGGAGGTTCCTCAGAAATTTGGACATAGTACTGCCTGAGAATCCAGCTATGCCACACCTGCACATATACCCAAAAATGCTCCAACACATAACAAAGACACACACTCCACTATGTTCACCGCAGCCTTATTTATAATAGTCAGAACCTGGAAAGAACCCAGATGTCCTTCAACAGATTTATGGATACAGAAAATGTGGAATATTTACACAATGGAGTACTACTCAGCTTTTAAAAACAAAGACTTCATGATATTCTTAGGCAAATGGATGGATTTGGAGGATATCATCCTGAGTGAGGTAACCCAGTCACAAAAGACCACACATGGTTTGCACTCAGTGATAAGTGGATATTAGTCCAAAAGCTCCAAATACTCAAGATACAATTCACAGACCACATGAAGCTCAAGAAGAAGGCAGACCAAAGTGTGAATGCTTCAGTCCTTCTTAGAAGGGGGAACAAAACACTCAAAGAAGGAAATATGGAGACAAAGCATGTAAAAGAGACTGAAGGAAAGGCCACCCAGAGACTGAACCACCATCCCGTATACAGTCACCAAACCCAGACACTATTTTGGATGCCAAGAAATGCTTGCTGGCAGGAGCCTGATATAGCTGTCTCCTGAGAGGCTCTGTCAGTGCCTGACAAATACAGAGGTGGGTGCTTGCAGCCAACCATTAGACTGAGCACTGGGACCCCAATGGAGAAGTTAGGGAAAGGACTGAAGGAGTTCAAGGAGTCTGCAACCCCACAGGAAGAACCACATTAACAAATCAGACTCCCCCCACCCCCACCCCCTGCTCCTCAGAGCTCCCAGGGACTAAACCACCAACCAAAGAGTACACATGGAGGGACCCATGGCTCCAGCTGCAAATGTAGCAGAGGATGGCCTTATCTGGCATTAACTGGAGGAGAGGCTCTTGGTCCTGTGAATACTTTATGCCTCAGTGTAGGGGAATGCCAGGGCTGTGAAGTGGGAGTGGGTAGGTGGGTAGGGAAGCACTCTCATAGAAGCAGGGGAAGAAGGGATGGGATAGGGGGGTTGCAGAGGGGAAACTGGGGAAGGGGATAACATTTGGAATATAAATAAATGGAATATCCAATAAAAAAAATAAATCAATCGAAAAAAAAAAAGAAAAGAAAAGAAAACACACATACTTGTTTTCCATCGAAGATGAACAAGGTAAAGCTCCACAGCATTAGAAACACAGTCATGCTTGCCTTAGATTTCACAACATGCTATGTATATTTTGGTTGGTGGAAACAATCTCTTGGGACTCATAGAGATTAAGGGATGACTTTCTTGGCCATTCTCTCCTTTCCCCATGTGGGTCCTGATCCCTGATCCAGGGAAATGAACCCAGGTCCTCAGGATTGTAAGTTGGTAGCATCATGAACTGCATCATCTTGTCAACGTATATGTAGTTTTTATTAAAAGCTCAACATAATGTGAAACACTTGGTATTATATCAAATAGTTGAATTTAGAAGTCACAAGTCCACAGAGATATAACATCTGGTGTATACGAATCTATACAAATGAAAAAAGTAACAAAATTTTAGTGATTATACCCCAAAATTACTGGCCAGTAGAGGTAACTAAGGGGATAATTTTGAACAAGCCACAAACTTTTGAAATTTGCAAACATTCAGAATAATTTTCTATTAAAGTCTCTTAAAAAATTTTACATTCTTTTGAAAAGTTTAAATGAGAATGTTTCCCATAGGGTTATATATTTGCATTTATAGTCATTTGTCTGTAGACTGTTTGGAAAATGTTGAGAATTTTGTTCTGATTGGAGGAGGTATATTTCTGGGATGGGCCTTGACATCAGGCCCTACAGCAGGTACTTTCTGCCTGCCTGTCTGCCTGTGGATCAGGCTGTAGCTCTCAAATACTGATCCGCGCCAAGCTTGTCACCCTGTTCCCCCTACGGTGACGATGGACTACCCTCTGGAATTGTAAGCAAGCCCTCAATTAATTTTTTTTTTATAAAAGTTTTCTTTTTATTAGAGTCTCTTGCTGTGGTCATGGTGTGTCTTCACAGCAATAGAAACGCGACTAAGACACATTTTCTAGACAGTTCATTAGTTATAGGGTCATGAAAAGGGAAAGAATAAATGGTTCTCATGATATTTCTCTGTACCAAGGTTTGTTCAGGTGAAGTTTCCTATATTTCAAGTTTTATATTCAAATATGAAGCATGATAACACATATGCATGAAGATGATGTGATGAAACACATTACTTTACATGATAGCCTGAAAATAAAAAAATTTGAAAATCCTTCATTTTTGTGTCATTTGTAAGACACACATAGACAATTCAATAAAAAGCACCTGAAATTTGTTACATGGAGTTAAATATCAATCTAGGTTAATTTCAGTCACTTCTTGAACATATACTGTAGGAAATTCCTACCGAAGAGCATCTCTCACAGAATGCACAACTCTGAAGCCGGGCGGTGGTGGCGCACGCCTTTAATCCCAGCACTCGGGAGGCAGAGGCAGGTGGATTTCTGAGTTCGAGGCCAGCCTGGTATACAGAGTGAGTTCCAG